>NW_016107635.1:1742581-1962529 GCF_001604975.1 Cebus imitator | reverse complement strand
CCTTCTCTGAAGCCCTTAACTAAACTATAACCAAAAATGGCCTTTCTGTCTGCTGATCCTTCACAGCATGCTCTGCTGGCATTTCATGTTTGTTCCCCCCTGTATTACAATCCATGATGGTTGTGGCTTCATAAAGAGAGGTGGGAGAGTTGAAACGGAGTTAGTCCCAGATTCTTGTCTCCCTTCCACCATAAACATGCTGTGTTACCTTGAGCAATTTTCATATTTCTTCTGCACTTTGTTTTACTTATAGAATGGGACTAATGATGCCAATTTGCAGGGCTGTTGAGAGAACGAAATGAGATAATGTGTGTAAAGTGTTTGTTTTATTTTTCTTTCTTTAAAGCTATCCTTTACTACACACTCCCCTCAGACACAGTATAACTTGTATAAGTAGGTGATTAACAGATGCTTAATGAATGCATGTGCACGTGGACCTTTGGCGTTACATCAGTCAGGGTCCTGGCAGGAAACAGATGGCTCTCTTCTGAACATACCCAGAAGAGCTAACAGTACAGTATTTAATGAAGGGTATGGGCAGGGCCAAGGGAAGGCACCCAGGGCAATGAGGTATTACAGGCTGGCATCAGGGTGTTTTGGTCATTGCAACAGCAAGAGGTATCCTCACCCCAAATTTGGTTTGGATAGTGAAACTAATGATGCTATAGACACACCAAAAGGGTAGGAAGAGGCTTATTAGTTAGATACATGAAATCTCTAGGGAGCAGAGCAGGCTTCTCAAGCAATTCCAGAATGACTAGAGAGCCAGAAAAAGAGACTGGTCTGGGTTTTTACTGTGGCACAAGAGTGGGGTCAGGGTGAGAGTTTCCACACTCAGGCAGGACTTTCATGGTTAGAATACTCAGCTAACACCAAAGGAGGGAGCATCCAGGCATTCTTACTAGGTTGCCCAGATATGGGGCACAGCAATGGTGGTGGTGAAGCGGGAGTGGTGAGACTTAAACACTGTTTATGGTCAAACATCAAAACAAGGAATCAGACTTCTCATTACAAGCGGAAGCTCTTGCCATCCTGAAGGAGCCAGGAAAGGGAACACTGATGCCAGAAAGAGGGTCTCCCTTATAGAGACTGGCCATAGGACCCCCCTTACCCACTGTTGAAGCTACAGATCAGTAGCGATGGAGGGAGGATAATAAATACCCTGACCTGTCTCTCTCTTACCTGCCCACTGATCTACCACCAGGGCCTCTCTTTAGCAGAACCCACTGGAAGCTGAAGAAAAGATCACCTGGGTAACATAGGTTTTGCTTTTTTCCAGGGGCAAAGAGCACTGCAGAAAATGGTTTGGGATGAGACAGAGCAAATGGAAGATAACAGGCATGGGATAGGAATCAGACAAAATGCAGGATGATCCTAAATCTTAGCTAGCCATCACTCACTGTGTACACGCCATCTGCTGGGTGTCATATTAAGTACTTGATAGGCAATATATATATATATATTTTAATCCTCAAAACATCTTAGGTTATTACTATTTTTTATATGTGAGGAAGCTGAGGTTTAGAGGGGTGAGAAGAGTCCTACAGATTGGTGTAGATAAAATTTACACTCAACAGTTAGATTCCAGTGCTCATATGCTTTCTGTTAGAGTATATGTTTTCCCTTGCCTATTTAGGGTCTGGGGAACTGCCCCATGGGAGATATCTGGCACCAGTGAGCTGAGCACCATTGACATTTCCTGCCAGCTTTCTGCAGAGCCCTCATTCTGGTTTAGGTTTGCCTGCTCTTCATTAAATACTCAATGGGCCACATCCCTGTAGTATTTCCACATACGCAGTTTTGATTGGCCCTTACAGCAACTCCTTGAGGAGGTGATGGTATCTTCACTTTACAACTGGGGAAACTGAGTCTATGAGACAGTAAAGTGACTTGCTCAGGTCATACAGAATTTAACCAGGCAGGAGCTAGGATTCCAAGTCAGCCCCACAGGACCCTGTACATGGGAGCGACTTGCTAGGCTGCCTGCCTCCCACTTAGGTGAATCCCATTTCCTTTTGAGAATAAGAAGCAAAGACTCAAAATTAAATCCTCTCCAATCTGCTGGGGTCTTTGATGTGCATCCAGGGGAAAGTGACTTCTTTCGTCTTTTCACAAATGCTCGGCTATTTTTTTTTTTTTTTAATGTTCTGCTTTCCCCTCCAGCCTGACTTGGTGCAACATTTTCCTTGGGTAGAATGTTGGAGCCAAATCCCTGATGGAGGTCACAGGAGTGGCAGCTCCCATTTATCTCCATCCCCCTGAGATTGAGAATTTATTTGTGGTGTCAGGTCTGGGCAAGATTTAGAATAATTCAGGGATCTAAGTCCTGAGGATATGAGAAATAAATAATGTCACCCATTCCACATAAAGGGGCATAATGTGGAAGGGGAAAAAAAAACCCAACAGTTTGTATTAGAAGCAAAGAAGGAATCCTGAAAAATGCTAAGTCATTCTACAGCACAGAATTTTTAGAGTACAAAAGTATATGCACAGTTATCTAATAAAAGCCCCTCATTTTACAGATGGAGAGACTGGGGGTAGAGAGGGGAAGGTCCTTGTCTGTGGTCACACAGAGTGCCACCAGTAAAGCCAGGCCTCGAAATCAGATTGGCTGCTCAGTTCCAGTGACCCTCAGAATGTAGCATGCTCATCATGGAGTCATGTAAGTGGAAAGAAACCTCATTTAGTTCTGGTTATTTGCACAGCTCACACAATATGATATTAAAATGCTGTTTGTTCAATGCTCTCTCCATTAGACCAGCAGCTCTTTGAGGGCAGGAATTATCTCCTGCTCATCTCCATATCCCCAGCACATTTGCTCTTTCCTTTCTTTGGTATAGTTTCCACTTTTTTTGCCTGACTGTCTTCTGTTCATCCTGAAATCCTCACACTGTATATAATATTTCAAATGAAAGGCCTTCTCTGACTACCAACTCCGTTAGACACCTGCTGTTGTATACTTCCATATTCCCTGGACTCTTTCCTGATTTCCACATTACTCATATCCTCATTACCTATTTAATTGCCTGTATTACCCACCTAACCATAAGTTCTGTGAGAGAAGGGATTGTGACATTCTAGTTTTCTCTTGTTTTTCCAGTAAGCTTGCCTAGCACAGAGCCAAACATATTCAGCAAATGTTTGACACATACATGGAGGAATTAAACCAAGATCGTCCTAACCTCAGAGTAGAATCCAAGAATCTCCATGTGCTGGACAGCTGTACACACACGCTGGGGGTCAGAGTCAATAAGATCTTCATTGGTGTCTACTACTTTATGTTTAGCAATCGGTCAAAGCCAATGGGCTTGCATCCACTTTCTCTTATTCTTGGGTTTATTCCTTCTGAGAAAAGCTGATGTTAACTACAGTCTGACTTCTTAACTCCTGCCTCTATATTTCTCTTCACCAAGTTATTCTTGCTGGTTATAATTATCACTTCTCTCTTTTCCTACTTTCAAGGAAACAGAGGCTCAGAAAAGTAAACTTGCTGACGCGGGCTCACACCAAGACTGAGTGGCCACATCACAATGGAATCTGCAATCCCTGATTCCGTTCCTTCCCTCTGCCTCTGATAGTTAAAGACCTTTAACTAACTGTTCTTTCCTCAATGTATAGATGACATTATAAATGACATCCGTACTGTGCTGGCTGCTGATCAAAAGACTCCCCATAATCAGACAAACACAGATTTCAAGAACCATATGGTTCAACAAAGTTAAAGCATAAAGGACAATCCTTTGCATCTTATTTTGATGGTCCTTTCCCTTCTGCTGGGACCTACATGGTTATATAGAAGATGGTTAACAATATCTTTTAATTCATAGTAGAAAGACTGAAGCCTTATCTCGGCATTCAACAGATAAACCTTGAAGACAGCTTTTGCCTTTCTTAAGCCAAAAAAATGGGAAGAATATCAAGTTTACGTGTTACTTTACTTGCCACATCAGTTGTTCCTATTGGAGGGATAACCATAATTATTCCTTGCATTTGCATTGTGTCATGTCATGCCTACAATCTTTTTTTTCTTTCTTGGTTTTTGTTGTTGTTCTCATTAATCCTCGAAACAGCCCATTAAGCACTTTCCATTTTACAGATGGGGAATCTGAGGCTCATAGGTATGAAGCGACTTGCTCAAGAGCATGGGTTTAGGAAGGTACAGAACAGGAATGAGAACTGGAATGGAATTGTCCACAATACAAGTTTGATCCTTTTTGCATTAGTCACTGTTTTCGTTGTTGTTGTTATCGAATCTGCACATTGTTTTGTGCAGAGAAAAGGGCTCTAAGAGAAATGAGAGTCCACTTAGGTTTGCTCATAGAGTAATTTTATTTAGGTCAAATTCAAACCTTGTTTACCTTCCCCTCATTCACAGATGATAGAGGTCAACGTTCCAGAAAGAAGGTAGTGGGAGGTAAGTTTGGTTGGGTAGGCTTTTGCAGAAAGGTTGCATATATGAAGGGGAGTTTTGAAGGATGGATAAAACTTCAAGCAGCAGGGATGGGGAGAGGAACGACAGGATGAGAGAAGCAGAGCAAAGAGATCTGTCAGAGCGGCTTGGAGGGAGTCTGTTGAACAGTTGGATGCAACTGGAGGAGATTGCATTTCTCCAGCAGCCCGTGAGCTTTGTTCGTTTCTCTGCTCTTGGGACTACTAGACAGACTACTAGACAGCAGATGCTGAGAAAGTCACTTTCAGGCCCTGCTTGTTGTAAATTACATGATAATTTCCACACTCCATCTAGATGCCACAAGAGGCTGGTCGGCAAGTTTGTGATTAGAATTGGTACCCAGGGTGACGTAAAGACAATTGCCCCCAGTTTAATGCTGGCCCCTTTCTCATTCAAATGATTGGAAAGGAAATAGGATTTCTCATTGTGCTATCAGGCTCAAAAGCAGAGTTTGCAACCTTAGGACTAAGGTATTTGTAATGTGAGACCTCATGCAGGGGATGGAGCCACACCCTCAGATTTGCTCTGTGGCCTTGGGTATGTGTGTGTGTGTATATATGTGTGCCTCTACATGTATGCATATGTGTCACCTAACCTGAGTGACCTTTACTTTCTCTCCCTCTGCAAATTCTTAGGAATGATACTTCCTGTACAGAAACTAATAGACATTTCTTAGCTTTTGAGGAAACTAGAAGAAGGCATCTTAAAACACCAAAAATGATAGATTCTCATTATATCACTGATTTTACCATTTTGGGGCCTGTGATAGGATCATCTGTGATATCCCACGTGTTCAGTGTTTAAAGAATCTGAAACTTTACATGTCCCAATAAGTTCCATTTTTCAGGTAGTGAAAACTAAGACCCAAAAAGAGAAGTGACTTACCCAGGTCACAAAAATTTATGGGTTAGCTATTTCTACAATCTTTGCCTTCTTATCACATTCAGGTACTCTATCCATCCCTCCAAAGGGTTAGATACCCAAACTTTCAAGAGGATCTTATTGCAAGGAAAGCCTCACAGCAATTCCAGGAGAAGCAACGTTTGTAAATTTTCACTCTTAAAAACAGCAAAATTAAAGACTGTGGTCAAAATAGGCAGGATTTAAGTTAGGAATGAAATAACATTTTTTTTTTAGACAGAGTCTTGCTCTGTTTCCCAGACTGGAACACAGCTCACCTGCACCCAGGAGGTGAAATTCCAGTTCTCTTGGTAATGCTCTGAACCTACTGTGCCCATGGAAACTCCATTCAAATGTTTATCAGAACATAGCTGAAAACACTCTTCCTCAACTCTATGAATCCTCATTCGTTCATTTTCACTCCACACTCAATGGCTAAGGTGATACTCTCAAAGTCATAATGCAGGTTCACTACATGACTCTCACAAGCCTAGGCACCTTTACCTTTGTGGATCCTTCCTTAATAAAAACATTATGAAACTATTATGATTACTTTAAAATATTTTAAAATGTTATCAGTTAAAGATGCTTATATTCATATTTACATTAAAATGCTTTTGACCTAAAAATACATTTTTAAATTTGCATCTAGTTTTAAGAACAATTAAAATGTATCTATTGGCCCTGAAAGGATGGTGAGTGCTGAACACTGTGCCTGATGGGAAAGTAAGTTCTGCTAGCTCATGTTTCATATGTAATTCCTTTTTTTTTTTTTTTTTTTTTGAGATGGAGTCTTGCTCTGTTGCCCAGGCTGGAGTGCAGTGACATGATCTTGGCTCACTGCAACTTCCACCTCCCGGATTCAAGAGATTCTCTTACCTCTACCTCCCAAGTAGCTGAAATCACAGGCATGAGCCTCCATGACCAGCTAAATTTTTGTATTTTTAGTAGAGATGGGGTTTCACCATGTTGGCCAGGCTGGTATTGAACTCCTGACCTCAAATGATCCACTCGCTTCAGCCTCCCAAATGCTGGGATTACAGGCGTGAGCCACTGCACCTGGCCGATATTCAGTTAATTATCTTTCCAGAGTTGGTATGAAGATAAATTGTTTTTCAGTATTCTTTTTACCTTCCTTCATTTGTTCTCTAAATTCCTCTTTTCTAACCACTTTTGACATACTCTGATTTTCTTTTTTATATTTTAAACATCCATATTTTACATGGAAGCCCATAAAAATTGAAAATCAGATTGAACAGAAAAGATAGCCCTATTTTATTGTAGAGCCAGTCCTGACATACTGCTTGAGAGAGGGTAAAAGAGTTATCTTCCTGTACTGTTTTTACTCCTCAAGTCTCAAGGTGAAATCTGAAGAATTTTGTCTGATTGTAATTGCTGCCCCTGCCACTTGCAGTACATGATTTCATTTCTCAGATTGTCACTCAATTTCATCACATCAAACGTGGGATAATAATCTCAACCCCTTATGTCATGGCCCATGTGGCATATCTGCCCGCACACAGGTGTCCAAGAAGAATCTAGATGTATATTTATCTCCCTGTGAAAGTCTAAGCCCCTGCATATTTTGAGATTTTGACTTTATGATGAAGACTCTTGCTTTGGATTACAAAGCAAGAAAGCTTTTAATAGAGAGAGAATCAGACGTACTTGGCATTCTCATCTTGGTTCTATTACTTGTACCTTGTATCTTTGACTGAGACATTTCCTTTCTACCAACTTGGGATGTGTGCGTAGACAAAATGGGGATGATGGCAATGATTTCAGTACGGTTTGGGGGATGATCTAGTGATAGCATAAATTAAATGTTTGTAAGCATCTGCACACTGTGCAATTATAAGGAGTATTTCCATTTTTCTCTGTCCCCTGATCCCCAGTGTAGGCTGCTCCCTTTCTCTCAGTTCTTTGGGGGAACCATTTTTCATTAGCAAGTGCTTGGAACGGACATACATGCCATCTATCACTTTACTGCAGCCTAAAGCTGAGCTGCTCCCGTGAACCCCAGCATGGCCCTCCAGCTGCAAGCCAGCCTCTACCTCCAGCTTTCCAATTCCAGATGCTCAGAGGTAGCCAGAAGGTGTTTGATTGCCAACAGACTGGCATCACAGCACAATCCAATCAACTCTCTTTCAGCAGAAGAATCCTCCACAGATTGTAATCAGAGTCCATTCTGTCTCTCCCCATCCGGCTCTGGTACCCAGAAATCTTAAGGACTTGTTTTGCTGCTCTGTCCGGGCAGCCTCTCAGCCTCTGCTCCCACCCTGTGCCTTCACCTGGGAGCCAAGCAGCCTGGTGTCTGGTTGGCCACTAGCTCAATATGTTACATGTGGCCAGCCATGTCCTCTCCCTGCACCCATTGTTCTTTTCTAGAAGTGGGTTTGTATTATCCAGCCCACAACATTACTGAAAGACTGTGGTAGGAGAGCATGCTTGAAAATACTAAATAAATGAAATGCTGTTATCATACACATAAGTATTATTTTTGTCCTAACTTGTAGCAGCCTCTTCAGTCTGAAACTCTGAATATGACGTTGAATCATTTTTACCGTCAAAGAGTTGAACAGTTCATTTGTTCAAGGATTTCTGAACTTTTCATTCACTTTTTTGTTCAACAAATGCTGAATTTGCTGACTATTCAGTGTATGTCAGGGACTGTCTTAGATCTTGGAGATAAATGACATGCAGTCATTTCACAAATAATTATTAAGTACCCACCCTGACCCTTGGAGTAAAGATAAATTTATTCATTGTAATAAGGTATTCCTATTCCAAGAAATATATACTGGGTCAGGACTCGTGGATAAAAAAGAGAAACAGGTGAAAAAAACAGGACAAGGAGCTTAAAACCTAATGGAGAAGATAAATATTGAACAAATACCTTCATAAATAATATAGATGTGTTTATGGCAAATGCCTTGAAGGAAGAACTGTTGAGTATTTTGATAACTTATTAACCAGGGCATTTATTTTAGTTTGGGGATTCAGGGAAGTTTTTCCTAAAAGGTGAGGTCTGAGCTGTAGGATGTATTTTAGTTTGCTGGGGAGTGGGTTCTAGTAGGGGGAGGAGATGTTGGAAAGGCTGTGGCAGTGAAGAGTTCTGTGTGTTCTGGGATCTGGGAAGGCCTGTGTTGCTGGAGGGAGGGAAGGAGGAGGGATGGAGTCTTAAGAAATTGCCTGGAGCCAGATCATGTAAGGTCTGGTGGGAAGGAGTAAGACCTACCCTGAAGCAACACAGAGACTGTTAGAAAAGACAGATGAGTAACAAAACAATGATACGAACTGTGATACTTATTCAGTGCATGGGTGCACACAAGAGGGAGTAGTTAACTCAGTTTTCATGGCTCAAAAAAGTATTCCAAAAGGGGGATTCGGGTTTTGAAAGCTCTAGAGGCAGTTCTAGTAGAAAGGTGAGCAGCATTCAATTCAGAGTGACTAGCATATGCAGAGCCTCTGCAGTGAGAAACAGCTTGGTGAGTGTAGGGAGCTGGCATATGGCATGTGCAGGGAGAGGGGGCGATGAGAAAGGAGACAGGAGGAGAGGCAGGGGCAGATAAAGAGGGGCCTCATCTGCCAGGGAATAATGAGTTTTAATGGTGTTTTCTTAGTAAACAGTTTCATTTTTTGGAGTAGTTTTAGGCTTATAGCAAGATTGAGCAGGAAGTACAGGGTTCCTTTACTCCTGAGTACCGCCCACCCTTCCGCACCACACATAGCCCGTCCCAATAGCAATACATCTTCCCACCAGAGTAGTACTTTGCTACAGTTAACAAACCTGCATAGACACATCATGGTCACCCAAAGTCCATAGTTTATATTGGGGCTCACTCTTGGTGTTGTGTTGTCAAATGTATAATAATGTGTATTCACCACTATTATTCATACAGAGTAGTTACACTGCCCTAAACACCCTCTGTGCTCTGCCTATTCACCCCTCCCTTCATGCTAACCCATAGCTATCACTGATCTTTTTGCTGTCTTTGTAGCTTTCTTTTTTCCAGAATGTCACATAGTTGGACGTATAGGCTGTGTGGCCTTTTCAGATTGGCTTCTTTCACTTAGTAACATGCATTTAAGGGTCATATTTAGTGGGATTTTCAGAGAGCACATTACGTTATTAGGTCAAGGTTACTCCAGGTAATGGATGGATTGAAGGTAGAGGTGAACTAAAATCAAGGAAATAGGTTGGAGGTTGTGCTGGTAATTGTTGGAACATTGGGGCCACATTTTTAAATACTGAAATCTTAATTTGAAAGACTGATCTTTTCAGTACGAAGGTGTCATTGTTTTGCTATAAAGTCTCATTTGGAATCGATGCTTCAGCTCTTCAGCTTCACCTGTGCTATCCAACATGTGGCTATTATTTAAATTTAAAATAATTAAAACTAAATAAAATTGAAATATTAGTTGCCCAACACACAGTAGCCCGATTTCAAGTACTCAGTAGTCCTGTGTGGCTGGTGGGGACCATATTGGATAGTGCAGATGTAACACATTTCCATTGTTGCAGAAAGTGCTCTTGGACAGCACCCCACTAAATCTTAGAGAAACTTTTTGTGGTTTGCTAGAAAGACTTTGGATTTTGGAGCCAGACTGAGGTCTCAAATTGCTGTCAAAACATTGATTAGTGATGTGATTTCATTTTTAACTGTGGTAAAACATATGTAACATAAAATTTGCCATTTTAACCATTTTTAAGTGTACAATTTAGTGGCATTAATTACATTCATCGTGTTGCGCAACCATCACCACCGTGTATTTCTAACACTTTTTCATTACCCCAAATAAAAACTCACTGCAATCATTAAACAATAACTCCCTATTCCATGCACCTCCCAACCCTGGTAACCTCCCATTTATTTTCAGTCCTTATGAATTTATCTATTCAAGGTGTTTCATATAAGTGAAGTCACTTACTCCATCTTTTTGCATCGGGCGTCTGTAATCACTTAGCCTAGTAGTTTAAAGCTTCATCCATGATGAGGCATATGTCAAAGCTTCATTTATTTTTTTATGGCTAAGTGGTGTTCCGTTGTATGCATATATTACATTTTATTTATTCATTCATCTATTGATGGACACTTGGGTTGGCTTCAGTTTTTGGCTGAGTGATGAGATTTTGAACAATTTGCTCTATTTCTCTGTGTTTCTTTGAATAAAATGGAGCTCTTAATCCTTAAATTCTAGAATTATTGTAAAAACTGGAAGAAACACCAAACATAAAGGGCTTGGATGACTTTCCCAGTTCCCCTGCCACTCTTTGTCCATCGCTGCCCACTGTCCCTTGGTGCCTAGAATCCTGTGCATTGGAGACTAGACAATTGTTGGTCAATTTTTTATTCTCTTGTCCCATTATCTCAGCTCTGATTCTTGGATGGTAAAATGTGAGGAGAATATTTTGTTTGACCTCTGTGTGTTTAATGTGTGGGAGGTTCCAGGTTGGTGGAGATAATATCTCTCAAGTGTCACAAGTTCTGGGTTGCAGATGATGGCCCATGTTCCTCATTAAACCAATAATTGCTCTCAGAGGAAGTACAGCGGAAATCAGTACTTGACATTTTAAAGGTAGATGAAGTCATAACAAGATTATGACTTGGACTTGAATTGCGTTTCTTGGGCCAGATTAGAAATTCACATGAAAGAGTAATTGTTTTCTGGGGTGTGACCTGTGTTCTCTTCAGCCCAGGGCTGAAGGCATAGCCTGTGAAATTCAAGTGACTGTTTCTCTCTGATAGAGCTGTATTGAAAACACCAGGTTTTCCTCCTCAAAATGGACTCAAATGTTAGGAAATCTTCACAGTTGATTCAATTAAAAAGATATTAATAATAAGCAATTTTTGTTTAGGATACTTTTATCTGTATCCTAGGGGCTTAGACAATGAGTACATTTAATAAACTTAGGTGACTAAAGTTTTGGAGATAGTTGCATTTGCAACTCCAGGTGTCAGTGTGCAGGATTGGAATCTCTCTGGTCATCTTGGCCTTCTCTTTGTGGCTCTAAGATGGTTATAGCACCCCCGACCCAAATTAATGAATTAATGCATCATCTAAAGCAGGCATGAAGAAAGAAGGGGCAGAAAACAGAGCTTTTCCTGTGAACTTTTTCCTCTATTACAAGGAAACTTTTCCAGAAGTGCCTCCAAAGATTCCACCTCATAACTCATTAACCAAAAGGTTATGATTGGCCACCTATATGTGCAAAGGAGGCTTTTCATCTTGTATAGGGAGAAATTTGAAAACTGTAGAGACTTGAAGGGAGAAACAGTTTTTCTTGTTTGAGTGGCCAGGCAAGGCTTCATGAGGGCAGTGATACATGCATGAAGTATTGAATGGTGATGTAGGATTTTGACTCAAGTAAAGGCAGCTCAGGCCGAGAAAACAGCTCAGCATAAGCAGGAGATTTGGGAATTCAGATTTGTTTTGTTTTGTTTCATTTTTTAAAAGATGTGGTATTGGGATACCTGCGGTAAAATGCAACAAGAAAGGAAGAAGTGAAATATAAAAAGTTTCTGGAAAGTTATAATAGACCTTGAGCTCCATGCTTAGGTGTTTGGACTTTACTCTGGAGACACTGATAAGATATTAAGGTTTTTCGAACTGGGATTGCCATACTCTGTTTTCCTTAATCCTACTAATTCTTTATAGCTTAGATTTGCCATCATGAATGTATTGTGTTGCTCCCAGTTGCCCATATCTTTCCCCAAATGCTCTGTCATGTACTTTTGTTAAAGAGAGCAGCAGTGTAGACGTTGAGGGTGCCAGGAGAGTATACAGATTTGAATTCTGTATATTCTACTGAATCCTGAACTTGACCAAGCATTTAGACATCACTACAGGCTTCCATCTTCAGTCTCAAGTAAAACCATATCAAGAAGCATGCAACATGGCGGTCATGCCAGAGCAGGGTCCCCTAGGCTGGCCTGGCTGTGATTTAACTTGCTATTTTCTCTACTTTGTGACTTCAGTACTGAACATGACTTGCTGGATGTCTTTGTCGGCTTACCTAACTTCTAGACATTTTGTTCATATCTGACAAGCTTGCTCTGCTCTAAAGGCTTCGCTAACTTGTTACCATTCTTAGTCTAACCTAGAAGATTCTTTATGGTATTGTCTCCATTTCCCAGCCCCATTCGCTACTGCCCAGCACGCTCTGACACCGTATCAAATACGCAAAGTGCTCTGAACATATTTTCTCTCATTCTGGACTTATCTTTTCCTCTGACTACACTGTCTCTGTTTATTTTATTTTTCTTTCTTTTTCTGTTTTATAAGATGGAATTGTGGTAGCACAATCTCGGCTCACTGCAACCACGACCCAATTCTCCTGCCTCAGCAGAATTCCAAATAGCTGGTATTACAGGCACCCACCACCATGCTCGACTAATTTTTTTGTAATTTTAGTACAGACAGGGTTTTACCATATTGGCCAGGCTGGTCTCAAACTTCTGACCTCAAGTGATCCACCCCCCTCAGTGCTGGGATTACAGACCTGAGCCTTGATTTTTATTTCTCTGTTCTCCAAATCTCTCTTGTAGTAGTAATTATTCTCTCAGAACCCTTCTGAAGTGCTGTATCGTTTTTCTTAGACTTTTAATTTTGGAATTGTTTTAGATTTATAGAAAATTGGCACAGACAATACGGAGACTTTCTGTATACCACTTAGCCAGCTTTGCCTAATGTTACTGTCTTACATTACCAATGTACATGTGTCAAAACTAAGAAATCAAAATTTGTATGTTGCTGTTAACTATACCTTAGATTTTATTCATATTTTACTTGGTTTCCACCAATGTCCTTTTTATGTCCCAGTGTTCAATCCATGTGGCTTTTAATCCTCATGTCTACTTCCTTTCCTCTGTTATGTGACAGTCTCTCAGGTTTTCCTTGAAAATAATTATCTTAACAGTTGTGAAAAAGTACCGACCAGAGGTGAAGTACCTTTGCTATCATATCAGGAGTATATGATATCATCCTGACTTATCATTGCTGACTGATCATGTATTTTGGGCAGCACCCATTGGGTTTTTCCACTGCAAGACAATTAATTTTTCCTTTTACTTACTTTTTTCATTAGAAGTGAGTCATTAAGTCCAGTCTACACTGAAGGAGAGGGGAATTAAGCTCCACTTTCTGGAGGAAGGAATAACCATCGTATTTTTAGAGCTGCCTGGCCTCTTAAGGACTAGGGAACCATTCTTTTTCAGCATTTTTTTCTGAACCTGGTGTGTTCCTCTCTCCATGGCATGAATAAGTTCACTTGTCTATTTCCCCCACCCCCATAACAGTAGATTCCTGAAGGCAGGGGGGCATGTCTAATTTCTCCAACTCTGCTGAATTTAGTCCAACATAGATTCTCAACAAACTTAACTGATAGATTCAAAGCAAACTTTACTTTCCTTAAATAGGGAGTCCAGTCATGCGCACTGGCCCTCATTTTTTCCCCCAATTTAATGAGGGAACAAGCTGGAATTAATGACTTCTAAGGCAGGCAGAGATGATTGTGTTCCTTACCCTGCTGTGACCTTGGTGATGTCTCCTTGGGAAGGACTGGAGTGGAGAGGACAGAGCCTTTGCCGGCCCCCACAGCTTCCTATCTGCTGTCTGTGTGTGTGTGTGTGTGTGTGTGTGTGTGTGTGTGTGTGTGTGTGAGCTTACCGTTTGGATTTGAGGACACAAGATAAAATCCTTTTTGACCCAGGTCCCTGATGATCAATGGGCCTCCCGGCATGCTTCACCACCCTCGCCTAGCTCTCTCTGTGGCACTAGTTGCCACTCGATAAATCCATAAAAAGACAACTCAATTGTTTTGACTTTCCTCTACCTTTTCCAGCAATTCTTCTTTTCCAAGTTAATGGGGCAGAGGGAGGGGAGTCACACAATTAGATGCTACACACACGTTTTTTGGTGGGGGACAGAGATAATTTCCTCTATGTGCTGACAGGATCATAAAAAATGAATTAGGAGATCTGTTATTAATGAAACACTCCAACCTAATGTTATAGCAATGAAGCCTTTGGCTTTATACAAAGTGTTTGGCACTTATAAAATACAAGTTGAGATGTCTTTCTTTGCCTCCCTTTTTCTCACAGTAAAAAAGGAGCTGAAACAATCTTAACCCAAATTTTCTGAGCTCTGGTCAAGAATAATGTTGTGAACAAATGACTACCCACACCCAAACGAACACATATACACACGTTAGGGATACAGAGTACAAATCAGCATATCAAGCAAATAGGCTGTGTGAAACTCTACAGTAAATAGACCCATTTCTCTTTGCTTATCTCAACATCTCCTAAATTTCTTTAACGACAGCACACACTCTTTCCTGTTCTTGCTGTGTGGATAAAGGGTGTCATGAGACACGTTTTCAGAGACAAGCTTGTATCTGACCCTTTTGGATTATGTTTATGGAGACTAAGAATGGCAAATTGAAATGAGTATCTGTAGAGTTAAAAGGGAAATACAGCCAATCCTCAATATTCTGTTTTCATTCTCAGTTGTTTTGCTTCCTGAGTCAGAGTGGTCAATTTTGGACTGAACTACCTGGAAAATTGCCTTGAATCACCACTTCATTTTGCCTTTGGCCAAATTGCTTAATCTTCACCACCCTGGGAGCAGGGTTGACTCGAACTGCCAGGCCTAGGCTGAACAGGCCTCCACAATTACCTACCTACTTGCTTATAAATGGATTATGCTCCTCTCTGATTTTAAGCCTGGTGCAATGTTGGTTGCAAACATTAAAAATAATGAGAATGTAAGTTAAATGTAATCTTCTCATCTGGTAATAGACCCTGATTAGAATTTCTTTTCATTTCCTTTAGATTCCAACTAAGCAGCATGCACAAGGCTTTGGAATGTAAATTAATATGCCATATTAGTCTTCAGAAAGCTGGACATATAACACTTAGGTCCCTAGGCCTTCACTGTCCTTTAGCAAGCACATGAGCCCTTGACATCCATTGCTGGGGATTTTGCACAAGGAGAGGTGTGAGGTCAGAGGCGTCTTTTTGTTCCTTTTTAGTAATTCACACCTTCTCAGCCCATGAGAATCTGCTGCTTTCTTTGTTTGGTTGTAGCTACCACATTCTCATTTTCAATTTATTACCTATTTCTGATTTTCAGAAAAAAAAATTGGCTTGATATTTATATTTCTATATAAAGAACAGAGAATTGGATGTGGTTAGAAAAGAGAATTGCACTAGACAAAGCAGGAGACCTTACTTGCTAGCAGCGTGATTCAGGGCAAACTCTTAATCTCTCTGAATCGTGATTTTCTCATTTATAAAATGAGGCTAATGATAAGCCTGTATACAGGCTTGTTGTGAGAACATGAGAAGACTTAGCAGTATCTAGCATGCTGTGTCTAGCATGCTGAATGCACAGTGAAGAGCTGGGGCGACCTCCCAGGTGGCGATCAGAGCAAATGGGAGACTAAACCAGGAAGTGCCCTCTCATTGCTGAGAGCCATCTACATGTGAGCTATCAGTATGATGTATCTATGAAGCAATTTCTAAAGTGTCTCACTCCAAAAGCCCACCTCTCTGCAAAGCCCGCTGATCATTATAGAGAGTACTTCTTAACTGTCAACCTCTTTATGATTTTGGAGAAACATTGCATGTGCCTCTTTTCTTCTTGACCTTGCTCTCATATTTTCCACAGTTTTCCCTCCAAAAACCCCTACTTGGATGTTGACCAGTGCCAGACTGGTCTACTCAGCCTCGTAAGTAGCTGGGACTACAGGCATGTGCCACCATGCCCAGTTAATATTTTTATTTTTAGTAGAGACAGGGTTTCACCATGTTGGCCAGGCTGGCTTCGAATTCTTGACCTCAAGTGATCCACCCGTCTCGGTCTCCCAAAGTGCTGGGATTATCGGCATGAGCCACTGCGCCTGGTTGGGAGTTTGGGAGGTCGTCCTACCTCTGATAACACACACCACTGAAGCAGCATGCCCTTTAGCTTGTAAGTAGACCAGTAAGTCCTGACTACTTTAGTGATAGTTAACAAGAAAGAATGTGCATACATTGAGTACAGATAGGTAAAAATTTGAAAGAATCTGCATGTATTGAGCACAGATGATTTGTCAATCATTAATCTTATTTCTTCATGTATATTTCAGTTTAATCAGCATAACAACCTCAAACATGTAGGTATTAGGGCCTCCCTTTGCAGACTGTGGAAATTAAGCTCAGAGAAATGAATATATTGAGGTTGGCAGTGATATGATTTGAACTCATGTCTCTATGATTTTAATACTCATGTACCATGTACATCACCTTGAGGGAATAGAGATGGCCCAGAGAAGGTTCACTCCTACCACTGGCAAGAAAACATCTCAGATATCTGTTACCACTTTACAAATGAGGGTACAGTTATTTTTCCCCATATTTAATTGCTTATTTTTGCTAAATCATGTATCAGGAAACCCAAATTCTGTCCCCGATTTGGTATCAATTTTCAGGTCTGCAAAATAAAAGAGTTGGGCAGCTCTTACTGCACCACACTAATAGGATTGCAGCAAATAAGCCCAGGTGAGTGTGTTAGGAGTTTGGTTAGTTCGTTGGACAAATGCTGTTTAAATGCATGGTCAAGTTCAAGATTCAGTAGAATATGCAGATCTGAATTCTGTAGGATAATACAGATCTGAATTCTGTATATTCCAGTGAATCCTGAACTTGACCAAGCATTTAGACAGCATTTGTCAAAGAAACTAAGCACAGAAGTTAGTAAATACTCTATTGGTTATACTGTTTCCTAGTTTTCTATACCTTACCTTGATTTGAGATATGCAAATTGTTTAAAAAAGTAACCAAAACCTTGATGGTATAACAGGGTGCTCTGGACAAACAGTTAGTACAAATGAGTCTCATCTTTACTCTTTGTAATGCCATGGGCCAGGTAGCTTTGGAAAAATTTTGTAACACCCCTGCACCTCCACTGGAGGGTAGCCAATAAAATATCTGGAAAATGCCTGGTATAATTGTCCCGCTTCCTCCTTCCTGTTTGTTTTGCCCCTTAGTTTGCTAAGCTGCAACGTGAGGATGAAAATATAGGCCAGAATGGGAGTTACAAGGAGACCTGAATAGCGGATGGAAGGAACTAACTAACGAAAATAAGTGGGTATAATAAGAAAACAACAGAATTGAGGCTATCGGGGAAGAGATGGGGTAGAAAATAAAAAGAAGTTAAAAGGTAAAAGAAAATGGACTAGGGAAGTATATGTGTTTTGCGGAAACAATTGTTGCATTCTGTAGTTTACATCTCACCTCCTCTGAGAAGCCCCCCCTTACCACCTTGTCCACAGGAGCCCTTTGCCTCGGTTATTCCTTGCTCTCGCATCCTGTTCTTTTCCTTGACAGCACTTAACACCAGTTGTAACCTGTATTTGTTTTTGTTTAGTTTCAATTTGCTTGAATTCAATAAGGACCAGACAGCCTGAGTTTGAAAACCGAGCCCTGCCACCTACCAACTCTGTGACAGTGGGCAAGTTCATAGTCTCTTTGAGCCACAGTTTCCTTATCTGTCATTGCAGGATTACAGTAGGGATTTTGTAAAGATGAAGTGATTTACTATATCTGAAGCACTTAGAATTATGCAAGGTACATTGAGAGCTCTCAAAAAGTAGCTGTGGTTATGATTCATACTTGTTTATATCTGATGCTCCTTTAAATTGTAAATCCATCTGCTCAGGGACTTTTATCTGTTTATTTTCTGCTGAAGGCCTAGGACCCAGTCTGTGGCTGACACATATTAGGTACTCCATACATACTGGCTGAATATTGACAAGAGTGAATGTAAAATAATAAAGCATGAATAGCAAGAGCAAGCCTTGCTGGCTGAAGGATTTCATAAACGACAGACTTGGCTCCTGGCAGTCCTCTTCTAGACTCCTTTGTGCTGCAGAAAACACATCTCCAAGGAAAAACAGTGGGTTAGGCCCTTTTATTTCAATGGAGCCTCCCGCCTCTCACCCTGGCTCCCTTAGATTCCTGGGTCCGTTCATTTAGCCCCAACCTGCTCATGCCCCAGGGAGAAAAACGTCCCCTACTCTTGTACAGGCGGCATGTGTCAGTGTTGATATCAACATTCCTGAAAAAATAAATAAAACTAATTTATGTTTGGATGAAAAATACATCAGGTCCCTTAGGAAAAATGAGCTTTGGGAGGGCAGCGTTCATATTAGTATTGCATACGATGCTTCCACCTGGGCGGCTTCCCTCCCCTGCATTCCCTCTGCCTCACCCTTTTCATTACTCTTAGGTCTAGAGTAGAAAGCTGTGTTCATTCGTTCCTTTTTCCTTAGTTTTAGTCTCAAGGATGAAGAAATGAACACAGAATAAACCACTGAGGAGTAAGGGGATAAATTGCATAAGGGAAACACAACTTCTTCTCATACAGGGAGCTTCTATGTTGTCCGTAATTCTCTGTCACTCTGTGGGGTATGTGTGCATAGGTTGTGTACATACACACAGGCGAACACAGCCACCCCTGTCTTCCTGAAGCCAGGTAGCTTCCCAAATGGTTTGCAGTACTGAGTGGTAATACAACGCTTTTCCTCCTGGAACTCCCAGAGTCCGGGGAATGAATGAAGCAGGGGAGGGGCAGGATCTCTGGGGGCCTGGACTCATTATGGCTGAGTAAATCTTCACACTGCCTGTGCTTTCATAGCCTCTGTCCCCTTCCCTGGCATCCTAGCTCTAGCTCCCAAACCTGCCTGCAGGATTCATTTCCATACATAGAGGGCTTTGAAGTCTTATTCACTGTGCCGTGGTAAAGGGTTTAATATTCTCCTGCTAATGTTGCTTTTGGGGACGGGTTTTTCCTCCATGTGCTTGTGTGGAAGGCTGTGTAGTTCTGCTGGCATCTTTTTTTAAGCATGCTGCGCTGGAGATATTTCCTTCTTTCCCCACTCTCAATGTTTCTCTACTGGAACTAATGATGCGGCCACCTTGGGAGATGCTTCTCCTGCTTCAGGAATTTTTGGAGTAACATCTAAGACAGAAACACTTTGGGTGACATTTTCAGAGAAGTTCCAGCTCCTTCATCCCCCCTCCTTCCTTCTTCTTTCCCTCTACCTTCTACTTTCTCCCGCCCTTCCTGCCTTCCTTGATCTCTTTCTTCTTTCTTTTATACTTTTATTTCTCTTTAAATTAATTGATCATGGAATCAGAGATTGTCCCAGGTGCAGGCGGGGTATAAAAATGCAAAAACCTTAGCCTTTTAAAAATGCACATTCTAGTGGGAAATATAAAGCTGGTATAGAACTAATTAATGTGAGGTAGAGAGCTGGGATCCTGGAACCATACATATGGGCGGGATTAGAATGTGCTTTCCATTCCTTGCTAGCTGAGTCATCTTGGGTATATTACTTCATCTTTCCAACTTTCAATATTCTTAACTGTACATGGGGTTGAAAATAATAGTATCTACCTCACAGGATGTTTGTGAGACTTCTATGACATTATTCGTGGAAAGTGTTAGCACAATGCCTGTGTCTGAGGGAGTGCTGCACAAACGTTATCTGTTGTTACTATTGTCAATAACATCATGCCAGTTCAAATGTTTTCTGTGACTCTATTCCAGGGAAAAGCAAGTTCATGCACTGTAGGGATCCAAGAAAGCTTCTCGGATAAGCTTTCAAACTGAAAGTGTGAGTAGGCTATGCACAAGTGAATTTAGAGCAGAATGTAGTTTAAACAAAAGTAATTAAAGATTTTTGATAAAAGGGAAGCAGAGGGAGATTTGACATCATGTAGAAGAGGTGATGGCACATTCACAAAGGTAGAGATTGGACAGATGCAGCCACAAGCCAAGGAAAGCTAGCAAATACTAGAAGCTGAAAAAGGCAAGGAATGGTTTCTCCCCCAGAGCCTCCAGAGACATTGCAGCCCTGTACATACTTTGAGTTTGGACTTCTGACTCTTCCTACCTTAGTTTTTCTTCAGTGAGTGGGAGATGTAGTAAGGGGACACTATTCTCCTTCCCTAGCTTTGGCAGCCAATCGGGAAGAAGCTATCCAACGCACCAAGCTCCTGAAATTCCCATGGGATATCTGGTCTGTGGCCTCCCAGAATGTCATTTGATGGCAACTCAATGTCTTTGAGACTTCAATGTTTGCCATGCTACCCTGGGCTTCCCAGGAGGAGATGCCACTGAAGGTCATCAGGGACATGGAAATAGGCAGGGTTCCTGATCCCCATTGTTATTTGTTATACCCATTGTCATTTGTTATGGATATTCTATTTCTTCCATATAAAACTGTGTTGGAATAAACAATTCTGTTCTGAAAACACAGTTTGAAAATGGTAAAATTGCATATTAAGTCCATCGCCCCTTATTTTGTAGGTGAATAAACCAGGACTTTGTAGGTGAGGAAACCAGGACCTAGCCAGAGGAAACAAATGGCCACATGTTTCTAGTATATGAGTGGCAGTACCAGAAGATCCCTGGGCTTCTCTGAAAACCTGACCTTCTAAATTCCCGAAATCACACAAAGAGGAGGAAGGGGTTTGGAAGCAGGATTCACTTCGGGAAATTCCGACTCACTGCTGTTAAGTGGTATTTCCCAAGTTCTCTATGATTTCTAACACACTTTTCACCAGCCTTGCCACATAAATTGAATTATTCTAACAAACATGTATTATTTTTGTTTCATTTTTCAGCTGATAAAACAGAGTTTTAGTGAGGCTAAGTGACGTGCCAACAGTCAAGCAGCTAGAAGTGGCAGAATGGGGACTTCAAGCTCCCAACCATCTGGCAGTTTAGCATGTGGGTTCTTCTGTCTCTGAACCTGATTGTCCTATTCACAGACCCAGGATGCCTTTGTTCAGGGACCTGAGTTCAGGTTGACAGCAGTTAATGAATAGCTGTGTGCTGCTTTGTAATACATGACATGAAATGGAAATGTTAAATATCTCTCCAGCCATGGGGAGAGGTGATATTTGGCCGGGTCCTCACCTAGCCAACCAGAAGAAAATAACTAGAGCTATAGCTGCAAACTTGGGTCCATACTTCAACTTGAGTCAAACAGCTCATATATTCTTGTTTCCCTAAATGAAGGATGCACTCAGCAATTGAAAACAACTTCTGGAACAATCTTCTTCCATTACCTCTAATGGAATTGAGTGTATGTGGCACACAGTGTGTGCTGATATTTTGCAGAAACAAGGCAGGATTTTCCCATTACTCTGAGGATGGATGAGATGTGAAATGAACTCCTTAGAGACCTCTCACTTTGTCACAATAGAGCTAGTGAGTCTCATTAGAAGATTTGGGGAACAAAATGCATTTTTGTTTTTTCATTTGTTTCCTTCTATACACTTTGCACCTTCCTTTTCATGCATTTCTCTCTCTGCTAATAAATCTGGTGGCAAAAGACCCAGATAAAAGAATCCACCTTGCTGTTTAAGGAAATGTCACTGCTATCTGGAATACAAAGAACATGCTTTGAATCTGCCATTGTCTTTTGCTTGATCGTTCGCTACTTTACGGTTTTTTAGAAAATTATTATTATTATTCCCTTTCTTCTTCTTTTTGTTTTCTTAACCTCCTGCTCGCAAAGAACAGGAAAGTTTCTGCCTCTAGCTTAGAGACTGTGTCTGTCTATGTCTCTCACCATCTGTCTGTGTATCGCCATCTCTTGTGTGTAAAAATGTTTTGGCAGATCATTCTCATCTCAGTGAATAAAGTACCCATGACAGAGAGAAATGCAGCAACCAGAAAAAAAAAACTATCTGATTCATGAACATTTACTTTCTCTGGGGTCCATTTCTACCTGGACTATTTCCTTCTTTCTTTCTGTCCTCACTTTTATTAAGTTGTTCTCTCCTCAGAGCATGACGTGAGATTTCCTTGCTCAAGGACTTTAAAAGACACAAAATGTGAGAGCTACAGTAGTTTTAAGAGATCATCCAATGCTACATATCTCTTCACTTTGACCTTGTAATCAAGGATAACCTTGGGTCCCTAGAGGAGCCAGTGCCATGCTGGTGCTGCTTTAGAGCAGGGCCTCCTCCCAAAGCCTTCTCAGGGTTGCCATAGGCACAAGACTGTGCATAGGCCCCACAGGGTTATTGAGTAGTGGTCCCGCCTGGCCAGGTTGCTGATGGGCACGCTGAAGCCTGGAGGGATAATAGGCATTGTCCAAGGTCACACAGTGAATCACTGTTGGAACTGGGACTGGGGTCCCAGCCTTTTCTCCTTTACTTTCTACCTCATCACGTAGACATGAAGGTAAGGGGATATCTTGTAAAAACAGGTGCCTTTTATGGCACTTGACAGTTTACATTAAGAGCATTTCTGCCCCTGGCTTCACTGGAGCCCAGTGGCAGTGATTCTATGAGAGCTGTTCAAGGTCTCACACCATGGAAGGGGGCAGAGCCAGATTCTTCTGCTCTATTGCCTCCAGCAACCTTCTTCTGCTTCCATTTTGGCTTCATTCCCCGCATAGGTCTTAGCATGGTAGAGAGTAATGGTCACTGAGCCCTTAACGTATTCTTTAGAGGTGGCAGAAAAACTTAGCAGGATACACAGGGCATTTTTCTTCTATAACCAGTGTTCCTTCCAGGCTACATCTCTTCCCCAAAGCAGTCACACCTCCCCTCGTCTCTATGACACCTTTTTTTTCCTTTTTCTTTCTTTCTTTCTTTTTTTTTTTTTTTTTTTTTTTTTTTTTTTTGAGACAGAGTCTTGCTCAGTCACCCAGGCTGGAGTGCAGTGCTGCAATCTTGGCTCACAGAAACCTCTACCTCCCAGGCTCAAGCCATTCTCCTGCCTCAGACTTCCGAGTAGCTGGGATTACAGGCGCACACCACCAAGCCTGTTTATTTTTCTTTCTTTCTTTTTTTTTTTGTATTTTTAGTAGAAATGGAGTTTCACTATGTTGGCTAGGTTGGTCTTGAACTCTTCATGACACTTTCTGTTAACATGGAGAGGTGTGTGTGGGAGGAGGTGGTAGGAGGATCTGGTGTCTCTGAGAACTGTCATTTGTTCTCCCTGTCCAGGCAACAAGGCCATACTCTGGGCCATGCCTTTTTCTCAACAGGCCTCATTTCCCATCTGAGTAAAACACTATGATATCATGGGGGTCTCTTTAAATTTTTTTTGTGAAAGAGAATATTTCCTGACTTAACAGATCGGTGCATTAAAATCCATAAATATTTGATTAGCATGTGGTCCTGAGAGAGTCTCTTGCCAGAACAGCTGAGTGGTATGTATGCTTCTCTTCCCCTTTCTCCTTCTTCCTTCGACTTCTTCCTCCCCTCACCCCAAACATTTTGGTAATCTATTTACTAATGAACTCAATATTAATGTATCAATTTTTCTCAGTTAGTGTCAGGTTTCATTAGGAAACATGAGAGGCCTGACATTAATCGTATGAAAAATGGGTCTCAGGGAAGCTGTTGGGTTCTTGCTTCTTAACAGAAAAAGTTTCTTCAGGAAAAGGCATGGTGTTTCTGTCTTTTTATTCTTTATAAATGGAGTGTTGGCAAAGGAGTTCCTTTTTTGGCATTTGTAAAGACAGCTGGCCTGATGACATTGGAGATGTGGCAGCAGCAGACTGTGTGTGTGTGTGTGTGTGTGTGTGTGTGTGTGTGTGTGTGTGTGTGTTCTCAGTGGACCTTTTAAAGTGGGACAGAGTGACCTTGCCTCTTTCTGCCTCTGCAGCACACAAATTGTGTGTACCCTTCAAATCTCAGCTCCAATGCAGTGTGGCATGGTGGAAAGGCCACTCGTGGAGTTAGACACATTCAAGTTCCTACCCTGATTCTGCCACTTGAAAGTTGTGTAATCTGGAACAAAGTGAATTTCCCTCTCTGAGCCTCGTCTGCCTCGTGGGCTACATGGGAAATACTAATACCAGTTTTTAGAGAAAATTGGGGGTTTGATGATGTAGGCAGGAGTCACATATGCCTAAATCCTGCTGTGCCCATTACCTCTTCTTGTCCTGAGGGAAGGCTGGGATCAAAAAGCAGTTCAAGCCATAGCCCAAGTGGGGTCTACAGCTCCCCCATCATCACCCTCAGTCGGTCTAGCTCCAAGGGCCTAACTGTCCCCTAGATAACTGCGTGAACTCGTGGTTGATGAGAGACAGCAGTCAAAGCTGGGGGACTGAAATTACCCACACAGCTGTGAGGTTCCAAGAGGAAGAGAAGACAGTTCCCATGGACAGGTGCGCTGTTGAGTTTTGGTGACCAGGCCTGAAAGTTAAGAGGTTGGTGCAAAAATGATTGCGAGTATTAAAAGTAATTAAAGCTAGTGGCAAAAAACCCACAACTATTTTTGTACCAACCTCATAATCCACTGATATTCAGTGCCTACTAAAACTGTTAAAAAGCTAAAGCTTGGTAGATTAGTGGTAGCAGGGTGGAGGTAAGAAACACCGTCCTCTATTTTGTCTTAAAATGATTGATCATTTTCTTCTATGTCTCAGGGTATGTTTTAAGTATCTTCTATTTCTCCAATTAACTGCCAATCTCCTGAGAGAAAGAACCTTGTCTTATGTGTACCCAGCACAAGATAGGGCCTCTGAAAAAGGTTTTGGAAATATTTGCAGATGAGAATATGGCTGAATGGATGAATGAACTCATAAATGGATAGGATCTGTAGGGTTGAGGGTGCTTATGTGCTTAAAGAAAGGAGGTTTGGGATGAAGGTGTAGGAAGAAACAGAGGCTAAGTGGGCATGCTTTATTTGGGGGATTAAAAGGTTGCGGGAGACATATCTATTGAGGTTATATTAAGAATGAGGTTGAGTCAGAACACTAGGTGCCCTGAATAGTAGTTTGAATAGAAAATAATAATTAAAAAATAGTCAGACACTGCGTAGACCTAGTAGACACATTACAAAAAAGTGGAATCCTTTTCTAATCCTCCTGTTCCCAACAGATGTCCATGAGGATGAAATGATGATGAGGAATTATTAAACACTATGAAATTATAGATAGATAAATGATAGATCATCATCAATTCCCTATTTTTTATATGAAAAAGGACAAAATTAGATTTTCATAATTCCATGAAATACAGATTCTTGGAAACGCTGTACACAGCAAAACATGATCACATCTGTTACCTCACTTAGCTGTGTGAGAGGTGAGCTAATTTATTACATCTGTTATTGGCTTGCCCAAGGTCATGAGCACCCTGGCCTCCCACCCCCATGCCTTAGATATTAGGTTAGTTGTGTTCGCTGCTCATTGTGCCCTATGTAGTGTTTTCACTTAAAACAGAGCATCTACTAGTTGGTTATTTAAAAAGAAGCTCTCCACCTTCCTCTCCATGATGCCTCATCCCCTGATATCTGTGTCATTAAAAGGGAACCCCAGCAGTAATAATTCAAACATATTGAAGTTATACAAATGTACAGAATACACTTAAGAGTTGTTCTGCCTCCAGAAAGTTGCTTTCTTTCTCTACTCCTCACCATGCTTACCTGATAAATAGTGTTATTACTTAATGCTGTTATAAGAATTAAAAGAAGAATGCTTGCAAACCACCCAGTCCAGTACCAGGCATAATCACAGACCTGGTCTTTTGAACATGTGGTAGATAATAAAGAAAAAAAAATGACCTCTCTTTTTATTGCTCCCCATTCTGACTTCTTGAAGATTATTAGGATAGGCCTTAATTTGCAGAAATTTTGATCTCTGGAACCCAGAAATCACAGCTCATTACCCTGTGACCAACACAATAATTTTGTCTTTGGATAAACCATTTAACTCATGGCTATTTTTTCTCCATTGGCCTCTGTGGACCCATGTATAAAATGGGAATTCCCCATTTCATAGTAGTTTGTTGCATTAATGTAGAGT
This sequence comes from Cebus imitator, assembly GCF_001604975.1. NCBI lineage: Eukaryota > Metazoa > Chordata > Mammalia > Primates > Cebidae > Cebus > Cebus imitator. The sequence continues at coordinate 1,936,352 of NW_016107635.1, read as the reverse complement.
TACCATAGGGGTATGTGTGATTTCTTAGATTCCTCAATTTAAGTGTGATTTGCATACATGTATTTTTAAAATCCATCTTCATTAATTTGATGTTAGCATTATTTATTCTTATTTATGCACTTATTTATATTGCTTCTCTTTCTAAAAATAATGTTAGATAACTTATTTATTCATGCAAACTGACAGCAAACAGATATGCAGCTAAGGGGAAAAATGGAAGGGCCATAAATTTAAGCATGTGTCTCATGGTGTTTTAACATTTATTTTTAAATTCTCCTTTGCATCAGAACTTTTCACGATGGCTAAAGCTTCAAGTTTTGGGAGAGTGATATACCTTTTGAGGACATAGACTCACATGAACCTGAAACTTTGGTGTAGGGAACAAAGTGGGGGTCCACCTGGGAAGTGTGAGGAATCATGCAGATGGTCCTTTCAACCAGAAACCATTTGGTTGGAGGCTTGAGAATCAAGAGTTTAGGTGAGATCAGGGATGTGGTAGAAGACCTAGGCTGGCTAGAACTTCATGGCAGTGAGTTGGTGAAAGTTAATAAGGTGCTAGCAAAATGATGAACAGTATGCATAGACCAGGCACAGAGTAAATATGATATATTATTATTACTTATCAGGATCTGGGGCTGAGGTGGGCTCCCTCCTGCAGATAGGAAATGGGGATCAAGAGATCTTCCTCTTTGTCCCTGTAGGAAAGTGGCACATGAGGTGCTGATTCCCCAGGGTTCCAGGCCCCAGAAGCCCTGACTTCCCCTTTTCACCTCTTGAAGAACTTTCTTTAATTCTTCTGAGAGCTCCCTAGCTGAATGTCAAGGAAACAAAGAGCAATTAATCCCAGCATGAGGGAGGTGGAGGTTAATTTGTATAAAGGATGAGTGACATCTTACAAAGGATTGTTCCCCATACAGTCTCTTGGGAGCTGTGCACCAGTGTGCACATACATACACTCACACTCCATGCAGACACCTTCTTCAAACTCTTACCATTCCCCAGCACCTCCCGTCTGAGGCCTTGTTTTATAGACAGGCTTAGAAAAGAGCAGAATGGGAAAATTTTTGTGTATGCCTGGTGGTCCTTTTTTTTTTCTTTCCAGACCTCCTGCCTCCTTAAGCTGCCTACACTCACTGCCAATTTGTTCAACGAAGCTGTCGTGTGTTGTTAATATTGTCAGGATTTATGAGCATTGTTAAATGTGTGCCTGGAATAATTTCATTTCCTTTTCTTTCTTTTCTGTTTTTCTCCAAAGAGCAGCATGAAGGGAGAGTAGTGAGATTCCAACTCTGGGTACACATAGATATGGGTTTCATTCCTAAATCTACCACTGAAGTGCTGGGTGATCTTGAGCAAGTCCCTTTTTTAAATTCTTGCTCTGAGTTCTTTATCCACATTTTTAGATGGAGTGATTTTTAAGGGGCCTATGGCTCTAGGATTTTATGGCTTCATTGATTTAAGGGGTTTCTCATTCAATGAAGATCAAGACTGTGAAAAAAATCTAATCTTCTTTATGTAGCCTTGATTTCCCTATTAGCAAAATGTAAGTAAGAACGAAGTTCAACTGTAGATCTAATTTACTATGGAAATTAATGAAATGGCCCTCCTACAATTTGGGTGCAAGGCCAACTCTTGACAATCAGTGTGATTAGAAACTCAGATAATTTGCATCACAGAATTTCTATGTTCCACGTAAAACTACACTGAACTGAGGAATATATAATCAGGGCGACCTTCCTAACATGGAGATGTTTGTATTGTGTTAAAGCCTAGTACTTATAGGAGCTTATGGTGGAGAAAATAATTCAGAAAGTCATAGCAATTCGGAGAAATAATTTCTTCATTTTTCTTTCAACAAATATTTATTGAGTGTCTACTATGTTCCAAGCAGCATTCTGGAATCTATAAAAGCAGAAAAGTCCTTTTAGAGTTTAGAGAAAAACTGACAATAAACATGTAAATAATATATAAGTGATGGAATTTAAGATAGCAGTTAAGGGTGATGAATAAAGTAAAGCAATGGAGTGAATCCCTGGGGGTGCAGGGTGGAAATTACCATTTTATTTTATTTTATTATTTTTTTAATGCATTTTTGAGACAGAGTCTCACTCTGTCACCCAGGCTGGAGTACTGTGGCATGATCTATGCTTACTGCAACCTCTGCCTCCTGAGTCCAAGTGATTCTCATACCTCAGCCTCCTGAGTAGCTGAGATTGCAGGCACATGTGAGCACACCTGGCTGATTTTTTTATTTTTAGTAGAGATGAGATTTCACCTCATTGGCCAGGATGATCTTGAAATTCTGATCGCAGGTGATCAACCCGCCTCAGCCTCCCAAAGTGCTGGGATTACAGGCATGAGCCACCATGCCTGGCCTGAAGTTGCTATTTTAAATAATCATCAGGAAAACTGCCAGGAAGTGGCAGTTGAGCTGAAATTTGAAAAATTAGAAGAGTGAGCCACAGGAGGGTCTTAGGAAAAGTGTTCCAAGAAGACGGAGTGAGGACTCTGAAGCTGGTGTAAAAGGCGTTTAGGAAGGAGGGCAGTGTGGCTGGAACCAGGTGGTAGAGGCAGAATGATGGGAAATGAAGGCAAAGAATATGCCTGGCTTTATCATTATTATCCCCTCTACTGTCAAAAAATAAAAATAAAAAAAAAAGCCCCGGCATACCACTTCTCATGTAATCCTTACAGTGACCCTGAGGGTGAATATTGTTGTCCACATGTTAAAAATAAAGAAATGTCTCAAGGTATGGCTGATGTATCCTAGTCTCGGCGGTCAGTGAGGGTAAGCCTCCACCACCCAGTCCTACCACCGTGGACAGTTCCAACAAAGACACCAAGGAGTGACCACTTTGCTCATTAATCCCAGCCCTTTATTCCTGGAAAGAAGAGTATGGGATCTGTTTGGAGAAAGAGGCAGCAAATGATGGCTCTCAGGCCAATGGTAGCCCCCCCACCGCTTTTATTGGAAAATAGCCACACCCCTTTCTTATGTGTTTCTGGCTGCCTTCCCACTATAGTAACGAAGTTAATTGCTGCAGAAACCATATGATCTGCAAAGCCAAAAATATTTGCCATCTGGCTCTTTAGAAAAGCAAGTTTGTTGACCTCTGGTATGCAGCAATGGTTGGAAGTGAAACCAGATTCTCTAGCCTACTCTTCTTGCACCAGACCATTAATCTAGACAACAGGAGTGCATGACATGGAAGGGGCGAAACACTGGCCCTGACCTAGTACTGACATTAACTCACCACGTGGCTCACAGAGATCTTGTTTCTCTCCTATTTCAATGATCTTACGTTTAAAATGGGCAAATGTCTGGGTGCAGTGACTCATGCCTGTAATCTTAGCACTTTGGGTAGCTGACGTGGGTGGATCACTTGAGGTCAGGAGTTTGAAACCAGCCTGGCCAACATGATGAAACCACATCTCTACCAAAATAAAAAATAAAAAGATAAAATGGGCAAATAGGACAAGATCAGTGGCTTCTAAACTCTCTTAGTAGTATTTTCATTGAAGTCTTATGTGGAAGCTCAGTATCTAAAATAGAATTTGAAAATTGCTCCAACCTCCCTGCAATAACTGTAGAGCACCTGCATGGGCATCTTTTGGTCATGGTGTTTTGGAGGCAGTTTGAAGATAGCCAGATCATGTCAGAATCTGTTGCTGCTCTCACATTCTCTCTTTATAATGAACCTGGGTGGTTTCCTCATATTAGAGAAGTTGAGAAAATCAGGTTTTTTCCTCTGTAAATTAAATTTTCCTTTGCAAGAGAACAGATTATTTTTCCTCTCTGGCCCTCAATTTCCTCATTTGTGAGACGAGCGTGGCCATGCACACCTCACAGAACCATACTGAGCATTCAATGAGATGGCACATACCAATGGCCAGATGATGAGGTAGAATAAACAGGACTTGGGAGCCTTTCAGTCATGCATTCAGGCATTAGCTTAAAAAAAAAATAGCTTGATTGAGATATAATTCACATACACTATAATCTGCTAGTTAAACTATGCAATTTGATATACTTTAGTATATTCACAGATATATGCAACTATTACCTGTCAATTTTAAAACATTTTTATCACCACAAAAAGAAACTCCATACTCTTATCTTCCCACCACTCCCCCTTCCCCTAAGCAACCAGTAGTCTACTTTCTGGACATATCACACAAATGGAATCATATAATATGCAATGTTTTGTGACTGGCTTCTTTCATTAAACAATGTTTTCAAGCTTCATTCATGTTTTAGCATGCATCTGTTTTTCAGAGCTTTTTAAGGCCAACTAATGTCCCACTGTATGGATATGCCACACTGAGCTGAATGTTCATTAGATGATGGGCACTGGGTAGTTTCCAGCTTGTATTCCACTATTGTGAATAGTGCTGCTATACACGTGTGTATGCATCTATGTGAGTAGATACTAGCTCTTTGCATTGGGCAAGTGGTTTAAGCCCCCCTAAGCCTTCATTTTCTCATCTGTTAAATAAGCTAATCCTATGTCTTTTTTTTGTTGTTGTTTTTGAGATGGAGTCTCACTCTGTCACCCAAGCTGCAGTGCAGTGGTGCAATATAGGTTCACTGCAACCTCTGCCTCTCTGCTTCAAGTGATTCTCCCACCTCAACCTCCTGAGTAGCTGGGACACAGGCATGCCACCATGCCTGGCTAATTTTTGTATTTTTAGTAGAGACAGGGTTTCATCATGTTGGCCAGGCTGGTCTTGAACTCCTGACCTCAAGTGATCTGCCCACCTTGGGCCTCCCAAAGTGCTGGGATTACAGGCATGAGCCACCACACTCAGCCAATCCTGTGTACTTTGTAGACTTGTGAAGGTTACACTATAAAGGGTGGCAACACATTTAGCTAAAGCCTGACAGAGTAGATATCTGATAGCTTATTTATTATTATTATGATGCATAGGTTTTTTTTTTTTTCTTTAAAAAAATGTAAGGTAAAGAAAAGGAATTCATTCATTTCCTTTATTTCACTTTTGTGTTAAGTCTAGGGTTCCCTGGTGGCAGAGAGCAGACACCCTCCCCAATGGGCCTTACATTTTCTAGTTTTCTGGGTTCTGTCCTTTTCAGACAGAAGCTGAGGAGCCTGCCCAGTGAAGTCTGAAAGAAAATTAGCATCTAAGAACATGTGTGAAAATTAAATGGGGCATGAATGGAGGGTTCTTGAAGAGAGAGGAACTAAGAAGGCTCTAGAAAGAGGAAGGTAATTATTTTTCTGTATTCCAATTTTAAAAGGGAGGTGAGACCATCCCTCCCTAAGTGTTTTTGCAGTGGAATTCAGAAATTTAACTCACAGACTTAGTTGTTGATTTTTAAGTCTTTGATTGGCTTTTGTTTTAATCTTCAAAAGCTCTGATCAGAGACAAAAGTTCTGACAGAGAAGGTATGTCAGGACTGTGTTGGAAATTGCTAATATTTCAAGAGCACCCACCATAGGCCACATGCTTGGTGCACACCACTCATTCATTTATCCATTCTTTATCCAGCACTGTATGTCAGTTATGTTTTGTATCACCGGTGGATAGATAAGTCAATGAACAAGACAGACATAGCCCTTCCTCCAGGAGGGTGTGGCTTGCCTCATTTAACCCTTAGAGCCCAATTTAATGGATGAGAACACAGAGGCTCAACTGGAGTTCTGTCTGTCTCCAAAGCCTTTCTTCTTTCTATCAAACCCCACTGTTTGAAAGCACACACAGCGGAGTCCTTCTCCAAAGCCTCCCTGGGTTGGTTTCTGGGGGACTTGTTGGGCATGGGTTAGTGATCTCCATGCAAAGAACAGAAGGGAGGCTGGGTGTGGTGGCTCAAGCCTGTAATCCCAGCACTTTGGGAGGCTGAGGCGGGTGGATCACAAGGTCAAGAGATTGAGACCATCCTGGTCAACATGGTGAAACACCGTCTCTACTAAAAATACAAAAATTAGCTGGGCATGGTGGTGCGTGCCTGTAGTCCCAGCTACTTGGGAGGCTGACACAGGAGAATTGCTTGAACCCAGGAGGCGGAGGTTGTGGTGAGCGACGATCTCGCCATTGCACTCCAGCCTGGGTAACAAGAGCGAAAAAAAAAAAAAAAAAGAACAGAAGGGAAAAGAGGAAGACAGGAAACCTTGGGCTCTAGGCCTGAAAGGAGCCAATAGCTCGGGTTCCCCCATTCTGACTTCCACGCTTCAGCTTGATCATCAGTGTGAGGTTCTGCCTCCAGCTTACAGAAGACACAGGAAATGTGACTCCTTCAATTGAGACACATAGAGTCTTCACTATCAAACACCCCCTCTGTGTGTTAGGAGTGATTCAGGCAAAAGTGACAGAAAACCCAAGTGGGTTACACAAGATAGGTGTTTGTTTCTGTCTCAGGTGTTGCATACTGCAGGACACTGTGCTGGGGACGCAGGGTCCCTCCACCTCTTGCTCTGTTGTGTATAGTCTGAATTCCAAAGTTCACCTCTAGAGCCAACAAGGCTATCCCAGCTCTGCCCATTGTGTCCTAATTCCAGCCATGGAAAGGAGAGAAGATCTGGAGAAGGTCATGTCCCCTTCGTTTCGGGAAATTTCTGCAAGGTAAACTAACTTCCATTTATATACTTTTAGATAGGACTCAGTTTCACGGTTACAATTAGTTATAAAGGAAGGAGGAAATTGCCCAGTAAACTTGCGGTTTTCTATTATTGTTAAAAGGGGTACATTGTGTTTACAGCTGGGAAGAAAAGATGAGCTAAGTCTGCTACTCTCTCTCTCTACTTGTATTCATGGAGAATGACACAGAGGAGGGGCTAGATGGGGAGGAGGTGAAGTGGAAAAGTTATTTGAGCTGGAGACAGGGTCTCACATCAATGGTCAAACTGAAGTATTGAAGTCATGCTGGAGGAACATGAGCTATTGGCTCCATTCAGGCCTGAAGCCCTGCCTTCCTCTATTCTCTGCTCTTTACATGGAGATCACACACCAGTCCAGAGAGGGGCTTCGAAGAGGGATTCAGGTGGAAAGCTCTGCTTTGTTTTTCTACCCATCCCCAGCATCTGCCTAAGTTCTCTTTCACTGTGTCTGGTTGCGTCACTTGGGTTTCTTGAAGCCTCAGGTTGAAGTTTGTGAAAATGAGTTAGGCCTCAGAATCGCTCCCTCTCTGGTACTGTCTGAAATGTCCTGGTGGGAGGTATAATGGAAGCACCCAGGCTGACTTGGGCAGGCTCTCCTTCAGGCACTCCAGCCCCATCAGCTTATTCCCTTAGTAATGCGGAAACCATGGGCAAAGAGAAGCAAGTCCTCAAATGAATGAAGAGTAAGGGCTGTGGAGTCACTAAGACCTGGGCTTGAGTCCATGTTTTGTCAGATACTGGTGACCTTGGCTAAACTACTTACCCTCACTCAGTCCCAGTGTCTTCCTGGGGAAATGAGAATAACAACAGTCCATATTTCATGGGGCAGTTTGAGGATTAAAAGGGAGAGTGCCTGAGAAGCACTAAGTACAACTGCTAGGAGAGTGTGTGCTTAGTAGTGGCAGTCATGTGCATGATTATTTTAGTGTCGAGCTCAGTTCCTGGAACACATGGTAGCTGTTATCATCACAGTCTTCTGGCTCTTCTGGGCCCTGCATTTATGACCCCAGCAGCAGCAGAGTATGGCCGCTTTATATGGAGTCCTGAGAGCTAGAACCTTTTGCCAAGTGATCTTGGAGAAGCAAGGGCATATGGTTCCTCCTTTCACCTCCCCCAAATGTCCCCCCTCCTTTGTCATTTAGTTGATTAAGAACAGCAGAGTTTCCTGTCCCCTTCCTCCAAAACCCAATCCTAATTCATCTTCACCCACCAGCACCAGGGACCCTGAATCCACGTGAAAAAGTGAAAATAGTCTCTTCTTTCAAGGGAGGGAGCATTCCCTTTCCCTCTTTCCTTTCCTGGCTGCATTAGTTATTCGGGCTTTCTTGTGTCAGTGCTGGAGGGACAATGAGCTCTTCCTTCTGCTCACATATCACTGGCCAAGACCTGATCTCTACATTAAAAAAGGAAAGTGGACAAGAGGCAATGAACAGTATCTACCTGCTACCTGTGTTTTCAGAAAAGTCTTGTTTCAATTATTTTAAAGGGTAGCAAAGGCATATAATAAAAATTTCAAAAAGTTAAAAAAAAAAAAAGAAGTTGGAAGTGCAGTGAGTTGGACGAATTACCTTCTTGGTAGAATAAGATGGAACAGCTGCTTCCTAGAAGTCTTCCCTTACCTGCTGGGGAATGTCACACTTCCCTTGGCCCTCCAGCTGCTGGTTAACCTGACAGAAGGTCACTTTGCTTCTACAGCAGGAGGTCACACTTTTCTTTTCTGAATCCTAGCAGAAGTCCAGGTTTCCTTGTAAAGTTCAGACTCCTTGGATGGTATCTAAACCTTAATTAACTTTCTTTTGCTTTTAACCTCCACAGGATATCCACTCTTTCTTGTTTTTTTGTTTTGTTTTGTTTTTGGACAGAGTCTCACTCTATTGCCCAGGCTGGAGTGCAGTGGTGTGATCTCAGCTCATTACAACCTCCATCCCCCAGGTTCAAGTGATTCTCCTGCCTCAGCCTCCAGAGTAGCTGGGATTACAGGTGCCTGCCATCACATCTGGCTAATATTTGTATTTTCAGTAGAGATGGGGTTTCACCATCTTGGCCAGGCTGATGTTGAATTCATGACCTTGTGGTCCACCTGCCTTGGCCTCCCAAAGTGCTGGGAATACAGGCGTGAGCCACTGCACCCGGCATCCATTCTTCTTTTCCTCACCATGAGATGGCTCTCTGTCACCCACTCTGCAGTGGATTTGCCGTCACTTCTCACAGCGACCTGTTGCTAAACCCATTTTCTCTGTGGCTCTTTGGCTGGGTCACCCATGGGGCAGCTGATGAATAGCTGGAGAAAGGCCCCGTGCTCTAGTCCTGATTCAGTTTCAGCCTGGCTAACCCTGTCAACCTTCAGCCCCTTTCTGTGCCCACTTCCCTGGGATGAAAAATGAGGCCCCTCAGCAGTCCCTCCCAGACATAGGAGTGGTGAGGGATTAATTAATCATTGGGAAAGCGTTTTTCCACCGCATATAGCATATCCAGAGAACGCTGATAGACTCAGTAATTTTAATAATGAACGTGATGGGACACAGAAGGGGTCATTCAGCCTGAGGTCTTTCAGGGGGCAGGTCATGGCAGAGAGTTGATTCTAGAGGTTTGCTGTAGAAATTCAGCTCAGCATCTCTGAACAGTCTCAAAGGTTCTCAAATCTGGTTGTCGTTGTTTTTTTTTTTTTTTTTTTTCCCCCCCCTTGCTTCTTGGTATTCTGTCCTTCTAGCCTAAGCGATTCCGCACATTGGGCCAGGCGCGGTGGCTCACGCCTGTAATCCCAGCACTTTGGGAGGCCGAGGTGGGTGGATCACAAGGTCAAGAGATCGAGACCATCCTGGTCAACATGGTGAAACCCTGTCTCTACTAAAAATTAGCTGTACGTGGTGGTGCGTGCCTGTAGTCCCAGCTACTCGGGAGGCTGAGGCAGGAGAATTGCCTGAATCCAGGAGGCGGAGGTTGCGGTGAGCTGAGATCGCACCTTTGCACTCCAGTCTGGGTAACAAGAGTGAAACTCCGTCTCAAAAAAAAAAAAAAAGAAAGAGAGATTCCGCACATTGTATACTATCCTCCTCCGTGCTAACCTATCCCATTTGATCATGTTTAGTGTGTATGTGTCCAGCCTATCCCATCTGATCATGTTTTCAATTTCATGGATGATCTTGCGGGAACTATTCCAAGTTCCCTGAGTTTGCAGATGCAGAAAGTGACCCCGAGTCCAAGAAAGGGAATTGTTGAGGGTTATAGAACAATTACAAAGACTTGAGAATTAAACTCAGAATCCTGATAGAAGAATCAGAGATCTTTTCATTCCACAGGCGTCTTCTCTCCTAGCTATGCCTTTGAACTCTACTGAAATTTCCCAAGCTTGGACCTTTAGCTTTCCCTTTGGGCCTTTTCATGAAAATTAGATGGAACAAAGAGTCATTAAACAATTACTAGATGCCAAAGTCTCTTCTTGGCTCTGAAATGATTGAGGCCAAATCCCTGCCATCAAAGGGTGCTTGGAACATACTAGGTGTGAAATAAATGTGTTGAATGATTGCTTTATTTATCACTGGATGCCAAGCTTCTGGCATAATGCCTACAACACGATACTTGTTGCAGTATCTTGTTGCAAATATTTCCTGAAGGAAGGAGGATAAGGGAGCTCTTCACAACCTCCCTAGGGGCTTCTGCATCCATTTCTTCAAGCTGCTATTCAAGCTCCTTTATGTACTGCCAGGTGAATCTTCCACAGACACAACACCAGTACTGCCACCATCTCCCTTCCCTGCTCACAAACTTTCAACAGCTGCCCATTTTCTACTTAACATATGCACACTTCCTTGCTTGGCACACTTGACCTCCTCAGATGTGGTGTCAACTTGCCTCTTCTGCCTGCCTCCCGTGGCTACCTCCTTGAGTATAAACCCTATGTACTGACCTCTGCTGTCCTGCTTTATATACTTCCATGCATTTCTATCATGGGACCATTGCCTAACTGCACCCGCTGCCTGGAGCCCACCCCTCCAGGTGCTGCTGTAGGTCCTCATGAAGATTGATAAGGAAGTAATTAGGGTGTCCTCAAATACCCCAGTTGTCTTGTGTCAGGAGTCCCCAATCCCCAGGCCACAGACCAGTACCAGTCCATGGCCTATTGTTAAGCAGGCGGCACAGAAGGAGGTGAGCGGTGGGCCAGAGAGCATTATCCCCTGAGCTCCATCTCCTGTCAATCAGATGAGCCATGGCATTAGAGCATAGGAGCACAAATCCTATGGTGAACTGCACACTTGAGGGATCCAGGTTGCATGCTCCTTATGAGACTATAATGCCTGATGATATGAGGTGGAGCAGTTTTATCCCGAAACCCCCCACGACTCCCATAGCCTATGGAAAAATTGTCTTTTGTGAAACTGGGTCCTTAGTGCCAAAAAGGTTGGGGACTGCTCGCTGCCCTGTGTCCTTGAGGATTTAATTTATCTCCACCGCTCCATTCACTGGTAAACGGTTTAGCCTTCAAATTCCATGTCAAGTGTCATTTTGTCTTTGAGGACTTTCTTATCAATCACTTCCATGTAGATTCAGCACTCCTGTGTCCTGGCTCACCCTAATTTCTTGAAGATACTTTCTTGGCCTGTGGAACACTTCATCACCCATACTGATATATGGGTCTGCTTTTCCACATTCTGGGTTCCTGGCTGCTTAATGGTTGGAACTGTGTCTATTTTCCCAGTCTCAGTCCTCTAATACAGAAGTGGGTGCTCCTGATTCTTTTATCTAAGCAAGAAATGGTTTAGTCCCTTATGTATTAAGCCTTTTGTATATTCTTCTCCTTCCCCCACAGCTACCACTGGAATTGATATTTTCATTTTCCACTGCAGATTTTTCTTTGTGCAATTTGATATCTCTGCTTGCACTCATTGGTATTATTTACGTGCCTGTTTTTTTTTTCGTTTAGTTTTGTTTTTCTTATGATCTGTGCTCAGCCTCTAGTTTTAAGTATTGTGAAAAATGGGAGAGTAAGGAGCTAAAGCTTGTTTGAGTTTTGATTCTGCCATTAACAAGCTCTGTGACCTTGGGCAAAGCCCTCTTTTTCTCCAAATAGTTATTTCGTTACCATGTCTATAAAAAAAAGTCACTGGACTAAAATTAGAGATCTCAAACTGGCTGCCCACAGGCCACATCTGGCATTCAGATATAATTTTGTTTGGCTCATATTTTGTTAAAAAAAATACAGATCAGTTTTCAAAGTGAGAAAAAAGTGAGAAATTTCACACAACAGCTGGATTTCCAGCTTCTCTTGAAAAATTAGAAGAGCTGCCAAAATTGGGCTTCCTTCCTGCATGGCGATGTGTGCTGATGAGGCTCAGTTGTATGGCCTCTTCTGAAAGAGATGAGAATGCCCAACCCTTCCCTCAGGGTAACTCCCTAAGGCCAAGTGTCAGTTGTCATTTGTCATCAGACATGTACTATGGCTGTTCTTCTGTCTCTTCTGCTCCAAACACTTATATGACCTGGCTGGGGTCTGATGGCTTTGAGTTTGGACTCCCGAGTTAGAGGGTTACTAAGGGCCTCTTCAGGTCTGAAATGCATATGCCCACTTTCTTCTTCCACTTCCGTTCACCTCACTCCTTTTCCAGCCTCTCCATCTCTAACAATCCTCATATCCTGCCCAGTTATTTGTCTGGGAAGGCGTGAGGGAAAGTGGCATTATCTTGACAACAGAACATTTTTCCCTTCCTGTAATCCCTGCATGTCTATCGTAATTACTTCCTTATCAGTCTCGGTGAGGACACACAGCAGGTAATTATGGGGGAATTGATGAGACACTCTAGATCATTACGGAGTCTGCTGGAAAGGGAAGAGGGGAAAAGGAGATTCCAAATTCAGGGAGGAGGGGGAGTTCCAAGCCCAGGTGTCCAGCTCCTTTGTTACGAGATCAGTCAGTCTGCCCAGCTCAGCCTCAAGACTGGCCAGACAGACTGCTTTAATGAACATCAGAGAGGATGCCTGAAGAGCCCATGGCAACAAAAAAGACAGGAGGAGGGCAGCTGTCTGTGTTTGGCTATAGGGTCAGAAAGTGAGAGGTGAGCCTGTGCACTCAGCCCAGATATCTCCAGGTAGATAATCCAGAGTTGTCTTGTGCCATCTGGAAAGGGAGGCCGAATCTGTGCTGGACCAGCCAGAGTCTAGCCTGTCATAGGCCTCTCCCTCAGGGATCAGGGTCAAAAGTCTATGCTTCAGATGGCGTCTCTTGTCTGCCTGTTTTATTGATAAATAAGTTACATGGATGATTCCACTGTCTGCTGTCTGCCCACTGCTCCTGGACTGCAGCATGCTGGGTCCCAGACCCATCCCTGCCTGTCAGCATTCCCAGCTTTAATGGGAATGCTGTTTAACAGGTTTAACAGGTCTAGACAAGTTCTGCCTTCACATTCAATTTGCCCCCATAGCATTCCCTTCTCACTCCCTGCAGATCTATCTCTTCCTTTTGGGGAAAGAGAGCTATCCTAGGTATTTCATCCCTCCTTAAAATGTTTAAATCTCTGCAGTAGCTCCCCCTGGATAACAGGAGAAATTCCAAGTCCTTAGCATGGTGTGGGAGGTCTGGCATGCTTCAGCTGCCGCCCAATTCTTCAGCCTTGCCACTTGCTCTGGCCTGTCCCTGCTTCCCCAAATCTATATAGTGAGATTGCATAACTTTTTTCTAGTATCCATAGTATGGTTCGTCTGTGTCCCCACCCAACTCTCATCTTGAATTGTAATCCCCATAAGCCCCACGTGTCGAAGGAGGGACCCGGTGGGAGGTGACTAGGTCATGGGGGCAATTCCCCCATGCTGTTCTCACGAATATGAGTTCTCACAAAATATGATGGTTTTGTAAGTGTTTGGCAAGATCCCTCTTTCACTTACTCTTCTCTCTCCTGCTGCCTTGTGAAGACGGTGCCTACTTCCCCTTCCACTATGATTGTAAGTTTCCTGAGGTCACCTCAGCTATGCAGAACTGTGAGTCAATGAAACCTCCTTTGTCTATAAATTACCCAGACTCAGGTAGTATCTTTATAGCAGTATGAGAATGGACTAATACAATCCATATTTGGATCTATTGTTTCCTTATGTTCACCTCTGTTCCTCCAGTTAGCATACCTTTGTCCTTTCTTTTTCCTTAGAAAATTCTATTCATCCTATAGCTCCCACATAGGCATTATGGCCTCCTGTGAGCCTGCATAACTGTGGCTGGGTTGGGCTTCCCTTTTTGCCTTCCATAGCCACCTGGTGCTTGGCCCATCAAGCATTCTTTTTCACATGGCATTGTGTACTATATAGGCTGATTGGTACATCTTTCACCTTAGTTAGGAGGGCACATGAGTGACTACGTCTGTCTTATTTATCACTGGGTCCCCAGTATTTAGCATGGTGTCCAGCTGATATTTGGGTACTCAGTAAATATTTGTTGATAATTAAGTGAGTTACACAGATATAGATTTAACTCAGTTTTACTCTGAGTGTCCATTCCTCATCAACAGAGTATATGTGTCATTATAGCCACCCAGCTATGACAAGGCGAAAAGCAAATATATATATAAAGAAAGAAAAGCATTAAGAATGTTTGAAACAGGAAATATTGCAGAAAATAATTAATGTTAGAAAGAGGGTGAATCCTGGACGTACTTCACACTGAAAGCATTGTTGAGTTATAACACTGAAGATGTCTTTGTGCTTATTAAGTCTCTCCCATGCCCCACCTCCGACCTCTTTGAATGAATCCAACATCAGTGATTCAGAGTAAGAACAGAAAGTGGGATGATCTTCTGATGGGTGGAGGCTGGCATAAAGCCATCACCAGAGATATTGGGAAACCTTCAGGTTGGCAAAGCCATAAACTATTTGGAAGTTAAGATACATGTTCCCTGAAGAGGCTCTGTCTGAGCAAAGCCTGGGCAAAGAGGTCGATTCCAGACATTGAGTAAATGCATTTGGGATTAAATGGTAGGGGTGGTGATGGTAGTCTTTGAGAGGTGAGGTCTTGAATGATTGCCTGGTTGCCAGTTTACATTTGAGAATGAGGCTTCAGGGGGTCAGAGATGGGGTAGACTGTGCCCAGATTAGTTTAATGCAGATGATTTTCTGATTTTGTAGGAAAAATCACTCTTTTCATGGTTTCTCTGTGTGTATATGTGTATGTGTGCGTGCACACAAAACAATGAGTCACTCTGTCTCTGCACCAGACATGCTATGGAAATGAATATACTTCAGCTCCCAGGACTGTCAGTCTAACATCAGGGATAAAACTAAATTAAAACAAAAATCTGCAGAGAGGAATTGGAATACCATAGTATTTTTTTTTTACCTTTATTAAATTCTGGACTTGACTCCAGGAGAGTAGAAGGAAAAAAAAAAATCATTGTTCTTATTTCAGCCCCGAAGGTCCCCATTACTGGATGGGCTGAAGGAACTAATAACACCACCAGAGACAGGAAAGTATGTTGAAAATGCCCACAGTCCTCTTCTTTGGCCTGTGCTGCTGTAGAAAGAAATCTTCCAACACCATGTCTCCAACCCAACTTGTGCCCGTGCCGGGGGCCCAGGCATCCACATCAGCAAAGCTCATACCCACCTGCCTGCCACTTCACTGCTCAGGTTCAACAGGGTTTATGTCCTGATAAGAAGGAAGTGGCAAGGTGCACCTCCCCAAGACCCAAGGGCCTATGGCAGAGGGCTCTGTCATTGGCTGCTACTGTAGGAAGCAAGATGGCAAGCATGCAAATGGGAAGACAGAAGGTCAGAAAGGCAGAATGGCAGCCAAGCAGACTTATGTCCATATGCCCAGTTCTGCCATTTGCTGCCTGTGTGGTGTTAGATGAGTTATCTCTGCTCTCTGGAAGCCAGTTACTCCCTAGAAACATGGCGTAGGAGTAGTCCATGATGCAACGTTAACATAAAGACATGCTGAGATAGGATATACACGGTAGGACTGACACGTGGCAGGTGATCGTGGCAGGTGATCATTAGGCGTTAGTTCATACACTTATTTATTCAGCGCTAGGGCATGGTGCTAAGAACTAGAATTTGGAAATGAGTAAAGAAGAGACCTTGCCCTCACAATGTGCAAAGTTTAGTTCAAGAATGCAGAGAGATGACCAGAGTGTGTTAAGGGGGAGTATAACTTGCTGCCAAACAGTGGGGGGGGCTCTGAATATCCCATCTTAGGACATTCTAGAAGTCTTAAGAAGTGATCCCTGAATTGGGAGCAGTAAAGGCTTGCCAGGGGATAAGATGGGGAGGGGGGAGAGTGGGAGAAGATGCCAAACAGAGGGAGCAGAAGATGCGGGCTGGAGTGGTGAAAGACCATGGCTTTTTTTTTGAGAACTTGCTTTGTATTAATGAGATCAGTATATTTTTATCATTTTATCTTTAGAGCAGTTGTTCTCAACAGGAGGTGATTTTTTTCTCCCAAAGGACATCATTTTTGGAGCCAGTTTTGATTGTCACAGCTGGTGGAGGGGGAAATACTACTGGTGCTGTCTAAAGAGTAGAGGCCAGGGATGCCGCTCAGCATTGTACAATGCACAAGATAGTGCCCACCTCAAATAATTATCTGCCTTAAAATGTGATAGTTCCAAGGTTGATAAACTTTGTTCTAGGGCATCAGAACCTGGCCTGGCAGAGAAGGTGGTTACCAATTTGGTTTAAGATGAGTCACAGAACCTCCCTACCCCTTGCCCAAATATCTCCTAGTTTTGCCACCATGCTGACATCTCCTGTCTTGGAGTTGGAGATACATGACAATGAACTTTCATGGTGTTTATGACTTCACTCCATCCCTCTGAATTTTTTGCCAGCAGCTGTTTATATCTTAGCCTGAATTTATTCATCACATATTTCAGCTGTTGTTTAGCAAAGAATGGTGAGAGTGGGGCACACAGCTTTAGATAGGCATCTAAAACATTCTGGAACTGCTCTGTTTAGAGAGAAGGCTGGGAGGTCCAGAGAGAGTCTCTGTAATCTGAGGCTGATCCCTGCAGCCAGAGAGATTTATGGTTTCTGAAGGCAAAAATATTTTGTTGAGTGTCTGCTCTCAACCCGGTACTGATCTAGGCATGCCACTGCATAATTTCCTACAGACCTGCCTGTTTCTTCCACTCCATCCGCAGATACTCACTAAGCACTCACTGTATGACAGCCACTGTTCAAAGCGTTGGACCTCCTGGTTGCCTTCCTTCCCATGAATTGAGGCAGACACACTTTTCTCACCACTTGGGCTAGAACTTTGGTTTTGATCTGTAGTGGACAACATTATGTGAAAAAAACTGATGGGGCACATTGTGTGTCCTTGCTTGACAGAGCAGTGGAGGAGATGTCCATTTGTATACGTCTAGAATGAGCATGAGCAAGTAACAAGCCGGAACATCAGGCTGTCCATCATCCCAGGATGCCTCTGCACATTTCACATTTTAATTCCAAGACTTCCTTTGATCTGTGCCATCACGTTTGTCCCAGGCTGGGATGCAAAATGGAAATCAGTACTGTTCTTCTGACTGGCTATGTGCCAGTTCTGGGGAGTTTGGAGCTGTGAAAGGATCATCTGACGGTATGGAAGGAAATCAAAGGGCTATGAGAGGCAGTTAGCACATGTGACAGTGCTGCTCAGAGTCCGTGAATGATCCTCAGAATGCCTTGAAAGGAGGCAGAAAGTGGTGGTTCTAGTCACTAAGGACGGGTAGATGACATTCTGGAATCAATATGGACTTTAAAGTTAGACAAGCCTGGGATATGAAGCCCGACTCTGTGACTTTTGGCAAGTTACTTAAACTCTCTGAGCTTGTTTCCTCATAGATTGTGACAGTATAATAATCCTTACCCCTCAGTATGATTCTAAGCAGCATATCAGCATATATAATCCTATATGGAAAAGTCTTGGCCTGTGGTGAGCTATTTTAGGTGAAAAGAGCCATGCAGGACAGACTTGACCTTTGAGAGCCACGCAAGACAGTCTTGTTTGAGGATTTCCAAACTTGAGTATTGCGTAGTCAACCCAGAAAGAAGCTGAATAAATGCAGAATCCTGGGCTCCTGCCAGATTCCCTGTCTGAGTTCTGTATTTCATTTCATTTCAGCTCAGTTGTGTATTTCATTTCAGTTCAGTTCAGTTCTGCACGTATTTCATTTCATTGTGGGCTTTGAGATCGGCATCTCAGTCAGCATCCCAGTGGTCTTTACTGCTGCTAAGCCTCAGTTTTCTCTGAGCTTAAACAGGGGAAATAATAATACTCTCTAAGGTCAATGCATCTCCTCACTACTGACAAAATGAGCTCACTTGGTTGTTTAATTTGCCTGTGCTATCCTGTGAAGTAGCTATCATCATTGTCCTCATTTCTTGGAAGCAAAATAACTATGAAGATTATTAAAACAACTTCTACTTGAATCGGCTTTCAGTCAATCACTTCTGATGTTATTGACTTAAATCTGTGGTGCAGTAGAGAAATTAAGGGGTTGGGAACTAGGCAGCCTATGTCTCCCACTAAATGTTTGGATGGGTCTTGGGAATTACCACCTTCATGTGAAGATCTTTTGGCCTCATTTTTTGTTGCGTGAAATGGGTCTTGCTCAGAGGGAGGAAACTCTGATACCTCATTAAGCCTTAATAATGCCCTGTGAATGCCAGGTGTGGTGGCTCATGCCTGTAATCCCAGCTGGTTAGGAGGCCAAGGCAGGTGGATCGCTTGAGGCCACGCGTTTGAGACCAGCCTGGCCACATGGTGAAACCCCATCTCTACTAATATATATATATATATATATATATATATATATATATATAATGCCAGACATGATGGTGTACGACTGTAATCCCAACTACTCTGGAGGCTGAGGCATGAGAATCATTTGAACTGGGAGGTGGAAGTTGTAGCAAACCAAGATTGCGGCACTGCACTCCAGCCTCGCCAACAGAGTGAGACGCTGTCTCAAAAAAAACAAAGGAGAAGAATGCCTTGTAAAGTAGACTGGGATGAATTTGTTATTCCTATTCTACAGTTGAGTCGAGTAAAGTAACTTCCCTGAAGTCATACGATTACGAAGTGGTAGAATCCACTATGTTATTACTACTATTTCGGCTACGCTAAGTGTCTCACTGTGCTGCTGGGAGGAAGAATTGGGCCAAAATAGAGGTGGACATTCATTGAGTAATAGACGGCCACATGGAAGGTGAGACTATAGATTTGCATAAAACATCCCATGATGGGGCCTCACTACATATTTAATTAAAAAAAAAAAAGCTCATCCCACCAAAGAGGAGCACAGCCCTTAATGGTTACTTCGACCTTATTGGAATAAATGGTTCTTTTGGAGAAATTTGTTCACCCTTGGAACAGAAGGAATTTTTCCCAGGAGTCCTCAGAAGAAGCAATTTTCTAAGGGGTGTCCTGTATAAAACAAACGGGCCTGAATTTGCCTCCCACAGTGACTAGTTGAAGCTCACCACCGCTTCCCAGCACAGAGGAGCGGCCAAACCAGGCTTGGTCCTTTAGGGGTACTTTGTTATCACCAAGTACCTTATAGCAATAAAACCTCAGAACCTGGGTAGCTCCAGGCCTTTTGCAAGGCAGCACCCTGTGGGAGAAGCAGCTGCTGATTGCTCAGGCATGGGACTGAGACGTGTGTGCCTGCTTGAGGCCTCAGGTTTTCTTCACAGAATGGAACCATTAGATGTGTCTATTCTAAAGCCCCTCCGGCGTCATATTTGGTGGTCATGTGAGCTCATTTATACCTCTACTCTGACCAAGAGAGCTCCAAGCTGGGCAAACAGGAAAGGTGTGGCTTATTCTTCAGAGCATACAGCATGACTAAATTAACCTCGATGTTGGAGTCCTGTCCTCCCTGGTACCAGAGGCTTTTCAACATCTGGTGACTCTCACAGGTGTCTCTCTCCTCCAGCCAGGAAGAAGAAAAGTCTAAGATG
The DNA here is from genome assembly GCF_001604975.1 of Cebus imitator. NCBI lineage: Eukaryota > Metazoa > Chordata > Mammalia > Primates > Cebidae > Cebus > Cebus imitator. Next base: position 1,916,817 of record NW_016107635.1, on the reverse strand, counting down.
GACCAAGCCTGGATGGGAACCCCACAAAGTTTGCAGTAACCCAAACTCTAAGATTGCTATGGTCATGTTGGATTCAGATGCACAATGATAACAGCTATAATACCTAACGTTTTTTAAATGTCGATTTTCCTGCCAGGCAAATTTGTAAGTGCTATCCTCACAAAACTTAGTGGTATTTATAAGTGCTATCCTCACAAAACTTAGTGACAAGTGCTATCCTCACCAAAAAAAAAAAAAAACTTATTTGTAAGTGCTGTCCTCACAAAACTTAGTGGCAACTTTCTAAAGGCACCCAAATTAGTGAGGGGCAGAGGTGGTATTTGAACCTAGTCAGGCTGGCTCCGGAGAGCACACCTTTATCTGTGCTATGCTGCTTCACTCATGAATATGATGCAGCTTGGCCTACAGTTTCATTCTGCCTGCGTCCCAATGTGCTTTCAACAGGAGTTCAAAAGAAAGAATAAGCTCCAAAGTGGCAAGAACTGATATCCTTGAACTCTAGGGTCTGGTACCCTTGCCGAGTTCCCAGCATCTTTTACCAGGTGTGTGACTACCTTAGGCACCTCAGTCCTGCCAGCTGTCTGCCCTGGGTCACAGCCCGTCTCTGGAGTGGACAGATAAGGACTGGCACTCGGGGAGTCAGGGGCCTGCCAGTGCACTGACCTGTGAGGAATTCTCCTGTATGGAGGGCTGAGCTTTCTGAGGCATCCTCTCATCAGTTCTTCCAAGGCTAGGATTCTAATGAGACAGTCTTTTCTTTGATGTCAATGGCTGGTAATGAATGGAAGTGTGGCTCCTCCCTGGAGAATCTGCAGACTCCCAGGGGCACTTACAGTGTCTTTAAAAAGAGGCCTGGGCTTGACACTCTGGGTAACATAGGGATCAGGAAATGAGCCACGAATCTGGAGATGTAGGTTAAAACCCTAGTTCTGCTATTAACTCACTGTGGGCGGGATACTTAGCCATCTTGGAACCAGTTTTCCCACCTGCAAATTGGAGTCAAGAACTTACATTCATTAATGTACGCATTCAGCGAATCTGCACCAAACACCTGCTACTTCCTTCCCAGGCATTGTACTAGGCTCTGCTGACTTAGGACAGAATGATAGCTGGATAGGGCCACCCCTAAGTTCCATTTCAGTTCTGTCATTCAAGGGGTCTACAGATGACCACTGGGACTTATGGTGAACTGATGAGAAACCCAGAGGCAGGCAGAGGCATTGGGAGGCTTCCTGAGGCTCTGAAATAACTTCAGGAAGTGCAAAGCTATTCAACATAAAAGGATCCAAATCTGTCTCATTTCAGCCAACTGAGGAAAATGGGATTCTGTGTGTGTGTGTGTGTGTGTGTGTGTGTTCGTGCATGTGTGTGTGTGAGACAGAGAGAGAGAAAGAGTGGGAAGAGGGATAGCAGATAGGGGAGGGAAAGTAGAGGGAAAACTGAAGGAACAGTGGAAGAAATAAGAACGCAGTCACAAAGGGGAGAGGCAAAAAGAAAAGAGAAGCAAAGAGAATTAAACTGAGCCAGAGGGCTCTCCATTTATACACCCGAGGCCCAGATACACCCAGTGTGTTCCTTCCTACTCTCTATTCAGCCTCACTGCATCCTTCTTGGACAACTTCTGACCTCCCTTGGGCTCAGGTAAGAGGATCCTCAGGCCCAAGGCAACATCTATGAAATATCTGCAAGCTGTCTGGATGTTAGGCAACTGCTCACCCCCCATAGCAGTTTGTGGTCTATTCTTCTCCCTATGAGGCCCGTGAGGAAACCTGAAGTGTGGAGGCCTAGCTTTGTGCTGATTTTAAAGAGTTAGAGTGTTCCAGCCATTCAGTGGAGGCAGAAACACAATCCTGAGGGGTGATGTCCTCAGCAGAGTGCATTCCAATAGGTAGAGCATCTTCCCACATTCCTCTGGGCAGGACTTCTGGCTCCTTCACATATAGTACCACTAATATATGGTACCATGGTCCAGGCACCAACATCCATGAACTGCCAGATGACTCCTTCCATCGGTCCCCACCCTGGGAAGCTCTCATGAGGGAGAGAGTCAAGAAACTACCATTTAGAGAGAGCCCAACATATAATTCTTTATCTCTCCCTCCCTCCATCCATCTTTTATTTATTCTCTCTCTCTCCCACTCCTGACGCCACCTCCAATTCTCAAAACTGTCCTCCAAGTGAGATTTAATTATCCTCAGTTTGTTAGTGAGATGCCCCCAGGCACAGAGACAGGAGCTGACTTACTAGAATGTACTCAGGTCATCTGTGTTGAAGCTAGCACATAACACGATGTTGCCTGATTCCAGAAGCCCATAATCAGGGAAGCGATTGCAGAGGAGTGGTTAATTGCATGGGCTGGAGAGCAAGAAAGTGTAGTGTTTGAGTCTAAGCTATACAATTTGTGATGGGTTGTCAAATCTTGGAGCACTTTAGTTTTTTCATCTACAAGATGGGTTTGATATGAGCATCTACCTCCTAGTATTGAGAAGGTTACATGAGATAGTTCACTCAGATCACTTAGAAGAGTGCTTGCACATGGTGAGCAGTTATAGACATTACCTGTTATGACGACCATCTGCTCACAATTTTGTGTAGTCAGGGCAGCCTATACTTACGTGCCTGGAGGTTTACTCTGTGAAGTTCTTCAATGTCTAAATACTTAATATTAGATTTCTTTTTCACTTCCTATTGTGGAATGCTCCCATTTTAAATTAAAAAGACCTTCAGGCAAACATGAATCTCTCTTGGGGAGAGCTGACCCATTCTATCATGGGCTGAATTTAAGGAACTGAAACTCAATGTAATAAAAATTCTGCTCACGGGTCCAAAAAAAAACAATTGCACAGTGTTTTGAAGAAAGAAAAAGGAAATGAACATTTGCTGAGAACTGCAATATGTCAGAATATGCATTCATCGCAGCAGCCCTGGCTGAGAAGGTGTTCTTATTCCCATTTCATAGATGAGGAAACTGAGCCTTGGGGAGTGACAGTGATTTGTCCAAGTTCACAGGTCTAGTAAGAAGCCTAGTTGGATTACCTTGATCATGATCCAGGCTGGCTTTAAACCCACATGGTTGGCAGCTGCGGGAGGGCTGGCAAAGCAGTGCCATTTCACTGTTCTAACAACTCAGCTGAGTACGCAGACAGTACTTTAATTGTGATTCTTAAAGGAAACTGGAAAATAGGCATGGCTGTGTCATTGCTGAGAATTATATAAGGCCTTCTTAAACACCACTATACTTGTTCCTTGAAATATAGAAAACAGGAGAAAAAGACCTGACATAACATTTTTAAGTTCATGAGACATTTGGAAGTGCTTTAGATTATTTAGGAAGGTGTAATCACTTACAGTTTTAGCAAGGCTAGAGGTCCTCAATTTAGATTTTGATGGAAAACATCAAGGTATGTTGGAGTAAGGCATTTAGTTTTACTGTCATGAATATGCCTTGAAGAAATTAGTTATATATTTATGTATATTAAGTAATATATATTGTATATATTTTATCATACCAATATTATATGTTGTTATATATTACATATTAATATATAATGCTAGTTTACAATATAATATAAATATATTTATTACATAGTTATAAATATATATGTTACATATACTCATGTGTAATATGATTATATATAATTATTATATAGTTATATAAATGAAATTTATAGTATATCATATACTTATATATTTATATATAGTTATATATTACACATAATTATATTACATATGATTATATTACATCACTATATGACATATAATTATATATTTATATAATATAAATATACCATAAAAACTATAAAAAACATATCATACAATATAATTATAATACATATTTTATATAATTAGAATTATATATTATAAATTAATATATAAAACATATATGATAATATGTGTTGTTGTGATACATAATATATAACATGATAATATATAACTCTACTTGGTTTTGATCTGGGTAGGGGGATATATTGAGAAAACCCAGACAGCTAAGATGGCAACCACAGGGTCACAGGTCATTGGCTCATATTTTATATTGGGGGGTGGGCTATATTTAGATCTTGGCACAAGCGAAGTGAACTTGGTTTCGGAAGTGTTCCTCCAGGTTTGACCATCGGCACTCAGTATCTGAAGCCCATGTCTTCATTGCTAATGCAGACCTGTTCCTCCTGGGATGCTGCCTATTCAGCATGAATTAGACTTCCCATCTGTATGTCATTTCATGCAGACATTTATGGTGGAGGTGGGGAGGTTAACTCTGTGTGTGTCTACCCGTGAGTGAAATGGATGCATTGTTAGCAGTGTTTTATGAAAACAATCAAATGCAAAGCACCAGTAACTACAGATGTCTCTATCTTTTTCAGCAAGATGTCTTTGGGGATTTAAGCCTTAAGGAATCGTCTAGCAGTGTATTAGAAATCTGTTAAAAGCTTCTGACTGTTAGTTAGGGAAAAGATACATAGTGCTTTTGTTTTGCTTCTGAAAGGGACGGAATTTGTAGGAAGGGAGAAGTGGGAAGGAGAGTTTAGGAAGCATGGACATAAGTGTCAAAGCTCAAAGGGATAAAAAAGAGATTCAGATAAAATTTAGAAGGTTGGGAAGAAAGGTCTGGTTGAGTTTGGTTTTCAAGGCTTTCTAAATCTTTTTCAATTTTCCTTGAGACAGTAAAATTCTACACCTCCTTGCACATCCAGGACTGTGTCCTGAACCATCTATTCACATGAAAACTACATGTCTTACCATGTGAGCCCTTTCCAAGTGTCTAACTAGCCAGTTCTAGAAGCTCTTGGCTTGGGGATTTTGGTGACTTTGGCTCCCATTTGTAAATCAGTAGCACTCAATGTCTTGCATATCCTCAACATGTGCCTGGAAAGCTTTTCCCCACTTGACTTCGTAAACACCTGTCCATTCTTCATGACTGCACAAAGTCCTCGTCTGCCCAAGAAACTTCCTGTGATTGTTTCTTAAGACAACATTAAGTATCTTCTCTGTGTCACCTCTCTGTCATGTGCATGCCTCTGGGGCTGCACTTCTCAGGCTGCCCTGAGTGCATGTGATGAGCTGAGCATTCACCTGACCACCCCGAGGCCCTACTTAGCAGCAGGAGACCTAGTTTGACTCCTTTCTGTCTCTCTCTGCCTTGGAACTGGAGCTTAGCAAATAGGAGAAAATCCAAGCAGAAGAGCCAGGTCAGAACGAAAGCCCAGGTTTCTACCTTCCTGAGAATCTGTCAGAAGCACACGTGTGCCCTCCTCAAGGCTCTTTTCATCAAACACTGCACAGGGGACTCTAGGGCATGTAGTAAGGGTAGAGGAGACTGACATTGCCACCCTGGTGTTATGTGTGAACACCTTAAGTGCTCTAATGAGTGAGGATTCTGAGCATGGGCTCCTAAATTCTGGTATTATTTCCTTTGTCGGGAATTAGGCAGAAAGAAGGAAAGCTACATAAATAAATACATGGGTGTTAACAAGACTCTGGAGTTTGCAAATTTTCATTTCGGAGTGAGATATCATGGAGACAGGCAAGGGCGCCCACATGGCCTTGATGCATTTTCCTCAGGTTTATTATAGTTTTGTTGGTTTCCTGAAAGGATTCAAAATATTTCAAAAACGGAAAGGCGTTCTGGAGACTCAGACATCTGATCCTTTCATTTTAGAGGTAGGGGGCTGAGGCCCAGGGAGGGGAATGGTCATGTTCAAAGTTACGGAGCAGAAGTGAATGGCAGAGCTGATACTGAGCCCTGGACCCTGAGTTTTTGTCCTATCCTGACGGCTTAAGAACCAAGGCTAGACCAGAGAGTCCCAAACCTCAGGCATTTCAGGACCATCCTTATCATTTTGACCATGTCTGCATTCTGTCTTTTGCTTCCAATTTTTAATTTTTCTAAATTAATATCTGTATTATAAATGGAAACTTCAGCATTATAATGATCAATGGAAAACTAGTTTTGCTTACTAAAATTCGAAGACTACTATAAAGACAAGTCCAGTGAAAGCAAAGCAATGCCATGACATTCTAGCCAGCCAGGGCTAACAGTCTGCCTGGGATTTGAGCCTGAGTCCTGCTTTCTCTGGCTTACTAAAGACCTTGTGGCACCTAAGCACATCCTGGTGGTTAACAAAAAACTGAAAAAGACTGGAGAGGATATGACATTTTTATTTTGTGATTCTCTATTTATTACTTTGATGAAAATAGCCTACATGTTAGTCATCCTCTTTACCAACATAGGTACATTTTCCCACTCTTTGGAAAGATTTTCCTGAATATATTAACAATGAGAAATAAGTCTTTGGGGGAAGAAGTGTATTTCTTTCTACCTTAGTAATAGCTGATATACCAAGTGCTTTAGTGTTTTTCATATAGGGTACCTCCTTTGATAAATACGGTAAACTATTGCAAGATAGGGAGGGAATGGTAACTTGCCCAAGGCTTTCTGGGGACTTACTAATGGAGCTGGGGTTCATCTTGGTGGTGGAGCTCTGGAGCCTTCTCTAACCATGCTATTCTGGTCATAATAGGTGGTGGGCTCTGATTTCTTTGGACGTGTTCTTCCTGAGGCAAGCCAAAAAGAGCTTCAACAGGGGTAGACGGTGGGTGTCATGGAAAGAGTATTTGTTCATTTCATGAACATTCATGAGCATCTACTATGGGCCATGTACTGCTCTAGGCTGAGGGCACAGCAGTGAATAAAAGAGGCAAAACCCCTTATATCTGTGAGTCTTACTTTCTAGTGTGTATATCTGTGTGTCTCTGTGATTCTCTATTTATTACTTTGATGAAAATAACCTCTTTACCAGCATAGGTGCATTTTCCCACTCTTCGGAAAAATTTTCCCAAATATTTATTACTTTATTCATTTTTATTAGTTATTATTTATTACTTTATTCATTTATTATTTATTCATTTATTAAAAAGAATGAATAAATCAGTAAATACTGAAGTTTATTTGGAGAGTGAATGGCAGGCTGCCTGATTTCTTCTTCTGAACTTGATCTTACATACTGGGTGAATTTGGTCTTATTCTGTTCCTTAGTTTCTGCGCCTGTAAAACAAAGGGTTGGATGGATGAGACGTCTGATGCTGAGGCTCTGGGATTCTGGATGTTTTATGCTTCCTTCTCACTTGGTGCAAAGGCTAGAAAAAGAATAGACGGCAATCCCATGAGCTTTCACTTTGGGCTAGGTCCCAGAAGCCAGAGTGGCTGGTATCTGCCTCTTGTGGGAAACAGGACTCTGAAAAACATTCCTGACCAGTCATGAGCAGGATCTGTCAGAGACAATTTTATTAAGATAAATTTAGAAATCAATGATAAACATTCTGTCATCTTCCTCATGTCTTCTTGTAAAGTGACTGTTTTTCTGTAAGCCTACCGTTTATTGAGGGCTTGCATCTATGCCTGATACAGTATTAGCACTTTATATGCGTTATCTCAATTAAGCTTGGAGCATCCCTGTCTTAAACTGAGTTCTCCAGAAGCAGACCCTGGCATGAGGAGATGAATGCAAGTAATTTCTTTCGGAGGTGGTCCCAGGAAGCCCCAGTAGGGGAGGAGAGACAGGCAGGAAGGGGAGCCAATAAATAGTATATAATTGATGAAGGACTGCTCTGAGCAACTGGGGTTCAATCTCATTGGATACCTCAGGAACACAGTATAGAACATGTCCAAATGGCAGGGCACAGTGGCTCATGTCGGTAAGCAATTTGGGAGACCAAGGTGGGAAGATTGCTTGAGCCCAGCAATTCAAGACCAGCATAGGCAACATAATGAGAATCCATCACTACAAAAAATAAAACATTAGCTGGGTGTGGTGACACGTGTTTGTAGTCCCATCTACTGTGGAGGCTGAGGTAGAATGGCTTGAGCCTAGGAGGTCCAGGCTGCAGTGAGTCATGATCACACCACTGCACTCTAGCCTGAACGACACAGCAGGATGCTGCCTCAGAAAAACAAAACAAATAAACAAAAAAAACATGCCCAGGAATTATCCCACACTAGGGCATTTATCCTCCACCTCCCATGTGTCGTTGGCTAAGGGCTTCTCTAGGTTGACGGGAAGATGGGTGGAGGACTTAAAACTCCCTAATATTTCTGTCCTACCCTGCATGAGGACTAGGAAAGCAGGGACTTCGGGTGTCTTCAGGAGAAGGCTTTACTGGACTGTACTGGAAAGATGACGGCCAAGGAAGAAGTCGGAAAGACCTCAAGAATGACAGGTTCTGACTCTGATATTGCTAGCCTGGAAGGCAAGAAGGCAGATGCAGGAACAGAGATGCCTCCAAGATCTTCTCTTAGTGTGAGAGAGGAAGTAAGCCCTCCATCCCTGGGGCTGTAGGACTGGCAATCCTATTTTACAGATAAGCTAACTGAGGACAAGTGAGGGAAAGATATTTGCCTGGGAAGAAGTGACGCAGCCCTCTCAAACCTGTTACATATTCATGTACGTTTGCATGTATGTATATATGAACATGTGTATGTATATGTGTACATACATATATGTTTGGCTCAGAGAAGCAAAGACAGTGTTGGCTGTACACCCTGTAAAGTTACCCCATTATTTACCTCATTTCAAAGATAAAGAAACAGGCTCAGAAAGGGAATGTGTCAAAGACAGGACCAGCTATATAATTTGCAGGGCCCAGTGCAAAATGAAAATGTGGGGCCCTTTGGTTGTAATTTCAAGCTGGCTAAGCATGAGGCCTTTCTAAATGCTGGGCCAGAGCAACTAAGGGGGTACCTCTGGAACCACCTGTCTACCTGCCCCCCACACTTGTCTTCTAATCCTCTAAACTCGGCTGCTTCCAGGGCTGTTCGGAGTGAATTCTATGGGAAAGGATCCTAGATTTGGTTTCAGAGGGCTGCCCTACTTTTTCATAGGCAAATCCCTTTCCCTTTCTTGGCCTCAGTTGGCTTATCTGTAAAACAGGATTGCTAATCCTGTAACCTCAGGGATGGAAGGCTTGCTTTATCTCTAGCACTTTGAGAACTTGGAGGCATCTGTGTTCTGCATCTGTCTTCCTGTCTTCTTCAATATTAGGGTCAGCAATATCAGGATTAAGAGCTGTCATTATTAAAAACGCATGCTCTGTCATAAAGAACATTCTGGAAAGAGTGTTGATCTTTGGGGTCGGATGAGTAGATTCTAGTCCTAGTTCAGAAGTTGGCCAAATCATTTCATCTTTTTTAACCTCAGTTTTTCTCAGTCTAGATGATCTCTTAATGTCCACCAGCTCTGCTGTCTTAGGCTAGTGGCTTACTTTGTGTCGGCTACTGCAAGTAGCAAATGCAACCAGTGGCAGAAGGGGCAGTAAAAGGAATGCCTTAGGGCAAGGACCCAGAAGTTCAGCTGAGGGAGTCCGAATGCCACTTCTGCTGCTAAAATCCTGTGATTGTCACATAGTGTCTGCACTTCTTGGAACCAAACATATGTGTGTATATATACACATGTACGTAGACACATACACACATGAATATATAATGCAATATAATAACCATCTTGAAAGGTTATGCAGGAAAGGTTATGAGGATTATGCAGGATAACATGTATAAAAGGCTTGATGGATAATTCCCATAGTAGTAAGCTGACTTATGGCAGGAGAGGTCATTTTTCATTTCTCTTTCCTCCGTGATTTGGAAAGTGTGCAAGTATTTTTAAAACATTCAGTCAAGCTTTTGCATCCCATATAAAACAGGCATTAGCCCCACTAGTCTAGGAGTTTCCTGGGTGAAGAATCCTGTTCTGTCTCCTCACTGCCAGCATCTCCTATGAAGTTGAGCATGGACACGGGGCTCGGTGTTTATTTATTTTTTAAAAAGGAAGATGAACTAGACCACCTTTTAAAGCTGGGTTCTCTCCCTTTCCTTTTCATCCTCCTCTTGCCAACCCTGTCCCATTCTCCTGTCTTACTCTATTCTTCCTTTTGTTTCCCAAACTTTCTCTCCTCCTCCAGGTCCCTGTTCCCTCATCAGGCTGGGAAAATGCCTATGCAGTGCACTGGGCCTCTTCCAGGGAGTGAAACTTCTGAAAGTGCACTTGAAATGAGGAGGATTCCAGAGGCCAGGCAGTAGTAGCACATCCTGCCTCCTTCCAGATTCTCCTGAGGTTCTTTTATTTTTTTAATTTATTTTATTGCATTTTAGGTTTGGGGGTACACGTGAAGGACATGCAAGATTGTTGCATAGGTACACATGTGGCAGTGTGATTTGCCGCCTTCCTCCCCATCACCTATATCTGGCATTTCTCCCCATGTTATCTCTCCCCAGCTCCCCACCCCCCACTGACCCTCCCCTATTTCCCCCCAACAGACCCCAGTGTGTAGTGCTCCCCTCTTTGAGGCAAGCAGACGTGCTCCGTACTAACTGCATTTAGTGCCTTAGACTAGTGCCTTCACCTCTGGGAATCTCAGTTTCCTTCTCTGTAAAATGGGCTTGCTAATAGGTCGCTTCAGGGTGTGTTGAGCGCGAATTGCAGTGTGCAACATTGCCAAGTGTAGTGTCTGGCTGTGTGGAAAGGGGAGGAGTATTAATGCATTATTTCTGCTTTCTGTTTGTTTGATTCTCTTGGGTTTTGTTTGTTTGTTTTTGTTTTTGCCTCAGCATCCAGGACATTAGCTTTGGTGTCCTGGCTGGGTTTCCTGTGTGGTATGTGGAAGCCAGAGTCCCAGAGGAAGGTCACTGGGCCACCTGGAGCTGGACATCAGAGGACATTTTTCTGCCATGTGTCAATCTCTCTCTTTCAAGGACACCAGGCTGAGGGGATGAAATAGCAAATCGGTGGAAATTTTTTTCCCATAACAAAATCAGAAAGGATTAAGTGGATGGACAGCTGCAGAACGAGACTGTTCTGCTTTTCTGTGCTCTATAGCGGTCTGTCAGTCATACCAGAAAAGAGGAAACAGGCTTTCAGGAGAACGCAGGAGAGGATTTGGTCTTTCTCTTTGAGTACAAAACACAGCCTCTAGGAGGACAGACCTGTAGGTATTTCAGAGGCTCAGAAGGACATTTCCTGATGTCATTTCTGTAGTTGTGTATTTGAGGACACACATAAGGGCTTTGGTATGCCCTTGGGATAAATGTAAGTGTTTTGATAAGCATGTGCATGCCTGAGCACATATGCATGTGTCTTCCCATGAAGGTAGCTACATGCCTACCTGTGTAAAGAACCAGTGCACACATATGCTGGTCTGAGCATTCACGATGGAGCATGTATGATGTACATATGTGGGTGGACTTAGTGAGCACGTTATAGGAGCGTGCATGTGGGAGGGCCTCACCTATGAGGTGAGCACTGTGTTGTGAGCACTGTGTTGTGAAAGTTTTCACATACGTATGTGCATATCTACATGAGGATGCCTGTTTATGTGTGTCATGGAATGTATTAATGTACACATATGCACAAATACTCATGATGCCCATGTTAGGAAGGGAGCAGTTTTACAGAATGTATATGTGAGGTTTTACATGCAAAACCTTCTATTACATAACATTATTGTCTGTATTCATACATGAACACATCAATCTGTACATACATGCACATGCATAAGGAAACAGTCATATGTGAACACAGCTGTTTGTGTATATGAGGAGATATGAATGCTTTCCTGAAAGGCCCAGATGCATAGATTCATGAGGAAGTACATGTGTGTGTTTGTGACCACATTTGTGTTTTAGGAGAAAAGACATATAAACACGTGTGTTCCCCTGATGGAACAATTTCACAGGTGTTTTTAGGTTGTGTAAACATGACTTTCTGTGTACCTGTGATCCACTTAGCCTGACTGAATGTATATGCTCTAGAGATGATTAATCTAACTTGGTTCTCACTCCCAATGCCAGTAAACAGCCTGTTTCCCTCTGTGAGAGGCACACCTGCCCATCACAAGGACATGCCTCCTGGCCCTGGCAACATAGTTCCTTCTAGTATGTTTCACATCTCATAGTAGACAGGAATTAGGGTGAAGATTATGAGGGTAAGAGTTATAGCCCTGAGTAAGTGGTCATTAAAGAAAAACATTCAGAAAAGGTACATGGGATGAGTGGATGGGACACCAGCTAGGTGGGTCCCTCTTCTCCCAGTTACTCTTGTAACTCTCAAAAACATGATAGAGCTGACACATGTTTACGACGTGTACAGGATGAGTGGATGGGACACCAGATAGGTGGGACCCCATTCTCCAGGTTCCTATTATAATTCTCAGTTAAATGATAGAGTTGAGACATGTGAATGAGGTTTATCATGTAGCCTGGAAGGTGTAGTTCTTGCTGTTATCTGATAGCATGACAGTTTCCACTAAGAAAGAGTGTAAGATCAAAGTATCTTTGCTAATAGCATTCTTTAATAAATCCTATGAACAGCCCCTGAAGATGCCATGTCTATTCCCATTTTACAGGTGAGAAAAGTGAGGTTCAGAAAGGGAAGTGGCTTTCCCAGGTGAAACAGCACATCAGTGGCAGAGCAAGGAGGCTACTCAGAATCTGGCAGGTAGAGTACAGAGAGCCTGCTCTTGAGGACAAGAGGCTGGATTCTCACCAGCCCTACCCCTGACTTGCTATGTAATCTGGGACAACTCCCCTGTCCTCCCTGAGTTTCAGTTTTCTTGACTCTTAATGAAAAGTGGAGACCAAGAAAAATGATGCCCAAAAGCTTCCACAAAGGGTTCGGTGCAGCAAATGCTCTCCAGAAATGTTTGCTGAGTTGACAGTCTACTCTTTGTTTAGAGTTTCTATGATTCTGGAGATGGAAAGAACCTAGTGGGGTGGGGACTGGAAGGAGGTGTGACAACTCAGATGTCTTGATTTCTAGTCCGACACCCTGAGGATATTCCATGTTGTAACCACAGTGCCCTGAAGAGGATATTCAAAGGATGTATCTTTTCCTTTTGCCAGGAATTTACAATCAAAGACAGGCTCTGTTGCTTCAGAGCAAGTGATCTCAGATGATGTCTGTATTAACTGGAGTAAAGGCAGTTTATCCGTGTAGCACCGCAGAGGTGGTGGTAGCCACACCATTCACTGCCGCAAACCTTATGGAGCACAGACGTGTGCTGAATCTTGTGCTCACATAGTATATGGCCACTGGGTACCTGTGCTTTATCATTACTCATAAGTCATAGGAATGCTGGGAGCACAAAATGAGGTAGGTGTATGCATACAGCTATGAAAAGACTCGCACAGGGTAAGCACTTGATATGTGTTAGCCATTTTATTATTTTTAGATTAAGTGGCTACATTTTACCAGGCACTCTCTAGGTACTGTGGTACCTGATGACTAAGACAAACCAGTGCCTGCCTTCCTGGTTTTCACACTCCAGTGATTATTATCATGCTACTTTCCCCAGTTTATATGATGAAAGTGAGCTTTTGAGAAGTTAAGTGATTTCTGGAAGGTTATTCAACTAACAGAGTGGCAGAGGTGGGAATCCAGGTGGCTGGTTTTAGAGCCTGGGCCCTGGCCCTGTGCTGTATTGAGGAGCTGATGTCTTTAAAAAATGGGAGGGAATTTCAGCCATTCCTGTTGAGCTTCTTGGTTTTAGTTTTCTAGACATCTTCCACCAGGTTGACTGATGTTAATCATAGCCATGACTTTTGCACAGGGAACATTTTACTTAAACTTCTTCCTTGTGAATTTCTCCCTCTACTGCTTCCAGTGACCTAGGGAAGGAGTCAGAGGAGGGATCGGTCCCCACATTTGACAGACGAGAAGACAGACTCAGAGAAATGAATGCCTCGCCCTAGGGCACAGAGCAAAGACAAGAATGGAATTCCACGTTTCCTACTGGTAGCCTGGCAATATGGGAACAACATTCCTGTCATCTCACCTGCAGACGGGACTCTGGCATTTTATGCTGAGTTAAAAGGTGTCCCCATAGTGGTCCCAGGACTCTTCGTGCCTGAGTCTGTCAGAGAGAGGTTTGATATGCCATCATTCAGGGACACACTGTCCTGGTGGGAAGGGACATTAAATAACCTTAGCCATTTTTTTTTTCATCTTTCTCTGATGCAGAGAGAAAATCAAGAGGGTCGTTCCCTCCTCCACACCCCAGCCTGGCATCCTCTAATCACTCCTTCCTTGCCACAGGGCACCATCTGTGGCCGGCCTAAATTGGAGTGAATGGTGTGGAATTGCAAGTCAAAAGGGTCCTGTAATATTCCACTGACAGCCTGGGGCTCTGTGCTCCAGTGCCATGTTATAAATAAGGGTAATGGAGTACAGGCTGAATTACAATCAAGGCTGCTATGAACACACCGAACAGGCATGGAGCTTATTTAAGGAATATAGAGGCAGATTACACTCCTGAAGCAGTACCGTTGGAGCCAATCAATACTCACTCACTCTCTCAATCAGGGCCTCAGAGACTTTGATTAGGAAGAGGAGGGGCTGAAGGAAACATGGTAGGATCCCTCCTAGGGCAAAATTTCACTATCAGTTTGTTCAGTGCTACACATGCCCATTAAGCACCAACTCTGAGATAGGTGTTAGTGAGGTAGTGGGCAGCAAGAGAGAAAAGGCTTTTAGTTTTAAGAAGCTCAGAGACTTGGGGAGGAGAGGGTAGGTGAAGCATGAAATAACTCAAGCAATGATTACATAGAGCATGATAAGCACAGAGCAGGAATGCCCAAACCAGCCTTGTGGTGGGGTGGAGGGAGGCTGCCCAAAGGAGGCGATGTCTTCCAGTTAGCTATTGCTGTGTAACAAACACTCCAAAACTTAGTGGCTTAAGACCATTGTTATGCTCTATTTATATGAGCTGGTAATTGCCATTGAGCTTAGCTGGGCAGTGCTGCTTTGGATCTTGGCTGATCCCTGTGGGCTCTCTGCTGTGTCTGTGGTCAGCCTTGCTAGCAGGAAGACGACCCAAGTTGGCTTCTCTCACATATCCTGTGTTGAGCAGCAGGCTTTGTCTGGGGCAGCATAGGCAGATGAGCCATCCTTCTCTCTGCTTCCATCAAGCTAATCTCACATGACAATTGCAGGGATGCCAGGAGCAGCAAGAGGGGGCAAACCTCAGTACATAAACGCTTTTCAAATCTCTGAGTGTGTCACTTTTGTCATTGTCCCATTGGCTAGAGAAAGTCCTGCAGCCAACTCTGATTCAAGGGGAAGAAAAACAGACTCACCGCTTAATAAGGATATCTGCAATGTCACATGACACTGGCTTAGGTGTAAGGAGGAGAGCTGTTGACTGTGTAGTCTACTTACAGCTGAGTTCTGAAGATTCAGAGTTAGGCAGGCAAAAAAAGAGTGGAACAGACAATAGGGAGAAGAAGGATATGGAACTATGAGCATAAAGGCAGGGGCGCATGGAGGAATGACAAAGTCAGAGGTAGACAAGGCACAGGACTGCTCAGTTGCCCTGGCTTGGCTGTATCAAATGCCATTTGGTCCAGGTTGGTGCTGTTTTGATAGATGGCATAGTGGGATATAAAGCAGAGGTGAATGAGAGGCTGGGGGACAGATAAAACCATATGTGCTTAGTCTAAGGGGCTCTTACCTGGTTCTTCCCACTTCTGGTTCTTAATCTCGCTGAGTCCCATTCCTGCACACTGTACCTCAATATTCCAGTCTGTGAAATTGGAGGAATTTCACTATGCTGTGCTCTTTACTTGGGTTTCATTTTAATCTTGTATCAATCAATATTTGTCAAGTTCCTGCTGTTGCCAAAATTGCTTAGCTACCAAAAAGGAGACAGAGGAGATAAAAGCAATTCCTGGTTCAAAAGACTCTTATGACCTAGCAAAAGTCATGAGAATTAGGGTTGGGTGAAGTTTGTGAAGTCAGGGAAGGAAGTAGAAGCCTGCCAGTGGTGTTGAGGGCTCAGGAGAGGGAGAGGGCATTTTGAACTGGGCTCTTTTGAGGGTCACTTCAGCTGGGTTTTGAAGAATAGGTAACATCCATATGCAGAAGAAAAGATTAAGGCATTTCAGGCAGGTGGCACAGTGTGAACAAAGGCCAAGAGGTAAAAATGTTGCTTGGGGCCGGTGGACCATGGTATGGCTCCCACAAGCAATGAATTTAGGTCAGTGTGTGACACTGGAGATTAATTCATCATCTAAAGATATTCCTTTAAGTCTTGCCTCTCCAACCTTTCTGCAAATAGCTGGTGGACTCAACGTCACATATGTTTATTCTTTTAGATTCCGTTTGGTCACTGAGTTTCACAGGTTTCACTTTTCTTCCTCACACATCACACTTCATGGTGACATACTTTCCTGACTCATTACATTTTTACATGTCAGGTCTGAATCCATGCATGTGGCATTCAGATGCTGAGTTTCCTGTGTTGGGGTGTGGGGTTTGGGTTGACAAGTCAGACTTAGCAACAGAGACCTAAGATGCCCTCTTGGCCGCATCTTCAGGAGGTGGAAGGAGGAGCCCTGGCATTATGAGAGATCTTTACCACTCCTTGTCTCTCATGCTGCTAAATCACTTTTGAGATTCAAGGAGGTTCTGCCTCTCTAGTCTGTGAATCCTTGTCTCTAACAATGAGACAGGAAGAATGCTCTATCGTGATGCTGTGTGATTTAAGGCAAGTTGCTACTCTTCTCTGGTCCTCATTTTACAGATTGGTAAAATGGGTGGGATAGATCATTGATCTCCATCCCTTTACCCTCTCTTTCTAATTTTCCGTGATTCCAGGTCATTGCCGTAGGGATAATTTAAAAAGGTTTACGGGGCACTGGGGACGAGGTAGAGGTCATGGAGACTATTTCCAAGTGAAGTAGGAAGTTTTATCTCTGTGACCTCTGCCTCCTTTTTCTTTATATTTGATATTGTCACACACACCCTACTGTTCTCAAAACAGCCCGCTGCTTCTTGCATCGACAGTGGTGAGATAGAAATTAGTGACAAGAAGACAGACAACTGACAGGGAATATCCATAGGCTAAATGCTGCTCTAGGCTCCTTCCAATGCACTATCTCCTGTTATTCTCATAGCAATCATAAGAGATTGATTTTATGATTCCCATTCTTTCATATGAGGCCAGTGAGGCTCAGAGAGGTGAACTTAATTTGTTAAAGGTCAACCCAGTGAAATATAGGAAGGAGCAAAGTGATCTTAAAAATTCATTCACCATAAGACAGAATGCTTCATATACTTCTTTCCCAGGAAATATTTGCATCTTAAAAACAGAGGAAACAAATGACTTTACTATGATGCAATAGGCAGAGCACCTGAGTGACCTGGAAGGATGCCTAGTGCCCTGGTATTTATCATATCACGCCCCCTGGCATGCACTTGATTCCTCGATCTCTTTACTCAAATGTGCAAGCTCCTTTCTCAGCCCAGATAGGACAGTGGTGAAAACACCGAATTTGGAATCTGCGAATCAGGGCTTGGAAAAGTGTGATCCCCTTTTAAGGCCTCAGACATCTCAGCTGAAAACTGAAGGTTCTGCTATCTACTTTACCTACGTGGGCTTCCTGTGAGGGCTAAATGAGACAATGATGAAAACCCCTAGCTTGGCAAGTAAGTAGGTGTTAGCAAAGGTTAGTTGCTGTCCCCATTCTTTGGACACCCACTCTCTGCATCAGTTTGCAATGTTGTGGGACAAGAAACAGGAGGAGGAGGAGGAGAAAAACTCATTGACGTTGGGATGAATTTTTTAAAAGAGAGAGAGAGAGCATGCAGAAAAACTAAGGGGTTATCATGAAGCAAATTGACAATGACCAAGCAAAGAAACACAGCAAGGACAGAGGGAAAGGTACAGGAGAGAATAAGAATAATGAGAATCAATTCCAGCAACTCTCTATCTATTTCCAAATCTAATCTGAAACGATACGCTTTTCTCCTTTGCCAATAGCTCTTAATTCTTCTCTTCCCCTCCCTTATTTACCGAGTATAACTGTATTATTTATCTTCGCTGAGTGGCTTGGGAAAACAGTTTCATGTAAAAGATGCAGTTCCCAAAGGAGGTGGAAATGGGCAGGTTGGAGGCAGAGGCAGAGATGAGTGCTGACAGTTGGGTTTGGGGAGGACGGGTCTGAGGCACCTCTGAGGTCTGGGGACTCTAATCCCACTATTTAAAGAGGACCATTCTCTCCAGCAGAGGTTGAATCTCTTCTCTAGCTGCCACCAGAGGGCTTTGGCCATGTTATGGCCCCTGCCACCTCTTTACCTTCTGTCCCCATGGGCGACCTCTCAAACCTAGCACAGCATTGGCATTATAGGCGTTTAACCTGACCTGACATCAGGATCTCTTAGAATTATGAAATGTCCAGATTATAGATGCTCTCTGCTTGCTCTGTCCAAAGCCCTGATAGATGAGGAGCATTAACTGACCTCACACGTGTGTTCCCGTAACACGCTGTGCCTCCTGTCTTGTGGTCATTACCACACTCTCATCACCTTTGCTGACTTCCCTTTTTATGTTCTCCTAGATTGTGACTTTCTTGAGGACAAGAAACTCAGGGAATGTACATTTAATGATGCATTGATTCAACAAATATTTATTGCACATCTGCTGCATGCTAAATAATGAGACTGTAATGTCCTAGACAGGCATAGTCTTCTATGAATTAATGATTAAATGGGTGGATGACTGAAAAAACTGAAGCAAGGGGAAATGTTTGCTGCTGCTTACAGGGAACAAAGGAATATCTAGGCTAGATTGGAAAGTCTGTAAGGACAGCAGTCAAATTGATCTTTTCCTCCAGTCTATCCTTAGGACCTAGCACTGTGCCTGGCACATTTTAGACAGTCTGTAGATAATTATTGGAAGGCATATAGGTGGATGAACTATGTTGTTGGATGATTGCATTTGCTTTCAGATCTAACTACAAAATTTTGAAGATTTCCAAGCACGTTGCTAGGTAATGGCCTTATTTTCACTCAGTTCTACATTAGATGTAATGTAAGTAGGCCAGACTGTGACCCCCATTTTACAAGTAAAGGAAATCATAGAGGCTCTGTAATTTGTGCTCCAGAACACCAGTCAGGTGCTGTAGAGAGATCACACAAATATAAGCTTCTGTCTCAAAATTCAGTATTCTTTTCACTAGCCCAGGCTGTTTAATTAGGTCAGAATGACTAGGGTCCATCCATTTATCCATTCACCCATCAGTCCATCCACCTTGCCATCTTAATTCATGGTATATGGAGAACTTCATTAACCTCTGAGCTTGGGCCGGGTCTGATTGCATAAAGGAGCCCCAGGTGGGACCTAGCACTTATGGTCTGGGTCCATGGTCAAGAGTTGGTAGCCCCCAGCATCTCTCTGCAATGGCGGCTTCTGCATTTTATACTTACTGTCTTCTCTACACTGTATCCCTTTGTACATTTGTGACCTTCTTGCCTTCTTGCCCTTGTGCCATTCTTCCATCTGAAATGCGCTTTGCCACATAGCCATTTGTCCAAACCTTGCCAATTCTTTGAGACTCCTCCTCCATGAAGACTTTCTACATCCAGCCAGAAGTAATCTCCTTTCCTCTAAGCTTCATATTTTCCTTTATAGCTATTTATAGAATGTCTTTTCTTAGCCCCTTGGACTAAGCTGCAGAGGACAGAGTCCCACAATGCCAGATCTCAGAGGAGGTTGGTTGACTAAATGAATCTTCAAAGTGAGTGTATATTTGCATCTGCTACAGAGGTAAAATGTAGTCAGTATAGAAAAACGTAGAGAAAAATGAATCAGAACAAGATTAAAATCACCTCTGATCCCACTATTTAGAGAGTGCCATTCTTTGTGGTCCAGTGTATTTTTTTCCAGCTATATACACACATACTCGTGTCTAAACAGAATAATAAGAGCCATTTTCTTTTCTTTTTTTCAAGACGGTGTTTCTCTCTTGTTGCCCAGGCTAGAGTGCAATGGCATGATCTTGGCTCACCTCAACCTCCGCCTCCCAGGTTCAAGAGATTCTCCTGCCAAGGCTTCCCGAATAGCTAGGATTATGGATTACAGGTGACCGCCACCACGCCCAGCCAATTTTTTGAATTTTTAGTAGAGACAGGGTTTCAGTGTATTGGCCAGGCTGGTCTTGAACTCCTGACCTTAGGGTGATCCACCCGCCTGCCTCAGCTTTTCAAAATGCTGGGATTACAGGTGTGACCCACCGCACCTGGCCAAGAGTGTTCATTTTCTATATGAACTTCCCTATCTCACTTCATGAAAATGCAAGCTCCTTGAAAGTTAACATTTTCTTTCTTTTCATGTGCATTCTTCAGGGTGTCTGAACCTAAGCCAGATATTAGGTAAATTTCTGTAGAGTTGTTGTATGGGAATCCAGCTCTTATTTATACCCCAAGTTGTTGTCTCTTCTCTCTCCTCTAGAAATACTCATCTGAATTCAAATATGGGACAGCTCAATTAAATGTGCAGAACATTTATGGAGTCCCTACTCTGCTCGGCCACTGTGCCAGGCACCAGGCTACACAAATAATTCTGACATGCCCCTGCACTAGTATCCAGTAAGGGAAGCCAGCTGTATAAAGAGAATGTTTAAGATATATATAAAAACCATGACAGTGGCAAAAGAGGACGCTATATGTATATGAAGTAACGCATAACAAATGTAACCGTTGAGTGCTCTCTAAGTATCAAGACCAACCTAACAGCTAATTTATTTGTATTATCTCATTTGATTCTAAACATGACCCTGTGAGGCCGGTGGTGTTGTCATCCTCATTTGGTAGATGGGGGAAACTGAGGCATGAAGAAGTGAAGAGCTTGCCCAAAAACACACAGGTTGAACACAGGAGAGCTGGGATGAAAATTCAAGCAGTTGATCTCCAGACCCTGTGGTCTTATGCAGCATGCAATATTCCTCTTATGAAAGCATGGAGGAGCAGGAGGTATTGAATTAGGAAAAAAAAATAGTATATGTGGTACGTTATATAAATATCTGGTCAGAATTAATATGTAAGTGCAAGGAAATGCATGGCAAGAGATCAGACTGGAGAGAGATGCATGTAACAGGCCAGGAAGGGCCTTGTGTGTCAGGTTCAATGAATTAGGTTTTATCCTGAGGGAGGGACAGTAGAAAACATTGGAGGGTTTTGAGCAGGGGAATTATATGGTCAGATTGACAAGTTAGAAATTTCATACTGGGAGCCATTTAATGGAGAGCTGGGAGGAAGGAAGCCTGAAGGTAGGGGTACCTGTTAAGGGGCCTCCTGAATAGCCTTCATTTGCTGCTTGAGATCCCCTTTCCCACCTGCTGTGCACCCAGGAAGGCTGACTTGTTTGATTTGTTTCATGTAAGCATCCTCAGGTGTTTGGTTGAGGTCAACCTGTGTGAGACAGCTGTGAAAAGTTTGTGGGTAGAAGGAAGATGAGGTTGGAGATTTACTGTCTTAAAACTCCCCATCCTGGCTTGTGTGTTGGTAGGGACTGAGTTATTCTAGTAAAGGCTAGAGTTCCTATCTGGCAGCTATGTGGTAGCCCTTTCCTACAGCTACGGCTTTTTTAGGGTTTGATAATTCCTCAATCCTCACCATCCCGTGCCCCTTCAGGCCTAGGGTGGTGACAATTCCTTGCTTTTGTCAACCTGGGAGTATTTGGTTGCTCATTATTGGTTTGCCTTAACCCTGCCCAAGCCTTTACAAATCCTCCCTTCATTAAACAGTTATCAGTGACCTTCCTGAGCATGTCCCTTCTTCTCCGATGAGACTCCGACTGACACAGAACCATTTGCAATAGCCCATGAGAGAGATGATAAAGCTTTGCGTTAATTAAGCATTTTAGAGATGAAAAAGGGCGTATTTGTGATTATTTTCCAGGCCCACTCAGCAAGACTTGATGTGTGATCATCACCCATGAATGCTGGAATAGCTAGTGGCAAGGTTGGTTAAAGTCAACATCACTACCTTTCCCAACTCTTTCTCCCCGGGCAGTGAGTTCATCTCATGTAATGTCTGCTTTCCCCATGGCGAGAAAAGGACCATTTGCAAACTCACTGTAAGCTTTCTCTGGGCTTCTGCAAATAATCTGCTGGAGGGTCAGCTGGTGCTGTAGAATCAGAAGGCCGGTTAGTTAGCCACTTGGGAGTTGTTACCAAGATGGCTAGTGATGAGAAGAGCTGCTTATTTTCATAATGACCTTCAGGAATTAAATAAAGTACAATGAGTACCATAGATTAGGAAGAACAAGCCGATTAAAAGCACAACACGCCTTCGGGATTTTTTATTTCTTTTCCAGGAGGCTGAAAGGCATCAGTGGCCACCGAGGCAGGATGGCAGTCTACCCAGAATCACTGATGAAGGCTGATCCTGTCTCTTGGCTTTTGTGGGGCAGTTGAGGGGATTTGAGCCTGTTGAATATTTCACAAGTTGCAGCCCATGGGGGAGAGAAGAAAAAGGTGAAAAGGCAATCCCTGTGTTTCTTTATGATTCCAATATAAAACCAAGCTATCCAGGGTGGGAGGGAGGCAGGCGCTGGAGCCAGCCTACCGCCGGAAGGCATGGTGCACCAATTCTCCCACTTTAATATCTGCTGTTTCATTTTATATTCATCATGTCAGCATAATCTGCCTTTATGGGAATCGTCTTGGTTCCCGACCAAATGCGTTTAGTCCCCCTTTTGCTTTAAGTTTGATTGTAATATGACTTGAAGACTTCAATGAAATGTTTATGTGGAAGGAGTAGGGGAAGAGAAAAGGGAAAACGCAATTGGAAAATCAATCAGCAGAGAATTTCCAGAACTGGTTTTGGTCATGTTACTGTTTTATTAACCTGTTTTTAAGGGACACAGGACTGGTTTTTCTGACCAAGAGAACTCTATGGGTTCTGAATAAAATGTACATGGTATCACCAAGCATTCAAAGCCCTTAACTCTGTGGCTAAACTACATTTCTAACCTGACATTCTGCTGCACTCCTACGTACACATGCAGCTTAATGCCCCTGAGGTGTCCAGTTGATCCCCCCGCCTTCTCCGCCTCCCCTCTGAGGAGCATCCTCTGCAGTGTTCCTACCACCACCTTTTGGAGGTAGTTCTTGACTGCAAGCTAGGAAAGTCTTTTCCCACCTTTGAGTTTTCAGTAGACCTTTACTCCTCCTCCTTCTTCTTCTTCTTTTTTAATTTTCTGATGAAACATCATACTGTTTGAATTCAATTTTTTAGTACCGCCACCATTTTATTATGGATGTGTATAAGTAAGTATGTTACTGAGTCACTGAAATATGTGTAAATGCATGTATATATATATGTGTGTATAAACACCAAATCGCTGAAAATATATATATATATATATATGCATTAAGCACTTTAAAGATGAAAAACGGCATGAGTATTTGAACTACATATACATATATATGTATATATTTCAGTGATTCAGTAATTATTTACTGAGCATTTATTATATGCCAAGCACTTTGCAAAGTGCTTGAGAGATGGCAGGAAATAAGACACACAGCTGGGCCATGGTGACATATCTCTTCTGGAAAGGGAAAAGACAGTAAGCACATGTTCAAGGAAATGTAGAGCATAAATTTTTCTTTCTTTCTTTGCTTTTAATTAATTTATTTGTTTTGAGAAAGGGTCTCACTCTGTTGCCTAGTCTGGAGTGCAGTGGCGTAATCTCAGCTCCCTGTAACCTCCACTTCCCAGGTACAAGCAATTCTTGTGCCTCCACCTCCTTAGTAGCTGAGATTTCAGGCACATGTCACCACACCTGGCTAATTTTTTGTATTTTTAGTAGAGACAGGATTTTTTTGCCATGTTGACCTGGCTGTTCTCAATTGCCTGGCTTCAAGTGATCCTCCTGCCTCGGCCTCCCAAAGTGCCAAGATTACAGGTGTGAGCCACCGCACCTGGCCTGAATTTCTAATTGTGATAACTGCTATAGAAAGTTTTCGTAAAAGGGATATAATAAAGCTGGGATGTGCATGAAGGGGACTACTCAGCTAGAGTGGACATGCGCAGCTTCTCTAAGCCGGTATTATTTGGACTGAGAGACAAACATGGAGACGAAGCCAGCTTGTAGCTTCTGGGAGGAGCGTGCTAGGAATGTCGGTCAGAAAGTATTTGTGCCCTGGGATAAGTGGGAGTCTGGCTGTTTGAGGAACAGTTGTGAGTCCTGTGTGATGAAGCGGTGATGGTATAACACTCAGTCATCTGGACCGTGGTAAATGGAGAGTGTGCACATGTGTGGACAGTAACACGGGTGAGGAGACAGTGGGCTGGGTAGAATTTCCACTGCTAAATGACTATGAGCTCCCTGAAGGCAACACCGTCTCATTTGACTCTACATTCTGAGCTACTGAGCTGCCTGGAATTGAGTAGGTGTTTGATAAGTATGTGGAATAAGTAAACAAATGCATGAATAAATGAATAATGAGTGAAGGAATGATGGAGGACTTCTGTTTCTGCTGAAGCAGTTTTCCCTTTACCATTTCATACCCCTCCTTTCTCCTCTCCAACAACAGTTTCTTTTCTTTGTAATAAAGTAAGTCCGGAGTTATTCTCTGTGATTCAATATTTACTGTGTTTCACACACTGTTATTATCATTTAACGTTTACTGTCTGCTGACTGTGCACTCATCGCTGTAGCAAACAAAGAGCTCAATCTAGTTTTGGTTCATGGGCTAATTTCGTCAAGGAAAAGGAGATGTAAGTGCAACTGGCATAGTAGAAATTGCATGGATTGGGAATCCACTGGTTCTAGCTAGGTACAAATTCACTAGTGAATTTAAACAAGTCACTGAACTTCTGCGACCTTCTGCTTTCTCATCTGAACATGGAAAGGGGAAGCCTCTTTATAGTAGGATTTCAGGCACAGGCTGGAGACAGCCCTAGGAGTGAGGAGCGTAGATTTCCACAAGCATCCCTCTGTTCACTCTGCCTTTGTCTATGCCAGGCTGTGTCAACCAGATGTAGCCTAACTTGGGGCTTTCTTCTGGTGCCATTCCAGGGACACTTAGCACATGGGGTGCCTGCCTAGCCAGAAGCACGTGGAACTACTGAATTAGACACTGCTATTTCGAGTGCAGCTCTCGTCCCTGGGTTCCCTGGACCTCTGCATTTGGGCTTTAATGCACTGAGAAAAAATGAGCCAGGCCATTTGCCATAATGTTTTCACCTTGCCTTGGCCCAGCTGGCTGTCTGCCAGGGAAGCTACTGCCAAGGCCTCAGGTGCTGAGGCTAGGAGGGGAATCAGTGGGGCAGCAGATTACCCTGGCCTTGGACGAAGAGAAGGTGCTGAGAGGAGACCTGCTGCTCAAATTGATCACCCAGCCAGTCCCTTTCCCTGGGCACCATAATGGGTTCTCAGGACCCCCTGGGGGTTGTGTTCTAAGCACTGACAAACCTTTGTGATTACCTCAAGGCCTATTCAACTCTTCCAGCTGCAAGGGAGCCCAAGCATGTGTTTACTTGGCCTGATAATTGCCTATGTTCTCGCCACTTTGTCTTTTACTTGGAAAGAGTAGGAGGCCATGCAAAGACTGTACATGGAGGGCTTAGTGATGTGAGATGACTTTTGCTTGGCAGGATTCCTCTGGCTTCTGGTTGAGAATAGAATGGACAAAGCTGGAAGAAGAGAGGCAACTTAAGAAGCCCCTGCTGTGAGCCAGGCAGGAGAGCATGATGCCTTGTCCCATGTGGCCGATGTAGAGGGACTGGAAAGGGTTGAATGTTGGATGGCTTTGGAAGGATTTCCTGATGAACTGGATGAGGAGAGGGAGAGAAAGCAAGCTGTCAAGGATGGCTCATGGTTTTTATTTTTTATTTTTTTCAGAGCAGCTGAAGCATGAATTAGATCCTGTCCCTATCAATAATGATGACGATGATAACAAATCAATACCTTCCTTAAAAATTCATAGCTCACATTTTTTAGCATTTATTAAGCGCTGGACACTCTTCTCCTAAGGATTTTGATTGTGAACCTCAAGGAGGGAGAGTCTGTCGGGCATGGGTGATATAAGAATAATTCAGTAGCATTGGGTGATGAGTAGGTGATTTGGTGGTATCATCTCCTCTTCTTTTCAAGATGATTCTTTTTCATTTTGTCACCAGATATGGTGACAGATATGGTTTCATCGTGTCACCAGATATGATGGGCACTGCAGTGGGACATGGAGAGAGCTGATTGGATAAGAGGCTGTCACTCAGCTTGCCCATCAGTCCTCCTCGTGTGTGTGTGTGTGTGTGTGCATGGAATCGAGGTCTTTGGGGACTGTAGGAATACCCATCTCAAGTTCATAGCTGTCTCAGGAGGGAGTGGCCACAGTTCTAAGCCTCTGACACTACTAAGGCTACTTGTCTACTGATGGACACTATAAAGGCTATTTATCCCCTATTTGTCTCTCTTGAGTGCAGACCTAATGATCCTCCAAGAACTCTACCACCCTTCCCTTGTATTCATGCATAAGGTACCCTGATAGGCCTCGTCTTTCTAGGACATTTGCAGGTATACACCCCTTTGATCGAAGGCACTATGAAACAATTGTAGGAAATTCTTAAGATGACACTTTTGGTCCCGTATGCCATCACCCTTTTCCTTTTTTTTTTTTTTTTAACTAATAAAAAGGTATGATACATTGAATAAAAATGCTATTCAAATAGAGTCATTTTAAAAGTATTTACAGAAGGAAAACCAGCATAGAGACAAGAGTTAGAAATTTCAAGACGGGAGACTGAATTCTATTATTTACTAGAAAGTCCTAACTCCCCACCAGCTGTATGAGAACGTTGGGATGGGGCAGTAGTTTTGCACATGTTTTTAAGCCAAGGAAACCTTTGTGCTAACGTTACTTCGCTTGGGAGTGCAGTATATACCTTACAAAAAACGGAGCTCCTCTTGTGGAAGCAAGAGGAACATGCTCAGGGCAACCCTCTTTGCAAGCTCCTTTTCCGTACAAGATGACCCTGAGATACCTCAGCTGAGCTGGTGCTCTCTTGGGCCTTTTTGGTTCCAAGGTTTGGCCATGAGTACTTCCACCTCAGCTTCTAAAGCATTCACACTCTTAACTCCCACTCCTTTCACATATTTCTTTCCTTCATCTTCTTCTAGTTCTATACCCTCAAAAGAAGGAAAGCACTTTTATCCTTAGTTTCTTTCCATTCTCAGAGTGGAATGAATTACCTGATCACGTGTGGTGTGTTTAAAAAGGGCCTCAGACAGAGCTGAGTACAAACCCTGCCTCCACTACTCTGTTACTTTAGGTGAATCTTGGTCACAGTTGACCCATCTATAAATGACAGTGATGATCCCCGGCTTATAGACTCGATGTCAGGAGAGGCATTCTGGCAAAAAATGGATGCCTTCTGAACTCCTGACTATGTGGGCTCTTTTCCTCCCCGGAGCACCAAGGCCAGGCATACAGCTCACCCAGTGCCTCGGGTCTTGTCTTGCAGAGATGTCTGGCACAGCGGCGGACATCTCGCTGGTGCACTGGAGACAGCAGTGGCTGGAGAATGGCACCTTGTACTTCCACGTCTCCATGAGCAGCTCCGGGCAGCTGGCCCAAGCCACCGCTCCCACTCTCCAGGAGCCCTCGGAGATTGTTGAGGAGCAGATGCACATCCTCCACATTTCTGTGATGGTGAGTGACGAGGGGATGTGACTGGGGTTGGGGATTGGGTGGGATGGAGCGGGTGGGGGATTGTCTGCAGATGGAGGGGAAGAGCCAGGCTTAATAGGTTAGAATGAGAAACAGAAACTCAAATAGATTCTGTGGTGTCACTTGGACTGCTGCATACCCATTCATCATCTGTCAGCTGTGACAAACTAATTGTGCTTCAGGGAAGAAAATAAAGGGTCTCCAACTCCTCGGCCTTTTGGCCGACACCTCTGGGAAAAGCTGTTTAACATCCGTCACGTGCTTGGCCTGCTTTGCTGAGGGCTGAGGTTCAGTGCTTCAGAATACAGCTGGCCCGTTCCAAGAATGACCGAACAAATAAAACTGCAATAAAACCAGAATGGGCTGCCCTTTCCTAAGTTCCCTTGATGTGTCAGGTGTTTTAACCCTCACAACTGCATGGTGGCCCTTGGAGCTGGGCTGGACATAGCCATGGCAGTGGTCCGCAGAAGCCCCTCCATAACTCTCACTTTGTAGTTGTGAATAATACTGCGGCAGAGGGGCAAAGAAACTTACTCAGGGTCACACAGACAGTGAAAGACAGAGCTACTCTTGAGTGCAAATCTTCTTGGCTACCAAACCTGAACTATGTCCTGTGCACTCTGTTTTCTCTCAATTCAAGAATTTCTTGAGTATCTACCATTTGTTCAGCTGTACTGGACACACTTACGGAAAGTATCTCATTGTGCTCTTGCCAAGAATGGACGAGGTCCAGCGAATCACCTCCACACGGTCACAGTGAGAGGATGTGGACGTCCAGCTCTGCTGGCCCCATGATATAGAACTCTGATTCTTCTGCCTCCCCTGAGAAGGTTACTAAGGCTAGAATCACTTGACTGTTAGTCTAAAAGGATCTAGGCTTATATTATATGCTTTCTTTAAAAAGCTATATCTATTGGCGTTGCATAGTAAAAAGAAAAACAAAACCAGAAAATAAATCTAGTATGCAGGAAGCACAAGGTCTAATGTGCTTCAAGAAGGCTGCGAACATTCTGGTGCTCTCTGTTCCTCAAAGCCACTCTTACATTTACTTCTCCTTTTCTTCTTCAGGACGGCTCTGCCAGGTACATGAGGTTAGGAAATGGTGTCTCCAGCATACATATGAGGAGGGTAGAGCTCAGAGAGGTGAACTGATGGGCATAAAGCCACTCAGCAAAGCAGAGCTACCTCTCACCCCTCCTTTCTTCCTTCAATTTGCCGATCAGCAGTATTTTTTGAGACTCTACAATGGAGCAGACCTTTAGTTTTAGTTTCTTTCTTGTTTCTCTTCAACTACACTGTGCACTAGACATTCTGATTACGGCTGAGTAAGATCTTAGAAGTTTTCTCTTTTTGGAAAAACACATACACTCCCCAGCCAGACAGCAATGTTAATTTTGGACCTTACGCATGCTCATCACGTGGAGGAACAAATCAAGGCCTTTGTGTTATTCATGGAATGAGTGTGATAGACTTTTTCCATATGTATATTTAGCAAATGATGCAGCCTCACACCAAGCAAGTGGGTGCCTGCATGCTAAGTTTGGGGTGCAAATTTGTAAGCAGCATCTCAGGGTGCTTGCTGAGTTCCTCGTGGGGTGTGGAACACCACCCAATGTTAGGATAGGCTGAGGGGTGTGAATGTTCTTCTTTAACATTTGAGAGTGAGACTCAGTTTTTACCAAGGTTCATTAAACATTTTCTGTGTTTCAGCACATCTCTTACATATATCCTTTTTGTAACCCAGTAACCTAGATAGTATTATCTCAATTATAAATGAGCCTCAAATGTGTCTTTTGCCTCTAGGCCCGGTGTTAGTTTCAGTGAATCAGACTTTCTCCCCAGGATGGTAGGTTTTCCTCAACTTTCCCTTTTGCTCAGTAAATTCAGCTTCGAAATAGTAACTCACTAAGACCTGGATGTCACTGAAATTCCCTGTAGTTCAAGATTTGGCTGACAGAGTAGGTAGCGTAGAAGCTGGTACCCTCCAGATCCTCCCTGCATGAGCCAAAGTGGCCCACGGCTACCACCCTGTGGTCCAAAGTTCCTTCTCCCGTTCAGGGCTCCATAATCAGGATCTTTCCTGTCCCTGCCCTTCCCTTCAGGAACAGAGTCATGTCTTAGAGACACTGAACCCCAAGGTGTCCACTGATGGAAGCTTCACCTCTCAGAGGTGGGACATGCCACCAAGAACACTGCCCTCTGTAGAGGTAGGAAGACAGTCATAAGCACAGACTTGAGGTCTGTCTTTGACATTGAGCTAGAGTAGGAGCCCTTTGTCTTGTTTTTGTCATTTACAAAATAGGAGCTGTACTAATACTTATCATGTAGACACAACAAGCCCTCAGATCAAAGGATCTTGGCACTTCAGGGTATTTTCTTTTGTTAATAGGGGCACTTTATTTGAAAAGCTTGAGATGTGCTGATTTATTATCCCCTTTTATTCCATAGTTGGATACTATCTAGGTTAGGACTAGCCCAGGATCCCCCAGTCAGTCAGCAAGGCTTGGCCTGGAGGTCAGGCCTCTCTGTGGCTCAGACTTTCCCCTTGTTCTTCTGGCCACAGACAATTCAGCAAGAACAAAAAGAGCATTTGCATTTAACATGGCTGGGATCTGTCTCCCCATTTCACAATTAAGAAATCTGAGATTCTTGAGTTTAATTGACCTGCTTACGTCTCCTGGGCTAACCAAAATCCAGAATTTCCCTGAGATTCCAAACTTGTATTTGGTTAGTCATGACATCATGGCCCTGACCCTGCTGGGTGCACTGTTGTTTTCACCTTTGGTGAAGATCCAAGATGGTTTGTGAGAAGAACTAAATCTCCTAGTCAAATCTCAAAGAAGTCTGGAGGCTAGGGTCTATGCACTCCGTCCCCTTTTATCAGCACAAATATCCTGCTCACTCATGCAGGAAAACCAACTCCCATTCAGCCTCAACAGTCCATGCCTCCTGGGGTGGAGCCATCATGCTCTGTAGGCTTGTGAAAGCCAGAGTTGAACATCTACCTTGTCCCAAAAGTTGCATCATCTGAATATTAATATCCCAAAGGGTGATGAAGCAAGGAGACACTCTGAACCCAGTTCAGAAAGAGGCGGTGGACAGTCGCCACCTCTTGTCCTCTGCCCCAGCTTCAGCATGCCCTCCTCAGCTGTGCACGTGGCAGGATACAGAGAAAAAAGCAGAGTGATGGAATTCAGGAGACCTGGCTCTGAATATAGTCTCTTCTACTTCTGCTTTCTGGTGATTTTAACTTAGGGACATCCCTTCATGCCTCTGAGCCTCAGTTTCCTTATCTAGGAAACAACTCTGATTATACCAATCTCACAGAATTACTGAAAAGAGTGGAGAAAAGAGTAGAGGAAACATGTAATGGTGCCTAATACCCAGGCTGGCACATACCGAGGACATAGTCATGGATAGCTATTAATATTATCATTGCAACAGTGTTTCCAATACTCCAATCTAGGAGTAAAAAGACATTGGCTTTAGTCTTATATTTGCTGCTATTTTGCTGTCTGATCTAGAGAAATAATCATAATACCAGACATTTATTTTGAGTATTTACTATATGCCAGGCAGTGTTCTAAATTTTGTTCTCCATGTATTATCACATTCAATCCTCACATTTCACAACAAACCTTAAGGTGGATACTATTTCTCACATGAGGAATCTGAAATGTTAATAAATAGCTATCTGCATGACCTTGGTCACACAAAGGGTAAGTGGTAAAACCAATTTTTCACTCTGTATAAGCTTGTTTCAGAAACTATGCCCTTAATCTATAAAGCAGGCCACCATTTTCCTTCTCTGTGCATCTGTTGTTGATTTAAATTATAAGATTTCATGAGTGAATTCTTGCAAAGACTCTACCCTATGTGGAATCCATGGGCATTTTATGAGGGTTTATGACTTGGAAATCAACTCCAAGGTTGAATGATGTCTCTGTCACTGGCTTTATGTCCTTGGCCAAGTTACCTTCATCATTTATAAAACTAGGATAATATTCCCCAATTCTTAGAGATTTTTTTCTAAGCATGGAATGAGATCATACTCAGAAATGCCCTGCACAATGAAAGCAACGACTGTCACCACTGAGAACTTTCTGTATGCCAGGCACAAAGTATAGCACCTGCGTTATTTCATTTAATTGTTCCAATGCCTCTATAAGATAAGTACTGTTGTTGTCCCTCATTTACAGATGAGGGTCTTGGGAGTTAGAGGATTTTTTGCATCTTGCCATCCACGTCACCAGTAAGTGCTGAAGCAGAGATTCCAACTCTGGTCTGTCCAAATTGAGAATCTTTGTGCTTGGGCACAGTTCTGTATGGCGCAGTGCCTGACATTCAGTGCTCAAAAAGCAGTATCTGTTATTAAAATGTTAGCTATAGTGAGGGTCATCCTGTCTATTTATAGAACATTCATTCCAGGTGCTCAAAACATTTGATAGAAATTGGAAACTTGTCAGTTAGGGAGAGGAGTTGCTCATGCCAGCATTTTACAGATAGGAGAAAAGAAACCCAAAGGAGGCTGAGTGATTTGGCTACAGGTGCAGAGTGAGAGTAAAACCATGGCTTGAATCCTGGGGTGCATTTTATATTGTTTATCAGAACAAGCTATTATGCCCCCCTAACTCTCTGCCAGCTCCGTTTGTGATCTACATATGCAAACTGTTAGAGAAAGAGGTTCTTTTAGTTTCAGTCTCCTTATTTAGAAAGTTGGAAGAGTTTACCTGCTTCAAGCAGGCATGAGGATAAATGCAGTAAGTCCTAGCAGATGCGATCACATCTTCTTGTTTCTTTTTTGCATTTCTTTTTTTTTTTTCATTTTGCTTTTTGTTGCCATTGTCATCATCACATTGGCATTTCAAGGTATGTTTCATTTTTGCATGGATCAAAGTTGCTTTCAACAAAAATAGTCATCACTTGTGGTTCAGAGGGTGGTCATATAACTCTACTCTTTCCTCCTCTCCCCCTTTTTAACAGTGAGAAATACAATTTCCTTTTAATGTGCTGTGTCTTGTTTTAAAGATTTCCGGAAGAGTTACTAGATAGAAACTGTTTGAGACCAATATGTTTCATATTGGCTCTTTTGTTTTTCCCCTTTTGTCTTTTTGGTGACAAAATATTTTGGGAAAGGGGATGAAAAAATGTGATGTGGAAGAAGAGAAGAATTTTGAGGGCATTTTTCTCTCAAAAGGATCATCCCAAAGAAAATGCCACATATTTTTACTGCTGGCCTCCAATGAGGAAAGATTTCAAGGGGCCAAAATTCTGCATGGCAGGACAAACCCTTCAAAGTGTTTGAGCTGTCCATCTCTGGAGTAGGCTGAATTAAGAACTATAGAGTTTTTTCTCCCTGAGTTTATGCAAGCAAAGTCGCTGGGGTTCAGAAAGGAATAATAGTTAAATTAGATGACTATTATAGTTGCCTCCAATTTAGACGATCTGTGACTCTGTGATATAATAACATATAGGATAATACTTTCAGGATTGCAAAACATCACACAAATCTGCAAAATTATCATTACCATTCTTATTCAGTAGCTTTGTTTAGAGGATTTGTGTGATACTGAGATAATACTTTTTAAAGTTTTCTGTAAAAGATGGCTTTACATCATTGCTCCAACTGACATATTTTCATTCATAGCATATTCCTTCACTCATTGATTTAATCATTCAATTATGTAATGGTTTACTTGCCTATTAAATCTAGCAATGAAAATCCTATCTGCTAGAAAAAAAAAAAGCAAAAGACAAAAAGCTTTTTACAAAATCAGCCACCAGCTCAGATTGAGCCAACTATGGAATCTCATTGCTAAAAGTGGTCATATATTTTAAGTTGAATTAATCAAAGGCTAGGTTTCTGAACAAGCAATTCTAGAGATACTAGGTGTGAGCTGAAATATTGTGTTTATTTTTGGGTCCATATGTTAAGAGAAACAATAGCTGAGTAGAAATAATAACTGAGTAATGAAGACATTGAAGAATCTTTAATAATGATAAGCACTTTTACAGGGCTTAATGTGAACATACTTGATGCATATTTAACTCATTAAATTCTTACAGTAATCTCAATAGATGCTATTATTATTCCTGTTCTACTGTTGAGAAAATAAACACAGGGAATATAACTAACTTGTAACAACTGTGACTCTGTGCGTCCTGAGGTTCACGTCTGGCTCCGTAACTGACTTAGGAGTAGTGGGATTTGAGCGTGTATTTTCTCTGATGGAATTACGTATCTAAAGAGAGGCTGTTGTGAGAATCATCAGAAATGATAAATATGAATCACATACGCTGGAGCCTGACACATAGACCTGGCTCTATAAATGCCATTACTCTGCTACTTATAAGTGCATTAGCTTCCTGGGCTGCAATAACAAAGTACCACAAACTGAGTGGCTTAAATGACAGATATTTATGATCTCACAATCCTGGAGGGTAGAAGTTTAAAATCAAGATATCTGCAAGACCATGTGCCCTCTGAAGGCACGGGGGAAAGATCTGCTCCAGGCTTCCCTTCTAGGTTCTGATAGTGCCTTGGCTTGTGCCGGCAGAACTCCATCTTTAAGTGGCATTTTCCCCATGTGATGTCTGTCCTTGTGCCCCAGTTCTTCCCCCTTTTATAAGGACCCCAGAGGCCAGGTGTGGTGGCTCAAGCCTGTAATCCCACCTCTTTGAAAGACTGAGGTTTGTGCATTGCCTGAGCTCAGAAGTTCCAGACCAGCGTGGGCAACATGGTGAAACCCCATCTATAGCAAAAATACAAAATATTAGTTGGGCTTAATGGTGCGAGCCTGTGGTCCTAGCTATGTGTGACGCTGAGGTGAGACGATCGCTTGAGCCTGGGAGATGGAGGTGGCAGTGAGCCGAGATCATACCACTGCTCTCTGACTGGGCCCCACCCTAATGATCTCACCTATAAATTGATTATCTTTATAAATACCCTATCTTCAAATAAGGCCACATTCTGAAGTACTGAGGATTAGGAGGCTAACATATTGCTTTTGGAGGACACAATTCAACTGCAAGCAATAAATACTTAGGTTGCTGCAAAAATAGTTGCGGTTTTTGCCATTGCTTTCAATAGCAAAAACTGCAGTTACTTTTGCACCCACCTAATACTATCACCATGTTATTTATAAGTAATATTATTGAAGGTCACTCGGGACAACTAGGGTAGGAGAGGCCAAACTGTTACAAACTGTGATTCCCAAATGGTTTTGAGAGAAAAGGCAGAGTAGTAGGGAAAATAGATCCTGACGGGGATTATTTAAAATGGGACGATGGCAAATATCTAACAGTGGAAAAGCCATGTAATACACGCAGCACAGATAGGAACGTGTCTCTGCTGTGCCACAGATATGCTCCATGATCTTATGCAAGTCACATCCCCTTCTTAGCCCCACTGTTCCCATCTGAAAATGAAGCCACCAGGTGCCAAGGCATGATGCATTTTGGTAACACGAATATCCCAAGTACTTTTTTATATAAGTGGGCCATACCCCACGAGTATCATTCATGGCTTTTTTTTTTCCCCAGAAAGTAGAACTTTTAATATGGTAAGTATATACTTTAAACATATTTTTAAAAATTTGAGTCATATGCACCTTATAGCTTGGTCTTGACTTGCTTCAACAACATGGATTCACTAAAAGCCTGCGGGGTCTCTAGCTAGGCCTGTGGGCAAAATAGGAAAATAAGTCATAGCTTCTGTGTGTAGGAAATGGAGGAAAGGCTTATTTCTCACAAAGTTTAGAGATGCACCATAGCGAAGTAGAATGATTTAGAATTTGGTTTCAGGAGGCCTGGTTTTAAGGTTCAACTACCACATCCCAGCTACAGAGATGCAGGCTAGCCATCTCGCCTCTCTGAGCTTCTTGTGCGGTCACTTGCAAAATGGAAATAAAGTGAAAATCATAACATCAAACTTAATACACATGAAAGCATTTAGCAAGATTTTCCAAAAAAAACAAACAACAGTAGAAGTATGAAATATAGTTGGGATCTCGGAGCTGAAAACACCTTAGACCTTACAGAATCCAACTCTTCTAGGCTAGTCAGCACTTGCTTGTTTATTCTGCAGGCAAACAACTCTGAATCTCAGTACCTTGGCCAAACAATGCTTTTTTTCCCACACTCATTATACATCAGCAGCTTCAGTCACTGCAGGCTCAGCTCTACTTGTCTTCTCCTTCTGGTACTTTGGCTGAAGGGGAGCCCCAGTTTGAAACATTTGGTTTTCATGGCAGAGGGAATGAGCAAGAGAGCTGGCAAAAATCTAGGATGCCTCTTGAAACCGATGCTCAGATGTAGGTTCTCTCACATCGTATCAGCCAAAGCACATCACATGACCAAGCCCAGAGCCAATGGCAGGGGTGCGCAGTTCTTTACACAGGGTGCACATCCAAGCAATTGCCACAGCAATAGAATATACCCCACCCTTATGTTACAGATGAGGAAAATGAGGCTGGAGAATGCATGTTCTCCATCCCTGCCCTATTAGTGTGGGCCAACAATCAAGCCCAGATGGAAAAGTTTATATATGTGTGCACGCACACACACACACACACACACATACACATTATGTATATACACATATATACATACAAATATATACATTTTATATATATACATAATATATATACACATTCATATATATATATAATGTATATAAATAGGTATGTATACCTAAATACCTAATATGGACAGAGGGAAGCAGAGAAAAACACAGACGGGAAAAATAGACACCAACCCATATTGATTGAGAAACCATTCCATACTAGGTATATTGAAATTACCAGAGACAGAGAGAAATAAAGAGAAACTGAGAGAAAGGGGAGCCAAGGATGAGAAAGACATAGAAAAATAAAGAAACATTGGCAAGAACAGACAGAAAGGGATTTAGTAATCAAAGCAGAGATGGGGAAGAGGACACAGGGAATAAAAAGCATGGAGGAAGTGATACAGAGAAAAGGAACAGGAAAAGAGAGAGACAGAGAGCAAGTGAGAGGGGCAGATGGAACTCAACCCCCCAAAAAGGCTGGGAGTGGGGTAGCAGGGTGGATGGAGTAAAGGGCGGGTGATCGGGGGATCCCAGGCTGAGGAGGCAGTCAGGCCCAGACAGCATCCAACAGAGATGAGAGGGCTGGGGCAGGGACACCCAACACTGTGGATCTGAGAAGACGCCATGGATTGCAACAGGGAGTCTGGGAGAAGGGAAGAAGAGGGGAGATCCATAGACTGCAGGGAAACAGAATGGGGAGGGCCGGACAGATTGGCAGGAGAGTCGGGGGTGTGCCCCCTTGGTGACCATTCCCAACTTCCTCCACCCCAGCCTCCTGTTCCACATTTTCCTCCCCTTCAGGAACCTGGGGCTTTTGGGTGGTGGTTTAACAACAACATAAAATGAATGCTGTGTGTGCATAATGCAGTGAGGTTCACACTGTTTACTTCCTTTCTCATTTGCCCCAAATAAGCCCACAGTAAAAATGGAAGGTGAGCTTCTACCTCTCTCTTCAATTAATGCCCGTTTCTCCCTCCTTCTCAGTCTTCAGAAGACAGCTTGATTTGGTGAGAATCACATGGCTTTGGAGACAGACAGGTGAGGACTTAAATTGTGATTCTTCCCCTTACTGCTGTGTGTCCTTCAGCACGTCATTGGACCTCTCTGAACCTCACTTTCTCCTGAGTTGTAAATGAAGCAAGGATCTGCATTCAGGAAGCTGAGGGGAGAAATATGTGATAAAAGGCTGATGAAGTGTCAGCAGGTTGCCCAGAGCAGGTCCCTTTCTTCTCCTTTGGCCTCTAAAAATATTCTTCCTACTCTGCTGTTGCTCTTGGCCTACACAGACATCCTTTGAGCTAAGTTGGGAAGGAGTTATTAAGAATATTGACTTTAAAATACTGATATAAATAATTGACTAAATAAATAAATGGGGTAGAAAAGATTGTTCTTTCTTACAGTAGAATTCCAATTAATAAATGTAGAAGGGAAGAGGGAAACAAAATCACCATTAGGCAATCACCACTGTAATAATTACTCCTGACAAGATCCGCCGATGTATACTAAAATTAATGGGTGAAACTTTGAGGAGAAACATAGTATTTGCAGAGTCTCCAAGCATCCCCCCCGCAAGACATTTATTAATTACGAAAGGAAAATAGTGGCTTTACAGTGAAGAAATCTGGCCGATACCACTGGTATTAGCCTCCTAAGGCTACCGTGACAAATTACCACAATTTAAGAAGCTTAAGACAACAGAAATTCATTCTGTCACACTTTTGGAGGCCAGAAGTCTGAAATCATGGGGTTGGCAGAGCCACACTCTCCCTGGTGCTCAAAGGGAGAATCCTCTCTTGCCTCTTCCAGCTGATGGTAGCTGTTGGCTTTCCTTGGCTTGGACTGCGTAATGCTAATTTCTACCTCCACCTCCATGCCATCTTCTCCTGTCTTTTCTTCTGTGTGTCTCTCATAAGGATGTATGACACTGGATTTAGGGTTAACCTTGGTAACTTGGATTGTTCTACGTAAGATTTGTTACTTAATCACGTCTGCAGAAACCCTTTTTTCCAAATAAGGTAACATTCACAAGCTCCAGGGATTAGGATGTGGGCATATCTTTCTGGGACCCTCTATTCAACTGACCACACTACCTTAACCAAATCATCAAAATTAAAATCCTCACTCATCAGGCACATTGACATTATGAATCCACTGAAATAATGCACTGATAAGGACAATGTCATTTCTGTGGTTTCCTTGCCAAAAATGCATAACCATCCCAATCATGAAAAAATATTGACAAACCCAATGATGGACATTCTACAAAATAATTCACAAACACTGTTCAAAAGTGTTAAGATTATAAACAACAACAACAAGAAGAAAAACAGTAATTGTCACGAATTGGAGGAGATTAGGGAGACATGACAACTAAATGCAACATGGGATCCTGGACCAAAACCACCATTAGTGGAAAAACAGAAAAATTAGTCCTTATGAGAGACACACAGAAGAGAAGACACAGGAGAAGATGGTATGAAGATGGAGGGAGAAATGAGCGTTATGTAGCCCGGCCCAAGGAAAACCAAAAGCTACCATAAGCTGGAAGAGGCATCATCTGTGAAACTTGTATTACGTCTGTGGTTTAGTTAATAGCATTGAATCATGGTTAATGTCCTGGTTTTGATTGTTTTATTATGGGTATAGAAAATGGTGACATTGGGGGAAGCTGAATGAAGAGGACGCAAGAGCTCTCTACTACATTTGCAACTTCCTGTGAATCTATAATTCTTTCAAAATAAAAGCATTAAACCCCCAAAAAACAATGCTGACCCTGGGACAGAACGGCCTGGATTGGAACCCTGGCCTTACCACATAACTTGCAGTGCGACATTGGTTAAGTTACTTAACTTCTCTGTGCCTCTGTCTTCTCAAGTGTAAAATGGTGAAAGTAATAGTTTCTACAGTTAAAAGTTGGTAAATATTACAAACTCTATATAAATGTTGTATTAATGATGCTATTGATATTGCTGTTTTCATTGTTCTGTTTTCACAAATGCTAAAACCAAGGTCTAGAAGGTTAAGACAATGCTGCTAAGATCACATAGCCAGTGTCTGAGCCCAGAATAAAACATACATTTCTAATCCCAAATGAGCTCTCTACTTCACCTGCTCTATAATATTTCTTTTCTTATAGGGGGCAAGGATGGATAAGTACTTTTTAGGAGCTCGTCTCCATAATCATCCAATTACGAGACTATGAGATATTGAGGCAAGCCTGACCCTGGACTGTGGAAGAAGGCAGTCGGTTCTTTCTGGCTACAAGTATTTAGAATGCATAAAAACAGAATTTTTGATTTAATTCTCAAAAACAAAAACATTTTAAAATTCCAGTTCAACCCCTTTAATAGAGTAAAAATCAATACAAAAACAAAGCTTTTGGGTCTCAAAGAGTGACTCAGGATGTCTCACAGCAGGTTAATGACAGAGCTGGCCCTCCCATCTAAATCTCAGGGCAGTGAGCATGTGTCAGGCTGTAAACTGCACCCAGCAGAAGGCCCCTTGCTCCATGCTGATGGAGCCACGCACCCTCTAGGTTCAGTGCAACTATATTTCACTTCCTTGTGGTAATCCTGTCTGCAAATCCACCTATACAGTAAAACAATTACCCAATTCAAACTTCTGCTGCTAATGTTCCCAGCTCAAGGGCGTCTTTAACCGCAAAATAACGCTTGTTTTTTCTTCCTTCCTTCTCTGTTTTTTCCTAATCTCTCCCTGATGAGACATAACATTAATTACAGCCGTTAACAGAAATTCTGTCTCCATTACTGCCTGCCACCTTCTCCATCTTGGCTTCCGCCTCTAAAATTTCTGTCCTGAATGAAGAGGGGGAAGGGGTTATGCAGATGTGGTGACTGTATTTATCTACCTTTTTCTCAGCTCACCTCCTTTGTGCTGAATTTTAAGTCAAGTAGAATCAATATTTACACTGGGAGTGTGCGTGAGTGTGAATGTGTGTGTGTTATTTGTGTGCGCCTGCTTCATAATCTAGCTGTCATTTTGAGCTAATTGTGTTGTTTCCTCTTGTGTGGAAGGAAATCTTATCTGTTTTGGATTAAAATTCAATGAAGGTCATAGCTGCTGGAAAACTTACCAGACTGCTGCAATTAATGTTCATTTGGCTTTGATATATTGGAACGTTCTCCTCAATAGGACTGGAGTGGATTTCAGAAGCAATAATTCTTCCATTAATTCAATGATTCCGCCTTTGACAGAGGACCTTGTCCTGCTTTTGTTTGTCATCTGTCACTTGGAGGAGCTGGGCATATGTCAGAGATGATTTATCATGATTGCAGCGCCTGCTTCTATTAAAGCATTTAAAACCACTAATTATTTTTACCCCCTGTAAATTGCCTGATTAAACAAAATGTGAGGCTGGAATTGAGGTAGAAAATTTTTTTTCTGTCCATGGTTTCCAAAGTTGAGGGATTATTACAAGTTATTTGCAAGGACTAGGTGAAAATGAATCTATCAGGGAAGTAATACCGAGTACTTACTGTATGGTGGGGATTATGCAGGGAACTGTATGTGCATTATTTTACTTATTTCTTGAAACAGTTAAATAGGGTGGTTTGCCATATCACCCAGGAGGAGACTAAAATCCATAGATAATATACATCTCATCCTACATAAGCAACATAATATTGGTAACCAAGTGTCTTGATTCTAAAGTCCTTACATTACCACTATTACTAGGAGGTCTAAAAATTGCCTGATATTATTTTCACCTGTTGGTATTTTGCTAGGTGTAGAGCAGGATCTTCTTCCTACATAAGATTACCTAGGCTGAAATTGCATGATCATATGGTAGTTCCATTTTTAATTTTTTGAGCACTTTCTCCACTGTTTTCCATAGTGGCGGTACCAACATACATTCCCACAAACAGGGTAGCAAGATTCCATTTCATTGAGTTATATACATTAAATATGCATAGCCTTTTACATGTTAATATATCTCACTGAAATAGCTTCAAGAATAAATTTACTACCACTACTAACATCACAAAGCATTCTGTTGTGCTTGTTTAAAAGGTAGTTTCCTGAACCCTACCCTACATATACCTTATCTGAACACCAATTAGATGTGTTGGGGAATCTGCAAAGGTGAATCATTAAGCTACAGCTCACTGAAAGCTTGTTTGGAGGTTCTAGCAGGGGATTGCAGCTTGACCAAAAAACAGTCCTCCTCTATCAGGGATGGTCATCCTCTTCAATGGAGCATGCAGCTTTGCGAGGGACACACACATAGAGCAGTGGGGAGGGAAAGAGGGCACCTGCCTCGGCACACAGAGCAGCCAGATCAACCCTGGAGGTCAATGGGGTGATGGATGTTGCAGCCAGATCACCCTCATGTCCACCTACAGCTCATCAAGACCGTCAGTGAGAAAGTCACGGCCTTGATGTACTAATGATTAAAACTATTATTTAATTCTCGCAAAATCCCACCCAGCAAGCATTGATAGCTCCATCTTATGGATTGGATTATTGTGGTACATCAAGTGAAATGGCCTTGCCCAAGACTACACAGCTAGGGAGAGAGGGAGCTGGGATCCACATCCTGTGTTTGCCCCGTTGACAGCAAAGCTCTTGTTTTCCCACGGCAACCCTATCTCATCCCCCTCTCCCGCACCTTGTCTCTCTGTGCCCTCAGCCCTCCCTTCTTTCTCTAAAATTCTGCAGGGGCACAAGCACACGCAGCTCTGGTCTTTCCCCATGGACACCCTCTTTGCATCCTCTTTTATTACAGTCCTTATGTGCCCTGATGTTCCCCTAATGAAGCGTCCAGAGGCCTGCCCTGTCTCGGCTTTCCTTAATAGGGAATGAAATATGTTGGTGGCTGTGCCAGAAGCTTTGTTTAGATGGTGCATAAAGTCACCAGAGGCTGTCTGGGGGGAGATGAGGGGCAGCTTCTCTCTCTTCTGTTAACGGATGTTCTCTGAAGGATTCCCACTTGCAAGGCAGGCCTGGGCGGTCAGAATGATTGCAACAACCTAGTAGGGGAGAGCAGAGTCTGCTGGACTGGATCTCTCAACCTTTTGATAACTCTGTAATCCTGGGCTAGCTATTTGCCCTCTCCTGAGCCTTGGCTTCCTCAAATTTAGAGTAATGCCAACAATAGTACCTCCTCAAATAAAATCATGGGGAGGCATGCACTCCGTGTTAACTGCAGACTTGGTACCTGATAAATACAAGTTTCTCAGTAAATTGTAGCAGTTCTTGAAGATGAAATGCTGTTGACCAATCAACTTTCATAGAACATGATCTCATTTAAAATTTCATTAAAGTATTCTGAAAATATATTAAGCAGGTGTTGTTTTCATTGAGAATGGCAGATATTATGGACTGAATTGTGTTCCCCACAAATTTATATGTTGAAGCCCCACCCCCAATGTGACTGTATTAGGAGATATGGCCTTTAAGGAGGGAATTACGGTTAAATGGTGTTATAAGGGTGAGTTCCTAACCCAATAAGAACCCACCCAGTCTTTTTGGATTAAGTAATCCGCCAATGCAGGCAGATTACTTAAGGCCAAGAGTTCAAGACCAGGCTGCTCAACATGGCGAAACCCTGTCTCTACTAAAAATACAAATATTAGCCAGGCATGGTGGCACATGCCTGTAATTCCAGCTACTTGGGAGACTGAGGCAGGAGAATCCCTTGAATCTGGGAGGCTGAGGTTGCAGTGAGCCAAGATTGCACCACTACACTCCAGCCTAGGCAACAGAATAGGCCTCCATCAAAAAAAAATAAAATAAAAAAGAGAGAGAGAACGGACATCATTGAAAGCACACCCACAGAAGAGAAAGGGCCATGGGAAGACAGAGCAAGAAGGTATCCATCTGCAATCCAGGAGTAGAGGCCTCACTAGAAACTAACTCTGTTGGTGCCTTGATCTTAGACTTCCAGCCTCCAGAACTGTAAGAAAATAAACTTCTGTTGTTGAGGCCATCCAGTCTGTGGTATTCTGTGATGGCAGTATGAGCAGACTAATAGAGATTTTGGTACTATGAAGTAGAGAGCTTCTGTAAAACAATCCTAAAAAATCTGAAAGTGGCTTTGGAATTGAGTAATGGGTAGAGGCTGCAAAAAGTTTTTAAGTACATTTTGGAAAGCCTAGATTGCTTTAAAAACACTGTTGATAGAAAAAATGGATGCTCATGGTGCATCTGGCGAGGTTTCTGATGGAAATGAGGAACACGATATTAGAGAACAGAGGAAAGGCAGTCTTTGATATACAATGGCAAAGAACTTTGGTGGTTAATGATTATTCACAGATGAAATGTGTAGGAATATACTCATCTGCTGGATGAAAATTCTGAGATTGCTCAAGGTCACACAACTACCCAAGACCTAGATTCTGTCTTGAGCCCGTGTTCTCTTCATTAGCATATCGATTAAGACCAGTGAATTTGGAAGAACAGCT
Organism: Cebus imitator; assembly: GCF_001604975.1. Lineage (NCBI taxonomy): Eukaryota > Metazoa > Chordata > Mammalia > Primates > Cebidae > Cebus > Cebus imitator. The sequence goes on along the minus strand of NW_016107635.1, from coordinate 1,873,331 downwards.
AACTCAGAGGAAAGGCCCGCACCTTGTGAAGTTTATTTCTTGGCCTACTACTTGTATAACCTGGAAACAGTTGTCTAACCTGTCAGAACTTTACAGTGATGGAGTGAGGCCTCGAGAGAATTTGAGTGAAGTTCTTGGTACCTGACCTATACGAAGTGCCGTGGCAGCTCGAGTGTTGTGAAACCTTTCTTCATATTTCCAATGTTCTGTTTTCTTGACTTTAAATTTAAGATGCTAACTCACATCTTAAAAGATCGTATTGAATAAAATGAGATAAACCAGCCACAATGCCCAGGAGAATGCCTGGCACATAATAGACACTGGGTTCATGGCATTTGTGTTTATTATTACTGGTAGCCTCCCAAGGACCCTACAGATTAGATTCCTTAGTTTGGGAATCCCTCAGATTAACCAAAGACAGGTGATATTTTCTGGTCTGTTTCATGCCAGACTTTTGTTGGGAGGCACCTGAATGGAGAAAGGCTCATAGCCATGGGAGATAACAATTAGGGTCTCAGAGCCACCCAGGGGACTATCTTCTACTCCTCAGAAGGTGAAGATGTGTCTGGCCTGAACAAGTGATACAAAGTGAAAAATGAGATTGTGACCTAGCAACATCTGTGTCATCATTTTTGCACCACGAGGTCAGCTGGCTTCATAAACTGGGCTGCTGCCAGAGCAGTCTTTGTTTAGGAATTAATTAGGAGCCACAAAGAAGTGCTGCTCGTGCAGATTTTGGTCTCTGGAAGTTATAAAAAGCAGGTGGATTTAAAGAAAATGTGTTTTTCATCCTTTAACACCATGTGAAAGGGTTCATATTAGGACAGGAGGCACGGAGGAATGGGCAATGAAACGGACACCTGAGCCCTCCTGTTCTGCGTCTGTGTGCTCATGTGCATGGCCCCATCTTTTTGGCTGCTGCTGTTTGTGCATCGGTAAAACTTTGTTACTAATAATACCTTAGTCTGAGTCCTTTTATGTGCCGAGAATAGCACTAAACACTTCACATGCTCTTCCCTTATCTAATCTCTACAGCACTCCAGTGAGGAGGTTGTTGTTAACTAACCTTCACCTGTGAGAAAACTGAGGCTCAGGAGGGAAAACTCTTCTGCTAGAAGGGATGGAACTCAGACTTAAGCCCCCATATGGTTTGGCTGTGTTCCCATCCAAATCTCAACTTGAATCGTATATTCCAGAATTCCAGCGTATGTGGGAGGGACCCAGGGGGAGGTAATTGAATCATGAGGGTTGATCTTTCTTGTGCTGTTCTCATGACAGTGAATAAGTCTCATGAGATCTGGTAGGTTTATTGGGTTTCTGCTTTTGCTCCTTCCTCATTTTCTCTTGCCACTGCCATTTAAGAAGTGACTTTTGCCCTCCACCATGATTATGAGACATCCCCAGCCATGTGGAACTGTAAGTCAAATTAAACCTCCTTTTCTTCATAGTCTCGGGTATGTCTTTATCAGCAGCATAGAAATGGACTAATACAGTAAATTGGTACCAGTAGAGTGCAGAGTTGCTGAAAAGATACCTGAAAATGTGGAAGCAACTTTGCAACTGGGTAACAGGCAGAGGTTGGAACAGTTTGGAGGGCTGAGAAGAAGACAGCAAAATGTGGCAAAGTTTGGAATCTCCTAGAGATTTGTTGAATGGCTGATAGTGATTCAGCAAAAATGCTGAGAGTGATATGAATAATAAGGACCAGGTTGAGGTGGTCTCAGATGGAGATGAGGCACTTGTTGGGAACTGGCGCAAAGGTGACTCTTGTTACGTTTTAGCAAAGAGACTGGCAGCATTTTGCCCCTGCTCTAGAGATCTGTGGAACTGTGAACTTGAGAGAGATGATTTAGTGTGTCTGGTAGAAGAAATTTCTAAGCAGAAAAGCATTCAAGATATGACTCGGGTGCTATTAAAAGCATTATATTTTAAAAGGTAAACAGCATAAAAGTTCAGAAAATTTGCAGCCTGATGATGCAGTAGAAAAGAAAAAGCCATTTTTTTTTAGGAAAAATTCAAGCCAACTGCAGAAATTTGCATAAGTAGCAAGGAGCCTAATGTTAATCCCCAAGACCTCGGGGAAAATGTTTCCTGGCCATGTCAGAGACCTTCACGATAGCCCCTCCTATGACAGGCCCAGAAGCCCAGGAGGAAAAAGTGGTTTCATAGACTGGGCCCAGAGTCTGTGTGCTGTGTGCAATCTAGGAATTGGTGCCCTGTGTCCCAGCCTCTCTAGCTGTGACTGAAAGAGGTCAGTGTACAGCTGAGGCTGTGGCTTTAGAGGGTTGAAGCCCCAAGCCTTGGCAGCTTCCACATGGTATTGAGCCTGCAGGTGCACAGAAGTCAAGAATTGAGGCTTGGGAACCTCCACCTAGATTTCAGAAGATGTATGGAAATACCTAGATGCCCAGGCAAAAGTTTGCTGCAGGGGTGGGGCCTTCACAGAGAACCTCTCCTAGGGAAGTATGGAAGGGAATGTGGGGTTGGAGCCGCCACAGAGCATCCCTACTGGTGTACTGCCGAGTGGAGCTGTGAGAAGAGGGCCACCATCCTGCAGAGCCCAGAAAGGTAGATCTGCCAACAGCTTGCACCATGCACCTGGAAAAGCTGCAGACACTCAATGCCAGCCCATGAAAGCAGCTGGGAGGAAAGCTGTACCCTGCAAAGCCAGAAGGGTGGAGCTGCCCAAGACCATGGGAACCCACCTCTTGCATCAGCCTGACCTGGATGTGAGATCTGGAGTCAAAGGAGATCATTTTGGAGCTTTAAAATGTGGCTGTGCTGCTGGATTTGCCATCACTCCTTTATTTTGGCCCCATCACCCCTTTATTTTGGCCAATGTCTCCAATTTGGAATGGCTGTGTTTACCCAGTATCTGTACCCCCCAATGTATCTAGGAAGTAACTAGCTTGCTTTTGATTTTACAAGTTCATAGGTGGAAGGGATTTGCCTTGTCTCAGATGAGACTTTGGATTGTGGGCTTTTGGGTTAATGATAAAATGAGTTAAGACTTTGAGGAACTGTGGAAGGCATGATTGGTTTTAAAATGTGAGGACATGAGATTTGGAGGGGCTGGGGCAGAATGATATGGTTTGGCTTTGTTCCCACCCAAATCTCAACTTAAAATATATCTCCCAGAATTCCCTTGTGTTGTGGGAGGGACCCGGGGGAGGTAATTCTCATAATAGTGAATAAGTCTCGCAAGATCTGATGGGTTTATTGGAGTTTTTGCTTTTGCTGCTTCCTCATTCTCTTTTGCTGCCACCATGTAAGAAGTGTCTTTTACCCTCCACTGTGATTATGAGACATCCCCAGCCATGTGGAAATGTAAGTCAAATTAAATCTCCTTTTCTTCCCAGTCTCTGGTATGTCTTCATCAGTAGTGCAAAAATGGACTAATACAAGCCCAAAATGCCAGAGTCCCAGATCTGTCCCTGTTGCTGCTGTGCTATAATGGTATTTTCCCACCTTCCTGATAAAATGCTGTGAGTATCCTTCTGAAAGTATCTGTTTGAAGCTGAGTGAAGAACTTTGAAGAGAAGACCTTGGAAAACAGAGATTTTCATGTATGGGTCAATGAGGATCATTTATGCTTTCATGAATTAACTCTATGTTGACAAAAGTGCATTAAAATGCATTTTTAAAAATGCATTCCACTTTAGTGATAATAGTTATAATAATGCTGGGTAATATTTATACAGTGCTGTGGCAGATTCAAGACAATATCCACACATTTACTATTACATTTTATCCTCAGAATAATTAGGTATTAATATTGTAGCTTTTGTTATTAGCATTAGCTCTGTTTCATAGATGGGGAGATTGAAGTTTAGAAAAATTTATCAAGTCCGGGCCGGGCGCGGTGGCTCAAGCCTGTAATCCCAGCACTTTGGGAGGCCGAGGCGGGTGGATCACAAGGTCAAGAGATCGAGACCATCCTGGTCAACACGGTGAAACCCCGTCTCTACTAAAAATACAAAAAATTAGCTGGGCATGGTGGCATGTGCCTGTAATCCCAGCTACTCAGGAGGCTGAGGCAGGAGAATTGCCTGAACCCAGGAGGCGGAGGTTGCGGTGAGCCGAGATCGCGCCATTGCACTCCAGCCTGGGTAACAAGAGCGAAACTCCGTCTCAAAAAAAAAAAAAAAAAAAAAAAAAAAAGAAAAATTTATCAAGTCCAAGATCACAGAGCCACTCAATGGTGAGACCAAACATTCTTATGCCAGATATAGGGGCATCCCTTGGGGATAATTGAAGGGTTAGGGATGTCCTATGGTGGCAAATAGGGAAAAGCTCGTGACAAAGAGACTTATGAAATTGTGGCATGTTAGAGGCGCAAAGGCCATTTAATGTCTCTGTGACTCTCATTGTCACAGAAAAACAAATAGTTTATGATTCCACGTATATAACATACCTCAAGTAGTTAAATTCATAAAATCAAAGAGTGGAATGGTGATTGCCAGAGATTGGAGAGAAGAGGAAATGAGCAGTTACTACCCAACAGGTATGAAGTTTCAGCCAGGCAAGATGAATAAGTTCTAGGGATGTGCTGTACCGCCTTGCACCTGTAGCAGACAATATTTGTTGTACATTTAAACATTTGTAAAGAGAGCAGATCTCATGATCTCATGTTAAGTTTTCTTACCACCATCAAAATATTTTTAATGAGAAAAACTAATACCCAGAGATGAAAATTTACTCCTTCGAACTCACATAGCAAGGTAATGTGACACTGAGGATAAAAGACGGACAAATTTGGATTTAAATCCCAAATTTTCTATACCTCTACTTGTGATTTAGGGGAAATTAATTCACGTTTTGAGCCATGGCTTTCTTTTCTGTAAAACAGGAAAAATACTACCTAGTGGGCATGCGGATGCAGTGAGATATGATATATATGAAATTCGTGACACAGTGCCTGTGGCAGAACATGTGTCCCAAAAGTGAAACCATTGGGACAGCAGATAAAGAGGAAAACAATCTTGGGCCTTGGTTCAACTCTAAGTGCCTCCGTCACTAGCTATGCAACCTTGGAAAAGTCACTCATATCTGCTAAACCTCAGTGTCCTTCTATGCAAATTAGAATGATAGTTATACTCACACTATTTTGTTTGCCATGAGCATTAAAAATAATCTATCATGGTGATTTGCACAGGGCCTTGCCCATGCTGAATCTCAGCTCTCGTGGGTCCCAGTGTGTTCTGCTCTTTCCGTCATTTTCTCTCTCAGCTGGATGTTCTTCAAGCAAACAAATAATGCCCATATTTCCTTCCCTGAAGCACCATTGTTGACATTTTTCCTTTGGGCCCTGGAGCTAAGAAGCAGTTCTGGATCCTAGCCATTTCTATATTAAAAAAAAAAAAAAAAACCTTCCCAATTTTTTGGGGTGATGCATCCCCTTCAAGCACAGAAATAGAGGAGAAGATGGCATTAAGTGTAATTAAGTATGCTCTCTTGCGTTTGGGGAATGCACTGGGGGAGATTTGTCTTTAAAGTGTCATTCTTGTAGCAAAGACACCTGTTATGCTAATGATGCTGCCGTAGTCTCTCAACTGGGGGCCTAGATGTTTTCTTAGCATAGCAACTGTGAATACATTACACCCCATGCCACACTCCGTGGTCTAGCATCTTTTGCTGAAATGTAAGCACCTTGGATTCTTAATTTGGCCTCCATAATGAAACACATGGCTGGGAGAAGTACTTCAGTTAGTTCCCTCATTGGAGAGAATACCTGATGGGAAAAGACTAGAAGAAAAACAAACATTTATTCAGCCACTGTCACGTACTAGGCATTGTGCTGATTGCTTATGTTCTGCTACTTAATTCACCACAGCCATGCAGAGTAGGTATTTACATTGTTATTTTACAGGTAAGTAAGCTGAAAGTCAGGTTACAATTTAGTTATTTATTCAACTAATATTTCTTGAACAACCCACTCAGGGTGTGTCAAGTTCTTTGATAGACCCTTGGAATTGTGATCTGGCTAACAGTTTATTAGCAGTATTAACTAGAGTGACGGACTTGAGATTGGGGACTCAGAGACATTACAGCTTGTCTAATGTCACATTGTAGGAACTGGCAGAGTTAGAATTCGAACCCAGATCTGTCAGAGTTTTGTTTTGACCCATTTTGAAACAAGGTACCTGGAGCTTGTTCATTCGCTTCCTCAACCCTCATGGAACGTCTCATATGCACAAGGTCCTGTGTTAAGCACTTAATCTTTATTCCAAGATGAAGGTTTTCGTACCTTTGGGTAGGGGTCCTGAGTCCTCTATTCAGGGAATACAAGATGGCACTGTGTCAGTAGCACAGACAAAAGACAGTGGGAACACAGAGGAGGAACAGTGTACTTCTAGCCAGAGTGATCAAGGAAAGCTTCCTGGAGGAAGAAAACATTGATTCAGGCCTTGAATTTGAACTTCAGTCAATAATTTACAACTTCTCCCTCTTAATTAAGAACGTTTCCTAGTGGATGATACTGATAAGTCCCTGGGGTCAGAGATTTATCCAATACCCGCTTATTTTCCAAGGTTATTTGACTCCAGGCTTTCCATCCCACATTAATTCACCTGATGTTGACCACTGTTTCATGACAAGGGCTGGGAATGGTCAACTCAGGTAGACAGACATGGCTTTTACCCACAGAAGGTGAATGGACTAGAGAGGAAAGGAGGACAATAACAGTGTGCTTAAGTCATTCTCAGTTAATTCTGGAAAGACTTGGCGGGGTCGTGATGAAGGTAAGTTTAGAAGGGAACCACATTTATCATCTATTCCAGTGCCTTTTAACGTTTTACAGCAGAAACTATTTATCGAATGAAACACATTCTTCAAATGAAACACAATGATTGGCATTATGTCCACAAAGATACCTGATATATAACAACAAAGTGGGTCTGCTCTGGCTGGAGGTTCAGAGGAGTTGGAGGAACAGGACTTCAGTTTTTCAGTTCGCCCCACATAGCATCAAAGTTGTACCCTGGGGAACATGGCTTGAAAACTGCCGAATCACCCCTCACTTCTATCCCCATCATGAAACTGTTGGAGGAGCTGTGCCCTGAGAGGCAAAGGTATCACCAAAGTCAGAGAGTGAGCTAAAGTCAGGAGCCAGCTCTTGGGTGTCCCATTTCAAGGCTTGCAACCACCCCACTGGGAGGTGGAATTATTTATTTGTTTTCACATTTTTTTAGACTCTTTACTTGGAAATGGTTTTAGATATATAGAAAATTTGCAAAGATGGCACAGATAATTCCCATATGCCCTTTATCCAGCCCCGCCTATTGTTAATGTTGTTCATAACCATGGTATATGTGTATGTACTAAGAAATTACCTGCTGAGTGTCAGTGGCCAAGCCTCTTCTTCTTTCAGAGCTTTCCTCGCATGTCTAATGTGATGAGATTAAACTAAATGATCCCAGGACACAACACTATTTACTAAAGACCTTTTTATTATTTCCCCAGTTCCTACACTTATGCCCTTTTACTGCACTAGGATCCAATCCAGGATACCATATTGCATTTAGCTCTCATGTCTCCCGGGTTTCTTTCTCCTCAGCCTTTCTTTGTTTAATACCATGACATCTTTGAAAATCACTGGTAAGGTATTTTGTAGGATGTCCCTCCATATGGGTTTCTCTGATTTTTTTTCTTTTGTTCTTTTTTTTTTTAGTAACTAGACTAGGATCTCTAGATTTGGAGAAAGAATGCCACAAAGGTGAAGTGCTCTTCTCATTCCATGTTGGTACATGGTATCAATCAACTTATTACTTACTTGATGACTTGTAGAAGGTGGTGGCTGCCAGGTTTCTCCACCCTCAAGTTACTGTTTCTCTCTTTCCACACACTGTTATTTAGGAAGAAATGACTAAATCCAGCATATACTCAGTAAGAAGGAGATTAAGTTCCACATCTTGGAAGGAGGAGTCCCAATAATCTGTGGACATTTGTTGAGACCACTAAAGTAATTAACAAGCATTTGGGGGAGATAATTTGAGGCTCTACAAATATCCTGTTTCTCTAAAACCTTTATCCCCACCAATTTTATTATTCATCAGTTGATCTTGTCTGCAGTGATTTATTACTCTAGTGGAGAAAAGTGATTTTTAAAGCAAAACAAAAATAATAATTACAAAAATATGAAAGGAAGAAGAACAAATGCACACATAATTAAAGGCAACTTATTTTTTTTTTGCAGGTGCTAGACCTGGGCCAGGGTAGTTATCCAGGAGAAAAGGGTGCTAAGGCTGGTCTTGTCCCGAGATGGGGAATTTTAAGTTGGCATCTCCATGGCACCGTCAGTAACCACCACACTCTAATGTTGATGGTGGCTCTTTTGACTCTGTTAGGAAAAAGTCAGCATGGAGCAGTGTCACCTAACTTGCCATTTTTTTTTTTTTTCGTATTTCATCTTAAAATACACCTAGTTGTGGAAGCTGATGAAGATACATTTTGAAGCCTGATTGTTTCTAGGTTTTTGTGTTTGTGTGTGTGTGAGTTCCTGTTGTATGTGTGCTTCCTTTTTGCTTTGTAGATGTGCTTATTACTGGATCCCATGGCATTTAGGGAAGGAGGGAGTTATAGATCTTTCCCTTCGCTGTGCCCTTAGCTTTGGGCAGTCATTTAGAGCAGCTTGAATCCTTGGTGAGATTCCACAATATCTTAATTATAAAACCTGGCTGATTTGAAGCTCAAGGATGAGGAAGTGCAGGAATGTGTATAAACCACCTATGTCTGGCACAACTTACTGCGCCAAGAATCACTGGACCTTCAAGCACAGTCCTCAACTGCTGATTGTTGGGAGTTGGTTAACAGATGCCTCACCTCCCTTGCCACTCCAGTGGGCTATCCCCGAGGCATGTCTGTTGTTCTCAGAAGGCCCCAACACGGTGCACCTTCTGTTGCCCACAGTGGCATCTGACTTTGTAAACTATTGTTTATGGTCTTCTTTTTCTCCCCTACCTTATTTCCTAACTCCTCTACCAGTTATTTCTAAAACCACTTTCCAGATAAGACAGTGACAGTCAAATTCCTATCTTTTGAACTGCTTCTGGAGAAAGACGAACTTAAATGGGCTTCTTCTGTGGCCTCTTTGACCAGGAATTTTGGGCTCAGAAGGAAAAATGGCCATGACTTCTTTTTGTAGCTTTCTAGTTGAAACAGAGAAATACACTTTCATTCTCTGAGCTTACATGTCTTGCAAAGGGAAAAGATCTCAGCTTAGATATTACCAAAGTCCTTCCTGAAGTTTTGGTTCCGTATATCAACTGACAAGCATCTTCATTCTTCCACTATGAGTATGATTTCCAGGAATTTATCTAATTTGTTCTAAGGGAAAGTTTTTACTTCCCACCTCAAGGTCCCATTTTCAAAAGCAAACAAACAGAAACCTTAAGCTTAACACTTCTGGTATTAAGGAAGTTTAGCTATCTTGTTTTCTAAGACAAGCTGTGTTTGACTTTGGATGTAAGCTGAGAATATGGGGAAAACCAGCTGTGTTCTTATCTTCTCCCTCCTTCTCTTTCTTTATTCCTCTCTTACCCTAACTTTTCCTTTTGTATATTCAGAAGTAAGATTGAAAGCTCCAACCTATTAATTTTTCTGACTGAATATAAAACTGGTACTATATTTGGTAGCTTAGTATATGCCAGACACTACACCAAGCATTTTTCATGCAATATCTTATTTATTTCTATAACAGTGGTATCAGGAAGGCACTGTAATCATTATATCACAGGGAAGCTAATATTTAGAGAAATTATGCAGTTGCTCAATATGCAGCCATGAGTGGTGAAGCCAGGATTTGAATCCAGACTTGCCTGTGTAGAAATCCTGTATTTCACTCACTACCTACTTCTCTTTGCAATGCAATTTAGTAGACGTGACTCTAAAGATCTCTATGTACTTCAACACATAATTCATACAAGCTGGGTAAACGTAGAGACAGGAGCAGAGAAATAACTCAGTATCACCTAGAGGAAAAAAAAAAAAACACACAGTAGATTTTATCGGACAAGAAGTAAGTGCAGTAACAGTGTTATGTGGATACCAAGAAAAAAAAAAAGTATTATTTTCTATTTAAATTTATTTATTTATTTATTTTGAGACCAGGTCATGAGACTGGCTAATTTTTGTGTTTGGTGGAGGAGGGATTTCATCCTTGCCCAGGTTGTTCTTGAACTCCTGGGCTCAAGTGATCCACCCACCTCAGCCTCCTAAAGTGCTGAGATTCCAGGTGTGAGTCACCGTGCCCAGCCTCAAGTTAGATTTCATCAATAAAGATGTTCTGCTGAGAACACGGTGTTCTGATTCGATTAGTCATTGCATGGAGTACTGTGCTCAGTTGTGGTGTTATCTTTAAGAAAAACATTGTGAACATCGAGTGTGTCCAGGGAAGATTAACCACAGGGTAGAGAAAAGATTCAAAACCACATTACCACACTCTGAAAAAAAAACTATGAAGATTTAGCGTGGAGGAGAGAAGACTTGAGGATCTTGATGAGGATCACTACTTCAAATCCTAAATGGGAGTTAAAATTGTCCTGTGTGGCTTCAGGATGTAAGAATCAATGAGGTAAGCTACAGGGTAGCTAGTTTCAGTTCTATTTTTAAAAGGAAGAATAGCAAAATTATCCAGCATTGGAATAAGATAGTTCAAGAAATGATATTTAGTCCACCATGCCGGTGTTAGGATTTTTAGAAGAATTTACAAGTGATATAACTCCAATTCAGACTGGCTAAAGGAAAAATAAGGTCTTTAAATCTTCAAGAAACTACAGTATCTACCTTTAATTGCAGAAATGGTTAGATAAAAATGTTCACACAAAGTAATACTTCACTCTGGTTTCCTCTGGGTAGGTTTCACTTTTGGGTAAAATCTCTCCCGGTCATAAGATTACTTTATATATTTAGCATCATTAGGGAAAAAAAGGAAAAAACGAAGTCCTTCTTATTTTTAGCTAAAGTATCTGGGCAAACTATAATTTGCTCATGTGTCCATGCCTGCAATAGTTTTTTATTGCTGCAAAGTTTTACAAATTTAGAGGCTTAAAACAACACAGATTTGGTATCTTACAGTTCTGTAGTTTAGAAATTTAAAATGGGTTTCACTGGGTTGAAACCAAGGTGCCAGCAAGACTGTGAACCCTTCAGAGACTCCAGGGGAGAATCTGATTCCCTGCCCTTTCCAGCTTCTGAAAGCCACTCATATTCCTTGGCTCATGGTCCTATTCCTCCATCTGCAAAGCCAACACTAGGGGGTTGAGTTCTTCTCAGGCTACAGCACTCTGACCTTACCTTCTGCCTCCCTCTTTCATTTACTAGGATCCTGTGATTACATTAGGCCCTTCTTGATAATCCAGGATAATCTCTCATGTAAGATCAGCTGATTATGTTCTCATAAGTGGGAGTTGAACCATGAAAACACATGGACACAGGAAGGGGAATATCACACACCAGGGCCTGTTGGGGGTGGGGCACTAGGGGAAGGATAGCATTAGGAGAAATACCTAATGTAGATGACGGAGGGATGGATGCAGCCAGCCACCATGGCACTTGTATACCTGTGTAACAAACCTGCACGTTCTGCACATGTACCCCAGAACTTAAAGCATAAAGTAAAAAAGACCAGCTAATTAGCAAACTTAATTCTATCTGTAACTTTAATTCTCCCCTCGCCATGTAACCTGTCATATTCATAGGTTCTGGGCGGAAAGACTTGGACATCTTTGGGGACCATTATCCTGTCTACTATTAATAAAAACCCTAAAAGTCACTGCAGTGCTCCAGTTGGCCAACTCTGGGTTAGATGGCTACACTTGAACTGAGATTCAGGCCAACCAAATCTAGACCACATGGATTGAGAGTGTTGAAGGGGTTTCATTCAGTTTCTCAAAAGAAAACTAGGTCTTTGTTACAAATGAAGAGGGAAAGGATGCTAAGGAGGTTAAAAAAAATATCAACCACAGTGTTGGGCAGGAATATTCAGTATTAGGTAGGAGATAAATTAATAATCAAAGTGTTTTTCCATATCGTGACATTTGAGTACCATATCTTATGGCTCTGCCTAACCACAGGAGAAACAAATTGCAGTCATGGTCATGTGATGGTAATGGTGTGGCTCCTCCTGCCCCGCACATACCCACACTCTGGTACCCACTAAAAAAAATTGATGATTCCTGCTAATGATATAAGTTTTATCCTCCATTTCTGGATGAAGTCCTGGGAATTACTAGGCTCAGATTTACTCTTTTTATGTGGTTCTCTGATTCCCAAATGATAGAGGCCATTAGGGTAATGCCGATTAAAAAAAAGAGAAAGGAAGGGAAATAATACCTTTTAAAAATGAAGAGTATTATCCTCCTTGCCCAATAAGAATAGTCTTAAAGACGCTTCTTAATAGATTCTATCACAGTCTTTGGCAAAATAATTCCAAAGGGACAAAGTTCTCTAGTGGAAACAACAATAAAAGACCTTTTTTCCCAAGCTTTGCTTTGAGAAAAGCAAAAGGTATGAGACTGCTCATAACTGAATATGTCCCCTCCTTGCCTGCTGCTAGCTGAAATTGGATGGGACCATGAAATCCTAACCAATTTCACTCCACCACAGGTGCCTTGAGTGATACATTTCCAGTCAAATGCACAGTTGAGGGCTACAGATGGTGGGAGAGATAGAAAGCAGAGGTGAGAATGAGGAGAGACTCATGGGAGATAGTTTAAGAGAAATGGTGTGGTATTACTTTTTTTTTCAGACTTTAGAGTTGAACATTATTTTTTAGGCTTCAGTGTTCAAGCAGGAGGCTTGGCTGGGCATTTATTGAAGAAACATATGCTGATAGAGATAACTCCTGGACAATTCCAGCAGAGCCATGAAAGTAGAATCCGATCCTGCATAAACATTCCAAGTGTTTTGAGGCTGCGTAAGGTTTTTAAATCCAGGTCAGATTGAACAGATCTGCTGCCTAAGCAACATCTAAAGCATTTACTAGGCGTGGTGCCGTCAGGTCCTGAATCAGCACATGGTCATCCTACACCTTGGCTCAATTTCTGCTGAATTACACACCCTCCACTTGCCTAATCCCTTTTGTATATAAAGGTTCCCCTCTAATTTTGCCGCCAAAACTGAGTGAAAATGCCCAGGGATCTTCTTTTGTCTTCTGTCCCCTCAAATGTGACTTTCTTATTACTACCATGTGATCTTCATGAAAGCAGGGACTTCATTATGCTCACCCCTCTGCCTCTAGGGTTGTTCTAATGACATCTCTTTCATACAAGACTACTGACTAATTTATATCAGCTACATGTACTGATCATAGTGTCCTCACTTTACAATTTATTTACTGGAATAATACATATTTGCATATACAGATACATATTTATGCACACTTATACACACAAAGAGTCATGGAGTATGTGTGTAGGCCACTTTTCAGTGCATGGAGTACTTTCAAATTCAATCTTCCTAGTCAATTTAAGCTACAATATATGGTATTTGTCAATGTGTCTGTCCCTACCTTCATGCCTGGGAGGCACATGGTATGTGCCTAGTGTTTTTTTGTTAAACTGAACTGGGCTTATTTCACAACAGAGAAACATGAAGTTCACAGAGAAATAGATGGCTCCAGGTCACACAGTTAGTTAATAGTGGGGAACTGTGCCTTTTCCCTTACCTCCCCCTACATGGTGACTAAATTCAAAGACCACCTCAAGAAATCACCGTTTCTGACCCTTTGATTTTTCTCAACAACGTCGCTGTTGTTGACAGCTGGCAGGTTGCTGATTCTTGATGGTTTTTGATAAGTTTTGGAGGACCTATGTAGGCACTAAAGCACATGAAGTTTGTTACCAGGAGGTGAGGCTGGGAACTGAAACCACATTGCTTCAGACCTTTCCTCAATCTTGGCACTTATCTACCCAGGATAGAGTGGAATGGTGAGATGTACTTTTCATGGTAGGTCTTTAGAAGAATACCAGTGATTCCCAGTTCCCCTCATTAATTGTAACCCTTGCCCTCTGTTCACATGAGAGATTGCTCAAAGGAACTCACCGTCCAGCATATATAGCAGTTGATGAAGGTGAAACCATTGTGGTCTCATGCTCTGCCCTCATGTGCTCTGTTAAAGGTATGGCTAGCTTCAACACTGTGTCAGTGTTGTCAGGGGCAACGTTTGGCTATACCTGATCCCCTCTCCCCAAGCCGATGAGAATTCCAAAATCACACACTGGGGAAAAGGAAGACAACAGGGGCCAGTAAGGTGAAAAAGAAGGAAAGGCAGGAAGAAAAAGAAGGACATGAAGTAAAAGAGGATATGAATTTTTTAAAGAGGTAGAAAGCTTTTATTGAACATTTGCTCTGTACCTTATACTATTAAAGTCACTTTCACAGTTGTCATTTCAATAATTTGCATCTGTGAACCTAAAAGTATCTGAGACAGATCTTATTCAATTTAGAAACTATTATTTTGCCTGGGTTAAGACACGCCTGTGACACAGCCTCAGGGGGTTCTGACAGCACATGCCTGGTGTGGTCAGGGTACATCTTGCTTTTATACATTTTAGGGAGACATAATACATCACTCAATACATGTAAGATGTACATTGGTTTGATCTGGAACAGCAGAACAACTTGAAGCAGGGACTTCTAGGCCATAGGTAGATTTAAAAATGTTCTGATTGGCAATTGGTTGAGTTTTATCAATAGAAAAGAATGTCTGGGTTATGATAGGGGTTATGAAGACCAAGGTTGTAGAATGCAGATGAAGCCTCCAGGTAGCAGGCTTCAGAGCAAACAGACTGTAAAAGTTTCTTATCAGACTTAGGGTCTGTGCTAATGTTAATGCTGGTTGTCTTTTCCTGAATTCCAAAAGGGAGGAAGGCATAATGAGATATGTCCCTTTCCCATTGTGGCCTGAACTAGTTTTTCAGGTTAACTTTGAAATGCACTTGGCCAAGCAAGAGGAGGGGTCCATTCAGATGGTTGGGGTGGGGGTGGGGGGGTGGGGCTTAGAATTTTATTTTTGGTTTATACATTGGATGTGTATACTGAAAGCAGGGATAAATGAATGCATGCCTTTAATCTTCCCAACCCTCCATGCTTCAGTACACACATTTTGCATCTGAGAAACCTGAGCTACAGAGAGGTGAAGCACCAGGAGCTAAGGGGAGCGTTTTGGAGGTCAAGAGCTTACATGGGCAATTTCATCCAAAGAAGGCTCTGAAAGGCACTGGGAGGTTGGAAGGGCTGAAGAGGAATGAATGTGTCCTTCATGAGTGCTCACAATAATATCTGTGAAAGAGCTCTTTTTTTTTTGTTGTTGTTGTTGTTTTTGTTTTGTTTTTTTAATGTCTAAGAAAAAGAAGAGTCACTGTCCATTGATTCTTTTGTTCATTTATTCTACATTTGTGTATCTACTGTAGTAAAGAGGTGAAACAGACAATCCCTATCCCTCCAGGGTCTACTACTTTGGTATGTGCCTTTTTCTGAGGTGATACCGGAAAATACAGGTGAGGCAGAGAACAGAGCGGAGCTGAGATAGACATTCCAGGCAGAGGGTATAACACATGCAAGCACAAGGAGGCTTCAAAATTCAAGGGCACAGCATGTTTTAGGGAGTGGAAGTGGTTTGTTGTGGCTGGGGCACAGAATGCCTGGGGAAGCACTGTGGGTGGTAAGGCTAAAGAATTTTGATGATAAAGGCTTGGATTTTAGCCTGCAGGCTATGGAGACACAGCAGACCTGTAAAAACAAGCAATGCGTGGGCTTTAGAAATGTGAATAGAAAGTGATGGATCAGGGATACCTGCTCCCTTTACATAACCCGTTGTGAATTCTTGCCACCATTCTTCATCCACCTCCCTTGCTACAAACTATCACAGACAATAATCAGGGAGGTGCATCCACATGATCAGGAAAAGGGAACAGATAAGTAACCCACTTTGAGTCTGAGTTGTGCAATGAGAGGCTGAGCCGCGTGGTAACAATTTGCAACATTAAGTTGAAATGGGGTCTGATTGGCTGGAAAGCACTTGGCCTACATTAATGCCCGCAGAGACTCTCTGGGTCTGATTAAGCTGCAGATTTTGCTGGGCCCTCTCGCGGTGATCCATCATTATTCATGTCAGCACCAAGTCTGTAAGCCTGCCTCCGCCACCAAAATTAATGAATTGAACTTCATGACTCATGCATTTGATAGGATGAGACTCTCTAAGTCAGCACAAGGCCATGGAGATGAGCCACAACAGTTCCTTCCTTCTTCCCTCCAATGGAGAGCCTAAACCAGTCCCCACTCTTCCTTTTACCTGCTTTGGCTGCCAAACTGGCATCTTGAGCAGTGATAAGGGGTCCTGGGAATAAAGCAACAAAAAAAATACCCATAATCTGAAAACTGAAAGTGTCCTTGGAGATGTAGCCCAACAGTATCCCCACTGGATAGGTGGGAAAACTAAGGCTGGCCCTTTGTCCCACAATGGAAAGGAGAGCAGAGCAGTGACTGCAACAAATCTCTTCTTTTCTCTGATTTCCTGTGCTCTTTTATACATTGAGTCCTCTCCTGGACTGCTGTTTTGACCCTCATTTCTCCTATTTTCTGAGACTGGAGAGAAGTATGTATCATTTCCCCAGTTTGACAGAGAAACCAACATTCAGCGTCTCTCTTTTTCCTCTGTGTCCTCTGACTCTCACTTCAAAGCCGAAATTTTCTGTGGTGTCTGCTGTCATAGGTAGAAAACGAGAAGAAATACTTTAAATCGTGTTTCTGACCTAGAAATAAACCTAGAGGTTACCTTCAGTTTTTCTAGTGTCCCTGACAAGAGAGCTTTAAGTTTCAGCTTGCATGGCTCCTCTGCCAGGGAGCTCACCACTTCACAGGGCAATCGTATTTTTGAACAGATTGGCCTATTTAGAAAGACCTCTCCGGATTGACCTAAAACTTGTGTTCACAGTTTCTACCCTTTGGTCATAGTTCTGCCATCTCTAGTTCTGGAGCATGAGTCTATTTTTCCTTCCATGTTGGAGTTCTTTGGATCCTTTAAGCTAGCTTTCATGTAGTCCTGAAGTCAGTGTGACCCTCTTCCCCAAACTCTAGTCCTTTTCGACCCATTAGCAAGATAGCAAATCTATTTAATGGGTCAAGACCATTTTCTGCAACAAAATCGAATGGAAATAGAACAAAATACAGAAAGTAAGAACAAGTTTGTTTCTGAAATATTTGATGCTTGTGTGTCTTTGTATGTACGTGTGTGAGTAAGTGCACTGAGTCTCATAGAAAAATGTGGAGTGTTTTTTCTATAAGTTGTGCTACAAAAATATTTCAAAGAATGCCTTGAAATATTCAAAGTCTTCTTCTGTCTCCTTTTTTTTTTTTAGCTAAACATCTTTTGGATTAAATGTTATTACATGATTTTAACTGACTACCTGTGCCTTTAACAATTGCTTAACCTCTCTGAACTTCAGTTTCCCCACCTCTTAAATGCATAGTAAATCATGTGTCCTCTGTCCTTTGCAGCATTCTTGTGGCAATCAAATATGCTGCTGAATGTGAAACTAATTTAGAAGATGAGAGGGTCTGAGTTATAATAGTAGTAGGGAAATGGTTGTAGACAAAGGATAAAGAACAGTAATAATTATTCTTTTTCCTTTTTTATGTTTTCTTCTTTCCCTTTTCCTTATTCTTATTTACGCTACCATAACAAGGTCTAGATTTTCCATTATTTGAGCTTACATCAAGGGACATCATGATATGGTTAGTTGAACATGGGCTTATAAACAAACCTACGCTCAAGTCTAGCCTCTTCTAGTCAATGATTGTGTGATCTTGGCCACTGTTTTAATCTCTCTGAGCCTCATTTGCTTTACCTTTAAGATGAGAATCTTAGTGCCTAACCAATAAGAAGGTTTTGTGATTGAATGCATTATCTAACATGTGTGGGACATAGTAAAAGCCAATGAATACTAGGTCCCTTTATTCTTTCTCCATCCTCAGAGAGGCATTTCTGAGGACTGTGCCAGCTGCAGATGCCCCAGGATTCCAGGATTTAGTGTATGTGCTACCCCACTTTCCTAGCAGCCTCTGAACAAAAAGGGACCTTGCTCTCTGGAAAGCATGGGAGGAGGAAGCACAGGGTGTAAGGCAAGTCCTGGGCAAGGCTGCACGTGACCTGAGATCTGCAACTCCTTGTCACTCTCTCTGAGTCCCAATTCCTTGTCATCAGAGGAAACAGTCATCTCTGCCCTGCCAACCTTACAGGCTTGGTGTGAGCCTCAAATGCATTGAAAACAGCACAGTGTTTTGTTAGTGATCCAAATGAAAAGATTTTATTCTTGTAGACATCATTTTAATTCAAGCCAGGTTGCTTTTCCTTGGATAGATGATTATCTCTAGATGTGTGCTTCCAAAGAACTAAGTTTTCCTGCCATAAGTTGAGGTTGATGCTCCATTTCCAACAGAGACCTGTCCAACATGCCCTTCATTGTGGTACTTGCCCTGATGGCTTCTAGGAAGCTTCTCTAGAGAGAGCTGAGCCTTCTTCCTCCTCCCCTCCCCACGCTCTGCATTGCTTGCAAGAGCCACTGCAGTTCTCTTTGTCACGCGTTCTATGTTCCAGCCAAATATGTCTCCTCCGTGTTCTCCTGTCTCTAACATTCTTCAATGGATGACCTTAGGCTACTTGTGAGCCTGTTTCTTTATCTGGAAAATGGCTGTAATACAAGTAATGTCCCAAAGGAATAATGTGGGCTAAAAGTGCTTCTGTGTGTAAGGTGCTTTAATACATGGAAGGCATTCAGTATCCCCTTAATGATAGTGAGATGCATCTTGTTTGTGGCTGTCTCTCAGCCGTAGCTCAAGACCTGACACACAGTAGGTATCTGATAAATATACTGAATGCATTAAGGATTTAAATGATCTTCCTTCCATCCTTCCTATGAAGCACTCTCTGGAAGCCCAGAGGGGGCTGTTTATAATTAATATCAACTCTAAATAGTCTTCAGTGATTTCTGGATACCCAGAATGGGGGAAGTCAACAAACAGTTAGTCCTGGGCCCCCAACACCTCTTCAGCCAGAGGAACTGTGATTATTTATGTTTCATATACTAGGATTAGCTAGGATTTAATTTAGAGATTCTTGGCTGTAACTAACTGGAAAACAGCTTCTTTATATCAGTATTTTTTGAAAGATGGGTAGAAACCATTTAATAGGTCCTGAAATATTTACTGGTTCATAGCAAGCCTTTAAAAAAATAAAAGAAGGCATTAAAAATGGAATGGAATGGAATATAAAGTAATAGAACAGAATGGAATGGAAAGAAACAGAATGAACCAGAATAGAATGAAATATATAATCAAACAGAATAGACAATGATACGGAATAGAGCAAAATGGAACACACTGTACCAAAATAGAATAGAATAGAATAGAATAGAATAGAATAGAATAGAATAGAATAGAATAGAATAAAACAGAACAAAACACCTTGACTCACATCCATTAGTTTTTGATGTAAAAAAAAATTTAGTTAATTACATACATATATACACATATATACAACTATCTGTATTTATTATTGTGGGCCCCAATGGGACATAATTTAAATGCCACTGCTTTATGTTATAGTAATCAACAGCGCCCCTATTTTGTTGTTTAAGTTGATGCTGGGCTTCCTACACACAGCAGGAACCATAACTGATCCCCATCTGTGTCCGCCATTGTCTAGCCCTGGTTCTCACCCTTCAGAGGTGCTCAAGAGCTGTTGGTCAAATCAAATGGCCAAGGAAACCCTGGGTTGGGTTGTAGTAGTCTTTAAAGAAATGCGGTAGCCAAAACATATGTTGAATTTAAGAAAATGTATCAATAATAACAATAAGTGCTACTTAAGGATATTAATCACTATACAGACATTTAGAATTGGATTTGGCAGGTAGTAAATGCTCAATAAATGATGGCCTTTATCATTTTGACTCAATGACTGTCATTTAGTGAATGCTCACCAAGTGCTTCAATGTATGTTATTATTTATTCCTCACACCATCCTTCTATGGTAGCTATTAATGGCCCCATTTGAAAGATGGAAAAATCTGAGGCTTACCTAGGTAGAGTCATTTGTCCAAGGAAATAAATCTCAGTAAAAGCAAAGCTGGCATTGGAATCCTCATCCTCACCTCCTCTGCCAGACTCAAGAGTTTTGAGCTCTCTGAGCATGTGGGGCTGCTGTTCGGGGCCGGGGAGGCAGACAGGCCCCTGAGCACTCAGACTCAGAAAGGCTTCTCCATGCTGGCACTTCATGCAGATAATAACCTCTGGGTGTGTGGCCAAATCGGGGTGGGGGAAAGAAGGCATAGGAACTGCTCAGACTACTGCATTTCCAAAGCCAGTTGTCCTAAGACTGACCTCAGCTTCATTCTAGGATAAGAGGTCATTGCAGGCCCATCCTCCCCACGATTCTGCTCTGTCTCCTGTTTTGTGCATGCTGTGATACCATCAGGTATTGCCTGGTCAGAGGGACAGTGACTACCAGCAGCTGCTGTAATTCTCTGGCTTCCATTTCGTTGTTCTTAAATGGAGCAGGGAATCCCTGCTCTTTTTAGAGATGTGATGAGAATAAGAATGCTGGGGACAGACAAAGAAGGAGGCAAAGGCCCGGCACAGAAGGCCCCCACTAAATGGACGTCCCTCCCTTGCTTTTGTGACAATGTCCAGCCCCTCTAGAGTTGCTGGATTCCTGTCATACCAGCTTATTTTTTAGCCCGGGGAAGGCTTTCAGCAGGAGGGAGACAGCCTTGGTGGTGGCCAAGGAAAGATCTCTGGGATTGGTCCTTAGCTTGGGGCTCTGTTTGCCTCAGGGCCTCACAACCCAGCACCTCCTTTGCTCTACTGCCCATGCCGGAGAGAAACAAGGGATAGAAGAACAGATCTGGGAGATCACCGTAGCCCTCTGAACCAACGGACCCAGGTGTGGAGAGGAAGAAAGGCCTTATCAAGGGATCTCTCTCAGCACCAGGAATCCAGAGATGCAGGCATGCCTCTCAGTCATGGTATGACCAGGGGCTCTGACTTTGCCACCAGTGACTGCCCAGTGTACCAGGCAGCAAACTGGATACAATCTACATCATCTATTTAAATCTTCATAATTCTCATCAAAATTCCATAATGCGTTAGTGGTCCCATTTCACAGAGGAGGATGCTAAGACTCTGAGATGAAGAGCTTGCCCCATTAGTAAAAATAGCAGCAACAACTTATAACATCATATAGCACTTACTGGGAGCCAGGCACCATCTGAAGTGCACATTGTTGTGAAGCCAGGATTCAGTCCAAGGTTATCTGACTTTGGAGCCCAATGTCTGCAAAGGTAAGAGGCTGCAGAGGATGGAAAAAGGGCTTTGGCAAAATCTTGATGTGGGTTTAAACACATGTTCCTACATTCCAGGCTGCATCATCTCTGCAGATTCCTAAACCTCACTGAGCTTCAGCTTCTTTGTTTGACAAATGAGGGTGATGATAACAGCCTCACAGAGTTGCTGATTAAATAGTACAAGACATATCTAGTCCCTGGCAAATATAAAACATTCTAACAGCATAACAATGATTTGATTTCTTTAATTTAATGGCCTTGTACAAAGAACATAGTTGGGAGACACTCTGGGCCATTAGCACCATGTGGACAGAGACTGGATCTGTCCTGTTTCTTGCTCTGTCCTTGGTGGTAGTGCTGTGTCTGGCACTTTAAGAATATCAGCAAGTATTAGCTGAAGAGCCCCTGGTGGACTGGTTGATTAAATGAGTGAATGGGGGAAATGAAAGGATGCTATCAAATTAGTTACTTGCAGCATCTTCTTAGTTTTTGTCTAGGCTTTGTCAGAACAAAAGCCACCACTTTTCAGTTTTGCTTCCAGGGTTCTGGCCACAGATAGGCATGCATATACACAATGCAAGGAGGATGCACAATGCCATGTCTGGGGACACTCTACTGTCTTTTGGTGGTCAGGCTTCATCCTCTCAGAGAAATTGGCCTCTCCAACTATCAAGTAAGCCTCTCCTTGACCTCCATTTGATTAAGACATTCATCCCTTTCATCGTTAGGCAATGCAAAAATCTCCTTGATCCTTTTCCAAAGACACCTCTTCTTCAACCTATAGAGAATATAATTATATCAGAGGCTGTTCTGAAGGAATTCAATTTGACAGACTATTCTATCCACTTTTGTGTATAATATTCAGAAATGAGAACAGTTTTGCTTCCTTGGAGATGTGTTTTTCTTTCTATGACCTCTTCTCTTTGTGAGCTCCCAACTCCTGTGCTGATGGTCTTCCTGAGGCTTCAGGATTTTTAGAAGAGTCTCCTCTCCATCCCTCTTATGACTACCTAGTATAGATTATCATAGACTATCATCTTCCCTGGCAAGAATTAGTGCTGCTGCCTTTTCACTGTTCTCCTGGCCCCCAGGTTTGCCTGTGCCTGATTCATCATTCACAATGCTACCAGCGTGAACTTTCTAAAGTCAGATTCTATCATGTTATTCTCCTGCTAATAGTAGCTAAAAGATTAGAGACTCCCCGTCACTCATAGGAATATAACTTGAGTATCATAGTAAGGGCTTTAGATAGGTTGAAATTCCTTTATTCATTTACATATTTATTCATTGTTTATTGAGTTCCTGCCATTTGCCAGGTGCTGTTATAATCACCAAGTAGACAACATGAATATAATGAAGTTCCTGTCCTCAGGAAGCCTATGTTTTTTTCAAAGAGGAGGACAAAGCACAAACACATAAACTTATATTAAATTACCAGACTTGTTAATAAGTATCATGAGACAAAAATGAAATACGGTAATGGAATAGAGAATGACAGGTGGTTTTTATTACTACTATTATTATTATTATTGAGATGGAGTTTCGCTCTTGTTGCCCAGGCTGGAGTGCAATGGGTCGATCTCTGCTCACTGCAACCCCCACCTCCCAGGTTCAAGCAGTTCTCCTGCCCCAGCCTCCCAGGTAGCTGGGATTACAGGCATGTGCCACCATTCCCAGCTAATTTTGTACTTTTAGTAGAGATGGGGTTTCTCCATGTTGGTCAGAGTGGTCTCAAACTCCTGACTTCAGGTGATCCACCTACCTCAGCCTCCCAAATTGCTGGGTTACAGGCATCAGCCACCGTGCCCAGCTAGTTTTATTTTTGAAAGGGTGCCACACAGAGCACTTACCTGAAAAAATAGCATTTGCTTGAAGTTATGAATGGTATAAGGAAGTGAACAAGCCACAGAGATATCTGGAGGAGAGGGCTCCAGGCAGGGGGGCAGAGCTCTGGAATGACTTCCATCTATATTGCTTTCCATTTGTGACCTAGGGCAAGTAACTTCATCTCTGTGGTTCTCCGCTTCTCTGTAAGGCGAGGATGCTGTGATAGTGCTGACTCCTCAGCTTCACTCACAGAACCATTTGTGCTCCCACGCCTGCTTGTTCTTGACTCAGCCTCACCTCTGGCCACACCCTGCCTGCTTCAGCCCTGCTGAACCACTTACAGCCTTGTTCCACCCACTCTACCCTTTTTCTGGGTGACTCAGTGTGTTCCTGTCTTATCCTCACCCACTCCATCCAGATCACTCCAACTCAATCTTCAGATATTAGCAGAGACATCACTTCCTCCTAGAAGACCTTAGGGACCTTTCAGCCCAGGCTGGAGTACATGCTCCCATGTGCTTCTTTCCCTCTTGTTGCCTCCATTTGAAGCACTGTCCACAGGAATGACAGTATCTGTGCCTCTCATGAGAATTTGAACTTTGTGAGGCCAATGGAGCCAGTGTTTAGCAACTGTTAGACTGGTGCAAAAGTTTTTTTTTTTTTTTTTGCATTTAAGTAATGACAAAAGCCACGATTGCTTTTGAACCAACCTAATAGTAGTTGCTCCCTTGGTGTTTATGGAATGAATAAATGAATGGTTTTGGTAGTAGGCAAGATCAAATAGTGATTAGAAAGATCTTTTCCAAAAACTGTCCATTAATAAATTAATAGGTAATTTGAAATACTTTTTAGGGATTATCTGATAAAAAATATTCTGCTTAAGGGAAAAGGATGAAAAATTTACCAAAGAAAATTACTTCTTACATGTATAAACCACTTTATAGGTTATCAGTTCTTCTGTCCTCATTATCTCATTTGATCTTCATCATAAACTCGTGAAGTAGGAGGGCAGGGACCTCAATGGGCAAAGAAATGTGTCCAGTAAGATCAAAGAGGTTGAAAAGAATGGGACCAGCACACAAACCCAGTCTTCTGATGCCCAGCACATTGCTATGTCTACATCACTAAAGACTATGGACATACGTGTGTGTGTGTGTGTATGTGTGTGTGTGTGTGTGTGTGTGTGTGTGTGTTTAACTGAAATGCATAGGAAGCCTTCTGATTCCACCTGGATTAACAAGTCCCTGTGGGGGCAGTGGGCAGTGGAAGAGCCCTAGGCTTAGAGAATATGTCTGCCACATCAGGTGAAGCTGACACATGTGCTTCCAAACAGTTGAACTGGCACTGAGTGTGGGCGGTTAGTGAGTTTCTAAAGAAAGGAGAGAGAAGATGAGGAGGTGGTGACATTTTCTGGGGAGAATGCCACTTGGAAGACCCTTGAGGCTGTGGCCTCAACAGACTAGGACAAAGAAGGCAACAGGACAAGAGCATAGGTGTTGCCCTGGGACCCCAGAAACCTGAATTCTGGCTCCGACTCTGTTGACTTCCAGCAATACAGCTTGAATAAGTGCCCTCTTAAATCTGGATTTCAGCCTCTCCATCTTTAAAGTTAAAAAAAAAAAAGATGTCAGTGGTTTTTATGTCATGCTCCTTGGGACCTGAGGGATCTCTGGGGGTACCTGAGGGCCAAGGGGAAGGTGGTAGAGGGTGAAGAAAAGAACCACATGCATGACCTTTGATCCTCATGCTTAGAGACACTTTCCTTTTATAAATTTTGTATATTGGCCTTTGAGTGTAATGTTTTACTTGGACAAAGGGTTCTGCTACAAAATAAAGTTTGAAAACCTCTGAACAAAATGATCTTAAATGGCTTTCCAGTTTGCACAATTTGTGAAAGGAGAATCAGAGTGAAAATAAAGCCTTCACTTTTAAGTACTCAGTTGAGGAAGGAAAGAAGACAGGCTGCAGGGAGGAAGATGTGAGATTAAACAGAAAGGACACAGAGATGCTGCCAGTATTCACTGTGACTTTGAGATTTAAGACTGAGAACAGATTTCCCATGGATTCTTTTTTTTTTTTCTTCTTTTCCATTAGGGTTTTATTGTCCTTTTCTTTCTTTCTTTCTTTTTCTCTCCAAGTAGCTACTTGAAGAGCTTCATAGGACTAGCAGTTATGGGTTATCAGGCCACACCTCTGCTCTTTGCTTCCCTTCCCAATGGACTTACAGGAGTCGCTCAGGAGAACAGGTGTTTTAAATACTCATTGGAAAATTTATTAGAAAACAAGACTTGTCACATGCCAAAGGTGGAAGCGAGCACAAAGAGCCACTGGCTCAATCATCCCATTGTACAGATGTGGAAATGGAGGCCTGGAGAATGAAGAGCCTTGCCCCAAACATCATCACGAGCAGTGAGGCAGCCCGACAGCCCATCCAGCCTGACGAAGTCCTGTAAACACAACACTGGGTGGTGCAAAAAGGGCATGGGAGTTTCTGACCTTGTATTTAAAAACAGATGATTGGCACCATCTCCTACACGTCCTTTACCTTTCCAGATGGGGTGTATAGGGTTTGTACTATGTGCCATCCTTCTGCTTTTGATTAAACACATGATGGCACAAAATGTTCAGAAACTACAGACTTTGCTTCTGTCTCTGTAAAGGTGCCATCGACACAGACCTATTTTGTCATTTTCCAACAGTAGTGGACAAGGGCTGTGGTGCCAGCCCAGTTGCTGAGCACACATCTGGAATGTTACCATGGTTCCCATTCCCTTGAGGATTAACCTATCTCCATGGCCTCACTTGTAAGGCTCTCTAGGATCCAAACAATGCAACTCTACCACTCCCAACCTGACATTTTATGCACTAGGCATTGTGAACTTCTCATAGCATTGAAGATACTTCATGATAGTTTTCGCTGGAAGGTCTTTCCTCATTCTGTTTCCTCTAACTGGAGCTGTCACTCTTCTTTTTATTTGATTCTACTTAAGCAGAGTAGCTACTGTTGACCTAACTCACATTTCAACTGCTCCAAGCATCCACTGTGGCCTTTGTCCTTGCCGTTTGAATTTCATAACCATCCTAAGTATGTACTCACCATTTGGAGCTTCTTTCCACCATAACACTTCACTTGATGTTATCAAGGTGCCCTTCTTCCTGTCTGTAGCTCTACAGGATGGGAAATGTTTTAAGATCAGAGACTATGTCTCATGCTTCTGCCAGAGGCTGTGGCATTGACTGACACATGACAGTGTTAGGTAAATTGACATTCACACGATAGTATCTGTGAATACACCTGAGTACCTTTGGGCCTCATTTTCGTTGTCTGTTGGGTGCTGAGAATAACAAGACCACCGTGCAGGGGTCGCGGAGAGGTACCAATGAGACACAGCAAGTTAAAGGGCCTCAGGAGCCAGGCTTCATCCCAATGAAGAGATTCTCACTACTAACAGGCACATACATGAGTCGTGTCTTACAAGCACCTGCTGCACCCCGGGGCCATGTGCCAGGAGCCTCCAGGGAAAGGAGCTGACACAACCTTCTCCCTCTCCTCCAGCTTCAGAAATGAAGCATTTTGTTTCTTTCCAGGAGGGTAGCAGAGCCAGATCTCAGGATGAACACCTTAGAGGTGTGGGCTGCAGGCCTGTCACCACATCGCTGCCTCTGCTGTGAGGAAGGAGCTGCTGGTGCTGGATGATGACAGTTTGTTGTTGTTGTTCTCAATACAGCAGAAACTAGGATTTAGTACAGGACTGTAGTTGGGACAAATCTTCCCATTCTCAAGACTCTTGCTCCTGAGAAGTAGGTGTTGCTGCCCTCTAATCACACACAAAAAAGGCACTGCAGATGAGAGAGGCTGCTCAGTGGGAACACACCACACCCAGAATCAGAGACATGTCCGAGCTGTCTCCCTGCTCCTGGGGTCTTCATCAGTGATGGGGCTGCTTTAGGCGGGTTTCTGTTCTGCCAGGAGGGCAGCCTGAGTGATGAATGGTGCTGGCGGCAGACAGCCTCGAAAGGCCCTAAGATAAGGAGGCAAGCCGCTAAACCTGGTTTCTCTTGTCTTTATCTGTACTAGTTTCTTATTAGACATTCTCTCCTCACACTTCCAATTAACATTCTTTACGGAGTCCCTCTAACTTTTCTCTTGTTCTGTTATGATTTTTCTTTTCCATTCTTCTCTACAAAATTCTGGATAGACTCCACTTAGCTGCCTGCCATGCTCTCCCTCCTTACTGCTTTTGGCTCCTTGCCTGCATCCAGAATCTTCTTTCAGTTGGTAAAATGGAACTGGTTTCTTTTCTGTTCAAAATCCCTCACAAGATAGAATCTATGGACCTTCAAGTATTCCAGATGTTGCTTCAGGGTCAGGTCTGAATTATCACCCCAGGGCTGATATCACCATCCCTCCATTCTAGGAGCTCATAGTTTTGCAGATACACCC
Organism: Cebus imitator; assembly: GCF_001604975.1. NCBI lineage: Eukaryota > Metazoa > Chordata > Mammalia > Primates > Cebidae > Cebus > Cebus imitator. The sequence continues at coordinate 1,845,722 of NW_016107635.1, read as the reverse complement.
TGTCCTGTGGTAATTACCAGTTCACCTGCTTGCCCACTTTACCCCGTAACCTCCAGACTTGAAATAAGGGCACACTTCATTTACCTCTTGTTTCCTAGTTTCTGGTACATCCCGTTGTACCCCCAGATGCTTAGTAAATATTTAGTTAATTAAATGAATAAATGCATCAGACACCCCATACTTTCTTTTAACTTCTGTTCTCTTCCCCAGAATTTAGGGATGGGAAATCCAAGTTCCAATATCCACTGTCTTTTTGGGAGAGATGCCAGCAAGAAGTTATTGAATGGACAATTTTACAGCATTTTACAAATTACAAGTCATTTTATACACATTAACTCTTTTATTCTCACAGCAACCTGTGAGCTCTGCAGTGGAGATTTTCATTCCATTGTGCAGAGGAGGACACTGAGACTCAGCAGAGCTGCATGGCTCGTCCCCGGCCACACAACTAGTTTGCCATGGTGCCAGGATTTGCACTGCGTGTAATTACTGTTGCTCTAGGCCTTGGTTTCTCCCCTAATGAAAACACTATGTCTTAATTACAACAAATGAGAGAGGGAAAAGCTAGAGTAATGATTGGTGACACATTGAGCAAGTGTGAATCTCTTGCAAAAACTGAAATTCTTCTTTCGATACCTTCAAGGACTTTTTCATTACTCCTAATTCCTCACATCTGTGTATCAATTTAGAGGTTTCCAAGGCCTATTTTTTTTTAATTCCAGATTCCTTTTTGCCTCTTATTTCAGTGAAATGGGCAGAACAAGGCTTTGGAAAACATGTTTTTATTTTGTGTTGTCTATGCCATGCAGTATGCCATGCGACAAGGACATAATCGTGAGCAATTAGATGTGGTCTTCGTCATCGCAGAGCTTAGAGTTGAATGGGGGAAGTAGACTACTAAATACTCATACAATATCCATTAAAATGTATGAAACACAGGATTCTATGTAGCACAGGGTCCTAGGCAAAGAGGAGATTTCCAGAAGGCAGCAGAGACTAAAGAATAGGACCTAAAGTGCAGAGACCTAAAGAATAGGAAAGAACTAACTAGGCAAAGAGGGGTGGGAAAGAACGTACTAGGCAAGGAGATGGTGTGCAAATACCAGGGGGCAGAAGTAAGACTGTTTCAGGATTATTATGAGTAATAAAGATTGAGGAAATTTACAAAACATATAGGGAAAGAGACAGAATTGAGTCACCCAGTGCATTCAGGGTGTGCCTGAAACCTGAAACTGAGATCTTCGGCCTCCTGGGGTACATTCAGCCTCTATGGCTGCAATATGGGTCTCCACCTTTCAGGAAGCAGAAGGGCATGGTTAGAGGAAGAGCCTGGGTGCCTGCATCCAAACTCACAATTGAGGACTAGATGGAGTAGGCTTCGTCTGCTGAGCCCCCGGCGGCCCTGAGCCCTGTCCCGGTGCCACTCTGCAAACTGGGCCTCCTGCCACTTGAAGATTAGTCACAGATGCTGCAAATGCATCCACAATATTGTGTCAAAAAAGACGTGTGGCGGCATTCGGGTAGCAGGCTTATTAGCCTGTTATTATCCATTCACCCAAATATTCCGACTAATCAGGCTTCAGATGGGCAAGATTAATTGGTTACAATCCTAGCACTGGGCACATCTAATTGAAATGGATGCATTCGCCTTTTAGAACAGACAGCTTATCCATTGCCATTACACAGAGAGCATGCCCTGGCCTGTGGATTTTGCTGTCAGGGTCATTACCTTGGAGGCCATGGAAGGATGAATGGAGCTCTGTTTTCACTTTTGTTCAATGCTTTAGCCAGCTTCTACTTGTATCGTCATCTGTCTGATGCATATTCATCTTCCCTACAGGACGGTGAGCTACTTGAAGGCAGGTGTGTATTCATCGGCATTAGATCTGTCTACATATAACTGAAAAAAGCCAAAATAATCATGCATTAAACAAAATGAAATTGATTTTTCTCTCACGTAAAACAAGCTGATGATAGGAGAGCTTGGAATGGTATAGCAGCTTCACATTGTCTTCAGGGACCTAGGCCAGCTGCCTTTTCTCCCTCCCTCCCTCCCTCTCTCCTTCCCTCCCTTCCTTCCTTCCTTCCTTCCCTCCCTGCCTCCCTTCCTCCCTCCCATCTTACCTCCCTCTTTACCTCCCTCCTTCCCTTCATTTTTCCTCCCCTCCCATGCCCTCCCCTCCCCACTGTCCTAAGGTAAGACCATATAGACCATCCTCAGACCCACGTGGTCTAAGACAACTGTAGGAAAATCAGTTATCATGTTCAGTACTCAAACAACAGGAAGGGAGAGAAAAATAAATGTAAAATGAGGCACACCTTCCAGATGAAGCAGCTGCCTTCAAGGAGCTTTTTTCCCAGTAGGTATTTGTATGTCTCAGTGGCCAGAACACAGTCACCTGACTGAGAGGCAGTTGTTAGTTACAGGTGTGCTGTATTAGTCTATTCCCACACTGCTATAAAGAACTACCCAAGATTGGGTAATTTATAAAGAAGGGAGATTTAATTAAATCACGGTTCCACATGGCTGCGGAGACCTCAGCAAACTTGCAATCATGGTTAAAGGGGAAGAGGAATATCTTACATGGCGGCAGGTGAGAGAGAGCGACTGTATGAAGGAGGACCTGTCAGACACTTATAAAACCATCAGATCTCATGAGAACTCACTCACTACAACAGAACGGCATGGGGGACATGCCCCTCTGACCCAATTACATCCTACCAGGTCTCTCCCTAGATACATGGAAATTAGGGGGATTACAATTCAAGGTGAGATTTGATGGAGGCACAAAGCCTAACCATATCATGGTTAGATACTAAGCATAGGCTGGTACTAAGGAAGAAAGGGGAAATGCATACTGGCTAGCCACCCTGAAGTATATCTGACAGTGTCTGTGACTGAATGTGCTTCATTATCATTCCCAAGGCCTGCCCTGTACTTCATGGGGAGGAGTGAGGGGTTAAGAATTTTGGTTGAAAATAAGGATCAGATCAACCTGCTATTAATGCTGGCTCTGCTATTTACTAGCTGCCTAACTTGGGCAACCTTCGTTTAATTCTTTGAGCCCAGTGACCTCACGATGGTAGCAGTCACACTGACCTTATAGGATAGTTATGAGGCTTAAACGAGTGAATTCCAATAAAACACTTAGCAGGGCTTTTGACACATTGTGAGGCATCAATAATTGATAACTTCCAGGATTATTAATGGTATTAAGTCATTACCATTTAAGTAATTGTAAACATGAGTATTATATCCTATTTTAAACAATTCTGTACTTGGAGTGAGAAGACCTATGTTTGATAGCAGCTTAATTGCAGGGTGGCCTCAGGCTACTTGCTTAACCTGTCTGATACTCAATTTTTCTTTTGTAAAATAAGTCAAATTCAATCTGTTCTCAGTCACAAGAATCAAATAATTACTTTCTGACACACAACAAAGTGCAATACAATTATTAAGCCATGTTTTATAGTAAGAAAACCATAGTGAGAAAGTCAGACAACATAGTATCACTCCTCAGCTCTGCCACTTCTTAGCTATGCAACTTTGGCCATAACACATGACCTTGCTGAGCCTCAGTTTCCTTATTAGGAAAGAGGAATAGCAATATGTTTCTTGCAAATTTAAGAATTGAAGGGAATTATCTATGCAAATGCAAAGGGCCCGAAAAAAAGAGAAGACTCTAAATTACAGCAATGGTTGTGGCGACGATGATGAATTACTTAATATTTATTGAATGAATGGATAAATGAAAGAATGCAGGAATCAGCAAGCAAACTAGAAAGCTGTAGTTTAGTGTCCTTCCCCTGCAGACCTACACAGAGGGTGACACAGAGTGGAGTTTCCTGTGGGATTGCAAAACACACTTTTGCTCTGGGCAGCCCCTGGGGTACTTGGTTGGTTCCACACACCAATGGGAACCACATAATCTATGTTGAGGGACTCCCTTAGGGAAGTCCTCTTATCATGTCTCTGAGAGAGCAGGTCTTTCTATGGAACGTCATCTCCAATCATCCTTAGGCCCTCTTGCTGCTTCTTGAGAATCCACTCCCAGTAGTGACTAAACCCTCCATGATGTCTCCCAGGCCACCTATATGTATGTGACTGGCCAGGGTGCCATAAAGCATTTATTATATAGAGGGTGTGATAGTTACATTATCATGCTTTTCTAACAATGGATGATAAAACCTTTAGGATGCCTCCAGCCAGCATATCCCTGTTCTGTGTCTGTGTTATCCTTGCTTTTCCAGACTCCTCCTGAGTTTCCTCTATTAAGTACATCAAGTACTAAGAACTCGGAGCTCATTTGGTACAGGAAGAAACTCAATTATATCCACCAGCAGAGTGTAAAAGGAATGGAGGTTTGAGATATATTTATAGGTTATAGCCTCTCGGTGGAAACTTGCCAATTTTCAGCCCAGCAATGTGTAGGAATGCTTGGGAGGATGTCGGCTAAGTCCAGGGGAACCATTCCAAATGGGAAACGTTCTCTAAGAGGATTTATAGTAATGTGAATGTCAAAGTTAGCTCCATGTTAAATGAAACTAACTGGACCCTTTAGGACAGAGGATGTAAACTGGGAGCCCAAGTCTATATCTAGGCCACAGATGAGTCTCATTTTATCTGCAATTGGGCGATTCAGCTAAAAAGAAAAAAAAAAAACTCACCAAAGTTTTCACTGTCAAATTTCACATGAAAATATAGATGTGTGTACATGAGAAATTTGCATGTCAGTCTACATTTTTGGATGGTGACAATTGGCTGAATTTCAGTAGCAGATACTTCTTTAGAAAGATCACATGTTCTCTAATCTGCCACAGCCCCTACCACTGTCTAATCTTGTCTTCTGTGACACCCTTCTCAAGTCCTCACTTATGTGCTCTGCAGAAGTGGTCCCCAAACCCAGGACTGTGGACCAGTACAGTCTGTGGCCTGTTAGGAACCACATGAGTTGAGCCACTGTGGGCGAATTAGCATTGCTGGCTGAGCTCCACCTTCTGTCAGATCTGGGCCAGCATTAGATTCTCATAGGAGCACAAACCCTATTGCAAACTGCACATGCAAGGGATTGAGAGTGCACACTGCCCAGGATAATCCAACTCATGCCATTTTATCCCATAACCACACACATTCCCCATCCTCCCCCACCGATAAGTTCATGGAAAATTTTCTTCCATGAAATTAGTCCCTGCTGCAAAAAAAGGATGGGGACTGCTGCTCTGTAGGCCTTTGTGACTGGGCCTCCTACTTCAGAAGATTCTCACTGTTTGCAGTGATATAAATGTCAACATGACCTCTAACTTGAATGAAACCAGATGGATCCTTTAGAAGGTACTCCTGGTTTGCAGGAGTGCCGTTGTCAAATTTTCTTCTAGCTAAAAACGAACCCAAACTAATCCATTAGAAAGAACTCATGAGTCATGCCGACTCCGAAGAGCTACTGTGTCAACTCTGAAAAGCATCAAAAGGACAGATTCACCTCAGTGGAGTTTTGTTTATTTGTCTCAGTTCCTGTCAGAGCTGATGGTCCCACTAGCTTTGAATGGCCTTAGGCTTGGAAAGAACAGCTGGTATAGAGAGAATTGTCCTTTTCTCCCTCTCATCTTGAGTGGCTCCTTTACACTGGAAAAAGAGGAAGCCCGGAAAGGCTCAGATGTAAAGGAAGATTGTAAACCAGGACTCAGACAGTCATTGAGAGGGTGTGAGCCTTATGCTGAAGTTTCAAAATATGCAGAGAATGAGTGTCGAGAAAATAAGGTATGGAGTATGGAAAAGAGTCTGCAGAAAGCCTGAGTTAGGTCCTAAGTCAAGCCTGCCATGTGCTGTGTGAGTTTGGGAAAATTCTTTAGGCTTTAGACTCCATCTGCAAAATGAAGGTTGGAAACTCTCAACAAACACTTTCAGAGATCCTTATTAAGCCCACATAGCTGAAGACAGATGAAGACTGAAGACCAAGTCTGTGAGAAGGTTTATCAATGGGATAGCTCCAGTGTCTGAATTTACAGCAACTGCACTTAATTTTAATCAGCGTCTGGTGTCTCGGTCCTCCTCTGCTGTCTGGCTTTGTGGTACATCCCTAGTCTTATGTCTTTCTCCTGTCCCTTTTCTTATTCTGCTCCAGTCATGCCAACCTTATGTTTCAAGAACATGCCATGTGTAACCCATTGAGAGCATTGCTTCACCTTGCAACATGCTGTTGTTCTTTATCCTAGAAGAATCCTATTCAAGGCTCAGTTCCTCCTCCTTTAACCATCCTAGTTCCCTTCCACTGTCACACACACACAGGCACACCCAGAGTTGACTGGTTTTTGGGATTCATATCTCAGCTTTGTCACTTACCTAGAGTGTCACAAATTTGAGAAAGACAGGACAAGGAGCCTGGTGTCCCAATTCTTTTTGCCACATCACTGGGCCACCCACTTTACCAGTGACCCATCTTAGTCACCAGTGTGACCATAAGCAGATTAGTTAAATGCTCAAAATCTCAACTTTTGTATTCATTAAAAAAGGACGAAACTACAGATAGTCCCTGACTTACACTTTGGTTTAACTTATACATTTTCAGCTTTCTGATGGGTTTATGCATTTTCAATTTATATTTTTGACTTAAAATGGATTATCAGACATAACACCTATTGTAGGTCAAGGAACATCAGCAAGGCTTATCTTATAGTGTTGAGAGAGTTAAAGGAGGTAAGCATACCAACCATGCGACACCATTCCTGGTACCTAGTAAACACACACCAAATGCTTTCTTTATATGTAGAGAAAGGACTGCATATCTTTTTGTATTCACTTACAAGCCTGAGCCTAGCATATGGGTTGAAAACCAGTCTAGGAGTGATGGGGCCTTTATGTTGGGGCCTCCACTCTCCTATGAGCTCTGTGATTTAGGCAGGAAGCTTAACTTCTGTGAGCCTTGGCTTTGCTTTCAAAGAAATGGAAATGTTTCTCCAAGGTTTTCAGAGAGCTGCTGTCTGCATTGCTTGGGCTAATGAATGGGAGTGGGATGGAGTGGGGATATCCCTTGAAACGGAGTAAACATCATGCAAATGTTAGCTTTTTATTATTATTCGTAACACCAACAGCTTCTTTTCTCCAATGGCAACCCAAAGCCACTGGCTACCCCTGACAACAGTGGCCCAGATGTTGCCAACATCTGCCTGCTTCTCTGTGCTTTTACAGAGCAAGAGGGGGAACAATGGAGTGACGAAGAGCCTATTATAGAAACATGTGGACAGGTTTTACCACCTCCTCCTGTTGTCTCTCCAAGACGTATAATCCTCTGGGGAGGAGGGACCACTTCTCATTCATCTCTCTGCTTCAGGTACCCAGCCCAGTGCCTGGCATTTGGAGATGCTTAGGAGACACTGCTTACGTTGGTTGCAGGGGCTCAGAGCTGCCTTTTGCTATGGGGATGATGCTGTCAGTCAAGGGTGGTAGGGCTTCTTGGTTGCCCAAGTGAAGAAATAACAAGCTTGGGATTCAGGAATCTGAATCCACTGCTGATTTTCTGTGTGACTTTGGACAAGGCAGATAAACTCTCTGGACCTAGGATGAGGCAGATAAATTCTACAAAAAAGAACGTGCTGCCTGGCTGAGTCTTAGGTGTTGTGGAGTATCTTATAGCCAAGAAAGACTGGAGATATTTTAATATCTGCATGTAAACAGAGCATTATTTCCCTCCACTCATCTTTTGCTGATTTCTACTTGGGAGGGTGGTAGCTTGCAACTTGGAAAAAATGGCTGCTGGGTCGTTACTGGGTGCCACAAACTTCACACACACTTACTAGCTGACTTAATCTTTATAACAATCACTGGAGCTGGGCACCAGCATTCATGTTTCTCTGATGATTAAACTGAGAATCAGAGAAGAGTCCACTCTCTGAAGTCACACAGCTAGTCAGTGAAAGAGTCATCCAGAATTCTTCCCAGGTTGCGTCATCATCAAGAAGTAATCAGTTTCTTATCACTGAAGGTGCTCAATGAGGGGAGGCCCACTGAGAAGAGCTTTGTGGAGGAGCTTCAGCCATAGCCTGGGCCAGAGCTAGGGGTGTTGGCCTTGGATTTGTCAGTGCACACACTCAGAACAGGTTCAGCTCTGGGAGGACTCTTGGAGATCATCTGGTACAATCCTCTCCTTTGTAGATAGGAAAATTGAAGCTTTGAAAGGGGCAAGGATTTGACCAATGTCACATATTAGACTCCTGGAGTCAAGCTGACCTAGGTTTGAATTCTGTCTCTGCTACCTATATTCCTGACATCTCACTATACCCCATTGAGTGCTTTCAGAGGGGACCCAGTCTTTTCTCGTGGCTGTAGACACTCATGGTTAAACCAAAGGACCTAAGGAGATCCCTGGGACCCAGGAGGTCCAGTGCACAGAGCTCAGGGAAGCCTGAGCCTCCACAGGTGGGCCTTTGCCCTTCCTTCCTTCCCTTCACAAGGAGCAGGCATATCATTATTAAAACAGCCTCTCTCCTCCTTCTAGGGAGCCAGGTTGTAATTGGAGCTACATGGGATGGTGGTTTTCACTGTGCAGTGTCTTCCCTCAGCTATGACTGTGTCATCTTCCCTTAGCTATGACCAGTGACAGCCCCGGCCCCAGTCTCCTTGGGAAAGACAACTGTGTGTGTCTCCAGGGAAATGAGCTAGCCTGAGAGCAGCAGCCACCTATGAGTAGGAGGGTGGAAGCACCCAGCACCAGCATCTCATCTCTGACTCCTCCTATTCCAGATGGGGGCCTGGGCCCCCTGGGAGGTGGAGTGAAGTGAAACACTGTGAGCCTGGCACATGCTGTGTGCCAGAGCTGGTAGGTGTCTTGGACAACACTGCTTCCAATAACCTTCACCAACTATTCAAATATTTCTGAGACTCAATGTCTTTACCTATAAAAAAGAAAATAGATAATGGTAGAAACTATTGGCTTGGAGCAAAAGTAATTTCGTTTTTTGCCATTGAAAGTAATGGCAAAACTGCAATTACTTTTGCTCCAACCTAATATTTCAGGGGCATATCTTAAGGATTAAGTAAAATAATATGCCCTAAGTGTATATTAGGTCCTCCCCATGGTAGCATTGGCTGGTAGATAGAAGGTGCCAAAAGAATGGTAGTCTCTCCCACTCGGTGGTTCTGGCATTGTTCCACATTTTATAATCTGAGGCTGGCAATTGGACACGAACTAATGTCAGGCACACAGCACAAAATCACAACTATTACTAGTTTTTTGTTGTTGTTGTTTGACATTTCTGGGGTAACTCCCTTTATTGTTGCTTTACAAATCATAGCTAATATTTATGTAGCACTTAGTAGGTGTTAGACACTATAACTAGAACTTGACATATATTACCTTACTTCTACAACATTCTTATGAATTACATAGAATTATTGTATTCATTTCATAGGTGAGGAAACTAAGGCAGAGAGAGGATGCCCTTTGCATGGGATCAGTGGTAGAGCTGGGAGTCAGATTTAGGAAATGGGGCTCACCATGCTCTATTGAACTTAAAGTGTTCTGTCCATCCATCCATCTATTACTGAGCAATTAGTATGAGACAGGCACTATTTCAGGCACTTGAGAGCAGAAACACCCCTACTACCCTCATGGAGCCTACAGTCCGGCACAGAATGAGAATCCCAGGTCACTCCCAGCCCCTGGGGTCCTGCATCCCATCCTGAGTTTCCTTTTCGTTACTCATCACATTTTTTTGGACAAGATTCCAGTCAATCTATAGCGTGGCATTTTTTTCAATGGCCATCTACTGCCGACTTCTCTCCATCTCACTCCCTCCAGCCCAGGGATGAAGCCTTTGGGACCTCTTCATGGTGGTAGCAATCACAGAGCCCAGTCAGTACTGCACCAGGACTGTGGCTGACTGTGCATTTAAGCAGCACCTCAGAATTTTTGTGTATTTCTCAAGAACATTTTAGTCCTCGTGTTTTGATAATGATGGAAGGCAGTATCGAATGTGGAGTTCTATCTGAGTTGAGTTTATTTTTGAGCTCTGCTGCACAGTAGCCATGGGTCTTGGATAACTCATTTGGCGACTGTGCCTCTGCTTTCTGGTGAGTGGAATGCTACGTAGTGCTATTCCCTATCCCATCACACCTATGTCACCAGATTCACAGCTGGATTAATATGAACTCAAGGTCTCTGAGCTCAAGTTGGAAAGACCTGCCTTTAGTTCTCTGGAAATGTTATTTAACGTCTCTGAGATTCACTTTCCTCATCTGCAAAATTGGTACCAAAATACATTTTCGTCGTATTTCACGGGTCTGCAAACTTCAGGGCCAGGACGAATGAAGAATATGAGTGCCTCACTCACCTTGGACATAGAATTTAAAGTGTTGCTTATAACCCTTTAAATGCATTAACTTTTTTTAAAAAAAAATATTGCATTGAAATAGTATCTATCTTCATTACTGAGGTTTTTGGAGCCCCTTTAAATTTTGCATACAAGACAAGTGCCCATGTGCCTCACCCTAGTCCCAGCTCTGTGACACAGAGGTGCTTAAGTGAAATACTAATGAAGGGAAAGGCTTTTAAACCTAAGTGCTGTGCAAATGCCATTTTGTTGTGGTAGTCGTTTATTTTACATTGTTTGCTTGTCGTTACAGTAATACACTTTTAGATGAGAGGAATTTTTTTTTTTCTGTAGAGCAGGAGGATTTTCCAAGTCTTAGAGGTCTGTGTTCTAATAATGGGGTTGCTATAGATTAATTCTGTGACCTGGAGCAAATTGTTTAACCTTTTAGTTTTCTTATCTGCAAAATGGGTATATTAACACTGACCTCACTGATTTCCAATCTGATTTGTTCTGATAATGCATTCAATTTGTCAGTACCAATAAATAGCATGCAATATGGCTTAGAAAATAGGATTTCCTGTTTTATCCTTCTTTAAAGACACTGAAACAGCAGACACCCATTGCTTACCTAAAACCCTTGAAATCATTGATACATGGATCATCTTCAAACGGCTTTCTGTCTTGTGTCTGACAATGGAAACAAAACTTGAAATGACCGCCAAGAGGCGAGGCTCTAGTCTGGCTCCACCACTAGTCGTGTCTGACCTAGAAAAGTCTCTTGTCCTCTCTCTGCCTTGACATTCCCATGTGCAGAATAGAAGAGTCCTTTTTTCTAGTTCTGCTCCATGGAGCTCTAGAGATTTCAGACCCCCAACCTCCATTTAGACTGGATCATCGCCTCTTTCATGGCTTTATTCAGAAATAGATTTCCAATTAAAATTATTCAAAGGAAAGTGTACAAAAGCAGTGATAATCCTAACAATGTCAGCTAACCTTAAGATCTCTGAGTTCCCATCCGTTCTGACGTTTGGAAAGTGGGATTTTAGTGTAGAAAAATCAGTGTGTTTGCCTCCACTGGGTTTCCGTCTAGCTGCTGTTGAACATCTGTTCAGCACGGTAGGAGACACATGGCTGGTTCAGGAGGGATTAGCTGGCACTGGAGAGGCGTCCAGGAGAAATGGGAGGGGAGATCATGGTAAGGCGGTCTGAATGCCAAGCACGTCTGTATTGTCTCTTATGAGTTATTCCTCTTACCCTCCAACCCAAACACAATCTGTCCCTACCTGAGGCTCTCTTTTCAGGCTGGTAACAGGCAGCTGAGTACCATTGCCACATTTTCTGGTCTGTGGGAGGAGAGGGGTCGGCTCTACCCTCTTGCCCTCTGCCCATGTACATAGTTCATACCATCTCATTTAACTCCTTCTTCATCTGCTGCTCAGCTTTTGGATACAACACACTTCAAAGTCACCCTCCTTTGCTGAAACATATATGAACCATTGACATTTTTAGCAGGGAGTCATTGGTCTAAATAAAATCTTATGAGAAACTCCAGTTCATAAGACAGATACATGAAGCATTTTATAAGAGTAGAGTCCTATCAAATATGCATATTATTTGCATGACTTAGACTATATATTTTTTATGAGAGACAAGAGACACAGAAACAGACAGAAATTAGGGAGTTAGGTCATGATGACCACTGCTACACTCGATGAGCATTGATAATCCACAGTGAAAATGGATAGAAAACACAAAACTGTGGTCTTTCTTGGTCAGTCTCAGTGCTCACTGTTCAGTGATCACCAGTCTGCTCTAAGTGCCATTCCTTTGTTTTAATATATCCCTTAAACAAAATCAAGCTAATTATTTTAGGCACTGAGTCAAATAAATAGAAACAGGGACCTTTCAGCTGGATCATAAAAGATGAGCAGAAATTTACTTAGGAGGCTTCAGTCTTTCTCTGTAATTTGATGTTCATTGCGGAGTGTGTTTGGGTTGTGTGTGTCTGGGTGCACACACACATACACTCATATGTATATAGCCCTCAATAATTTGCAAAACTTTTTCATGTGCATCATTTTATTGATTCTCCCAACCACCCTGGGAGTGAGGGAAGGTAAATGATTGTTGTCACTTGACTGAGGAGGAAAATCAGGCTAAAGGTGTGTCGAATGACTTGCCCAAAATCTCATTAACAGGATTAAGTTGCCAATTCCTGGCTCCCACTGAGCCTGATACTGGTTTAGGTGCAGCACTTTTTTCATGATTTCCTGCTTTGGAGTGAGGAACACATGCTCAGGAGAATGAGAAGCAGGGCCTCCTCCTAGCTACAGCCCCTCCCTGGTTTCTTCTGGAGTTTTATTCTCACCCTGCTCCCTGCACCTCTGATGGACACAGAACCCTTGATGCAGGGAAGCTAAGAGACTGAAACTGGAAGAATGCAAGCTCCAGCTCACCTCCTAGAAGACTTGCTTGTTAACAGCAAAGGGAGGAACCCCAGAATCCAGGCAGAGCCAGTGGGAGGAAGTAATAATGCCAGAACTCATCCCTGAACTGAAGAAAGGAACAACAGATTGAAAGTGTCCTCTGATTATCAAACACGATGAATGAGGAACAAAAAAAAAAAGAAATCTGTACCTGGTTGCATTGCAGTGAAATTTCAGAAGTGTATGGATAAAAGAGGGGAAAAAATGTAAAAACTTTTAGAGAGAGAAAGAGAAAAAAGAAAAAAAGTTGCCCCAAACAAAGGGAGAAGAGACAATGGAGTTTCTGGTAAATACAATAGTAACAGAACAATTTACTGAGAACATTCTTCAGACCCAGGTAATTGGCATGGGATTTGTGGAAGCCCATATTTTCTCCACCTGAACTGAGAACAGTTTGAAAGATTAGAAAAAGGAGCAAAGCAGATGGAGATTCACATTTTGCCTTTATTACTGCAATAGGTTAGTTTGGAGGACTTGGCAAAAATGGGTATTTTCCAACCCAGGGTAGATGCTGAGTGCCTGGCACCCTCTCACATGGGAATCTGTTACCACAAAACAGAAGGGGTGGTAGGGCAGAGCAGAAGGCAGCTTTTGGAGGGGATCTGGTTCCTATAGCAAAAGAGGCAATGAAGGGAAAGAGTTATGCAAGCTCACATCCTCATTCCAGATCCACTCTGCTTCAGTGGGGAGGAGTAAAGGATGTTGGCCAAGAGAGAGATCTGGGGGAAATTTATCTGGAACAAAATCTAGGGTGTAAAGAAGAAACATTTCCTAACACTGTTCAGTGTTTAGATGCACATCTTCATTTAGTTCTCAAAACAAGACAATACACTAGGACCCTCATGATACCCATTAAACCGATGAGTAAAATGAGGCTCCTAGAAGCTTTTGTAATTGACACTTACCTTTCACTGTTACTTTCATAGCAGCACTTACCCTGGGTGGCTTTGGTAACTTTGTTATGTAGCCCCATGAAAGTAGCAGCGTGGACAGTTACTCCAGCTCTGTGTGTCTCCATAGATCTTCTAGCCCCCCTCTGTGCTGCTTCCCCGAGTGCAGGGCCCTGAAAGGCAATGAAGATAAAGGGAAGGTGGGCTCACTTAGTGGCCCTCTGACAGCCCGAGTCAGCAGCTTCTGGGTCAGGACAGAGAACAAAGAAGAAGCTTGTGACCAAAATAGATGAGATTTGTATGTTTGTTAAGGGCCAAGTAATGAGATTTGACCACCACTGGGATTCTTGAAAAAGAAGCTTCTTTCTACTCTCCTGCACTCCCTTCTATCCTCTCTTCCTTTCACTTTCCCCTCCTTTCCATGCTCCCTTTGCTCCTCCCCGCCTTTCCAATCTCTCTGGCTCTATTCTCCGCTTTCTAAACTCTCCTTAAACTGTTGGCTACTTGGACTTTACCAGTGACAAGCTCCTTCCCCCTTTATCCTCACCAAATTCAACAAACCATCAATTCTATTTCGAACTTTAAATCAATTCAAACCAGTATATTGACTATTTTGTTTTATTTTTACAATGATATCAGGTAGGTTTGCTTGTCATCCCCATTTTCTAGTTACAGAATAAAGTCACTTGTAAGAGCCACACAACCGGTAGAGTAGCAATAACATTTGAACTAAAATTTTGTGGATTCAGTTTGAGCTTTAACCAAGAAGCTACATTGGCATACACAAATAAGAAGGAAAGGATGCCAGTCAGGGATGGCGGGTATGTTGGCAAATGTATGCCAAAGAATGGCCTGGGGCCATTGTAAACAGCTGTGATCTTGGCAATAGTCCTGGTCTCTATTACTAAAAAATTATATTGATTTTGTCACTCAGTAGAGTGACACATGTAATCCTAAAGTAGACACTACTGCTAACATCAGGTCATAGGCAGGGAAGATAAAATATAGTGAATCAATTGACCTGCTGTGATCAGAAACTCAGAGAGCACTATAGATAGCATTTAAGTAAGTACTCTTCTGCTCCCAGACCAACCCTACCTGATGATAAGATATCCTGCAGACAGAAATACGTACTTTTAATGAGTGTCCCCAGGTGATTTTTATGACCAGGCAAGTCATAAAAATGGGGATGATCAACTCTATCTGGGAGGGTCAAGAAGAAGATACAGAAGTTGTGTCTTAAAAGACGAGTGGAGTTTACCGTGTCAGAAAGGATTTGTTGTGTATTTTCCATTGTTTTCAGTCCACAACCTTCTCTATGGAATCTTTTATCATTGGTGATGATGCTACCTTTTCATGACATATGCAGAGTCCACTCCCTCTACCTCAAAAAAGCCACTGAAGAATGAGAAAAGATGTCTTATTTCCATTCTCTCTTAGACCTTATCTTTCTTGTCTCAGTCTCTTTTGTTCACCTACTGTGGGTTACTTGAGTGACTCTTGGAACTAAATAATGGACCTAGATATCCTTCCTCTACATACGGGGTTTAATAGAATCCTGACATAATCCCAGAACATGTCCACTCAGAACCCCAGAATGTAATCTTTTTTGGAAATACAGTATTTATAGATGTGATTAGTTAAGGATCTTACAATGCAATCATCTCTGACTTAGAGTGAACACTAAATCCAATGAGTGGTATCCTTGTAAGAAAAAGGGGAAATGCAGAGGCACACAGGGGAGAAGGTGATTTGAAGATGCAGACATATTGGAATGATGCTTCCACAAGTTAAAGAATTTCAGGAGTCACCAGAAGTGAGAAGAGTCAAGGAAGGATTCTCCTGTGGAGCCATTCGGGGGAGCTTGGTCCTGCTGGTACCTTCATTTCAGACTTATGGCCTCCTCAACTAAGAGAGATAAATTTCTAATGATTGAAGTCACTCAGTTTGGGTGATTTTTATTGCAGCCTGAAGAAATTCACACACCCAGATTCCGTGGAGGCTCAGGATCAATGGGACTTTTTTTTTTTTTTTTTAAGTAGGATCTTACCTCAAATTCCTGGGCTCATGCAATCCTCCTGCCTCAGCCTCCTGAGTAGCTGGGACTAGATGTGTGGCACCATGCCTTCTTTATTTTTATTTTTTGTAGCGATGAGGTTTCACTGTGTTTCTCAAACTAGTCTCAATATCCTGGCCTCATGAAATTCTCCCATTTCAGCCTCACAACATGCTGGGCAAACCGGCCTGAGTCACCACATCTGGCCAGAAATAAGGACTTTCTCTGAAGTGGTCCCAGTACAACCAGTCCCTATTCTATCTCAATCCATTTCCTCAGGACATGGCGATTGGTTCAAAAAACACAGGGCTCTGAATAGGCCAGGGATCCAGGTTAGTTATTCTTGAGTGAGTCCAGACCTCTCACCTATATGGGTTGGAGATGGATTGGAGTGTGACATGGACATTTATTTCAGTAGCTATGGAATCAAGTTCATCTTCATCTAATTAATCTGCAGATTAGACAGTTCCTAGGCTCTTCCAAGACCTCATCTTTCCAATCTCAAGCTCAATGAGCTCTTCAAATGCTGTCCTGTTGGGCGGCAGTTTGGGGAAGCTATGGCTGACCACTTAAGGCTACAATGTGCTGGAGCTTTGAGTTCCTGCATTGCACCCTGGATTGTGTTAAGGACACTGCCCAATCTTGGGCAGCCCAGCTGGGACTGGATATGAGGGTGGATCTTGGAAAGCAATCGATGTAAAACCTTGAGGGAATGTGGGAAGCAGGACTTGGAGATCCACTTTGGGGCAGTACTGTGTGTGACAGCAAGGTCTCAGGGAACAGATCTTGAGGTTCATCACTCATGGTAGGGCCTGGGGGTGGGGGGGCATGATGAATGTTGCAACTTAGATGTTCTCTGAACAGGGAACGAAAGCATGGTCTACCAGATTCCCCTGCAGCCTGAGCCCTGGGTTGCCTGTCCTGCCAGCAGGGGTGGAAATTATCTCAGGGGTGAGAGGAGTTGTTAAGAGTAAGGTGGCAGGTAGCTGGGCAATTGTCTCTGCTACCTGGGCTACTCAGGAAATGTTGAACTCCATGTTTTTAAATAGGAGACAGATGGCAGCAAGGTGAGAAGGAAAGAATGAATCATATCAGTTCAGCCCCAGTGGGTACATCAAGTACACTGGCCAGATTTAATACCTGCTCCTGTCATCCCACAAACCAGCCTGCCACTGACTCCTCTCTCTTTTTGCTTCTCATTGATGGACATCTTATGCTTGACTCTCTGCCCCTAGTAACTAACTTTCCAGGGGTTTTCTTGATCAGGCCCAGTAGGGGAGATCCTGAGACCATCACAACATGCCTTCAAGACAATTGGCAGCTACAGCATCAATGCTGGAAAGTGACAGCAAAACAGTGCCCCTGAGAGACCCCTATATTGTGACTTGTAATAGGGTTTGAAGAAGTTTGATGGATAGATGATGGAAGTATCAAAAATATTGGTAAGCTGACAGCTTTGTTTCTTTTGTGACTTAAGTTACTCTGCTGAATTACCTGTGGTTTTAGGAGTCCCTCTCTTTAACAACACCTATTTACTAAGATACGTATAAATTACTCCACAACATATATAATTCTTTTAGAAACCTGATTATCAATGGAGTCCTTACTTAAAGAGGAAAAGGCACCTGTTATTATTGATCATTTTAAAGCTGGGGAAACTGAGACTGAGAAAAATAACGTGGCTAGCCAAGGGATGTACAGCTAATCAGCCAGCCAGGATTTGAACCCAAATCCAGTGTTTTTTGAGCCACATTATGGATATCCTTTTTCACCCCCTTTTACTAAAGTCCTATGACTTCCATCCAGATATACTAGTAGTAATGATGAATATATACAGCTATCAGTTTGCTTTCTCTGTAAGGTGATTGTGCATGAGCAGTTGGATCTGACATCCTTTCACCCCTTTACTTTCTGACTCAGTATCTCCTATGTATTTATATATAAATAAATAAATGAGTAAACAAACTTGGACTTCAGAACACCTCCTCCTCTTTGGTCCAACAGTAGAGAGAGAGAAGTAAACAGCTAGTTATCACATTTGTGTCTTCATTATCCCTACACCCAGTACCCCTTACCTGGGCACCAAAAGGGAATTAACAGCAATGTTTTCTTTATTCACTATGTATCTTCCAGGCTTTTCGGTCCTGGGATATAGGCTGAGAATAAGCTTGATAAATAACTCATATCTAGTTCTTGTCCTTGAGGAGCTACTAAACCATTTTGAGAGACATATGTCTATTTACTTATGTATCTATCCATCCATCCTCCATCCATCCATTCATTCATCCATCCATCAGTTCATACACTCCAAAAATAATTACTAAGCATTGACAAAACACTAAGTGCTGTTCTTGGCACTGAAGACAGTAATGAACAAAACAAAGGCCCTACATTATGGAAGTTTACTCTGTTAAGGCCATAAACAAAGTTAACACATTAGTGTATAAAAAGGGAGAGGTAAATCATATAAAGAAAGTTAAAGTAATGGAAAGGAAACAGAGATCTGGTGACGGAGACAAAGGTGGAGGGCACCATTTCAGGTGCAAAGGGAAGCCTTCAATGACGGGACTGTGTCTTGGTGATAGACCAGCAGTCCCTGACCCTGACCCTCACCCACACCAACTCCCCTAACCTCCATCTCTGATTTCTAAAGAAGCTAGCATCAGACCCACTCTGACTCTAGCTCCCTTCAGAAGCTCTCTCCCCATATAAAACTTATTTTTCAGGTATTAGTATTAACCAGGCTCTCATTGGCCTCCAGCCTCCTATCACATCTTTTCCCTACTTCTGACCTCAGAAGGCTTTGTTGCTGGCACAGTATTTTAAGACTGGCACGACATTAAGAATCTCACATCAGCCTTGTGAATCTGCAACACATTCCCAGGGAATGATGTACTGAACAAAGGATGCAGGCTCATCATTCTGCTGACCCTCTAGACACACTGAAAGTTTCAAGATTATTGCAGCAGCATGCAGCAGATAAACTTAGGATTCTGGAGCCAAATGTGTGTCCTCTCACTGATTTTGCAGCCTTGGAGGACAATACTCCCTCTTGAAAGGCTCGTTTTTGTCATCTGTTAATCAAGTTAGAAATGCCTAGTTCATTTGCTTGCTATGGCCACTTTGTTAAAAAAGCAAACAAACAAACAAAAAAAACACCCACTTTATGAGGACCTGTGAGCTTTCTGCAAACTTCTCTTACTTTATTATGGGGCAAGGCAAGGACTGGGACTTAAGTTTCCTGATTTCTTTGTCAATATGTTTTTCCTCTGCCAGAACTTTTAAAATCATCTTTTACTGAACATTGACTGTATTCCAGACACTATGCTGGATTTTGTTTTGCATTCATTTGTTTAATTTTCACAATAGTCTATTTCAGTGATGAGGTGTTAGTCTCATTAAGATGAGAAAGATGAGTATCAAAGAAATTTAGTGGGCTAGCCGAGGTTCCATAGCTGGTAAATGACAGCATAGGTACTCAAATCCAAGGCCATCAACCCCATAGCCTGCATCATTGACCACTACACAGTTTAGTCTTCTGTCACATTTTGGGTATGAGTGTACTTGATTGGATGGGCATGTTCACCAAACCTTTGAACTTGACTATAACTAGAATTGCAAGCAAATCTTTTTTTATCCTCACTTTCTCTATGTTTCATACTTGGAAGCTGTGAGAAACTCTTTGCCCCTTACCATGTTTCCCTCTCACATGGAGCTTGCTGAACTATGCATTGTGATAACCACCTGCTTACTTACCTCTTCCCACAAACCAGCTGTGAGTTTTTCAAGGGCATACCTGTGCATTTCTAAGTCAGTCCAGAAGGTTAGCTACAGGGTCAGAAAATTACAGTAATAGTAGTAAGAGTTAAGCCAATGACTACCATATATTGAATGTTTTCTGCAGGTCAAGGGCTGTGTGACATATTTGACACATATCACCGTATCCAGTCCTCACAACAGCGTTTTTGGTGAATGGTACTCTTCCTGTATTAGAGCTATGAAAACTGAGCACACAGAGAATGTTCCAAGTTCCCATTACTGGTGGGTGGCAGAGTAAAATAGGAACTTAGGTCTGCCCTCTTCTAGGTATGCCCTTACCCTGGGGAATAAGTAAATCAGTGAATGAGGGCAAAGCTCTTCTCTGACCACTTGGGTTCATCTGTATATTTTCATGAATCAAAGAATGGGAAGAAACTTAGTCCTCGTAAAGATGTTTTTCCCCACCTTTTCCATTCATTGGTCCTTCAGAGTAGGATTTGTGACAGAACTTGAGAGGCCACCTGAGGATGTGTAGTGGGATGCTGACTTGTGTTAAATGGTTCATGCAAATTACCTTC
Source organism: Cebus imitator (assembly GCF_001604975.1). Classification (NCBI taxonomy): domain Eukaryota; kingdom Metazoa; phylum Chordata; class Mammalia; order Primates; family Cebidae; genus Cebus; species Cebus imitator. Next base: position 1,825,645 of record NW_016107635.1, on the reverse strand, counting down.
AGCCCTCTCTTATAGACAGATGGAGGACTGCCAGACAGACGTAGGTGTATTTCAGTCACCTACCTAAGAGAGGCATTTATGATGGATTTATTTATTCTTTCTTTCAACAAGTAATTGAGAGTCTACTACTATGTGCTGTGCACCATTCAAATTCACCCAGAAATAAATAAAACTCTGCCCTTCCTTTCATTGCCTCTCAGTATAGAAATACAAAAAGTACATAATGAGGGCTACTTAGTGTCAGACCCTGAGCTAGATCCTGAGAAAACAGAGATGATTAAGAACACCCTCAATGGCACTAGGGTGATGGGAGGGGGTCAAACTACGATGCAATGTGCTGCCTGCTCTACCAGACAGAAGCATGAGTCACTGTGAGACCTAACAGGTGGATATTTAACCCAGTCAGAGAAAGCAGGTTTCAGAGAACTCCTGCCCCCCAAGTTGAGGCTTAAAAGACTAGACGAAGAAGTGAGGGAAGGGCATTTCAGATAGAGGAAGCATGAGCAAAAGCACAGAAGCATGAAATGGTGTGAAGGATACAGGGTGGTTAACTGGTTTAATATATGCATTTACACCTGTAATACCAGGCAGGATGTCATAGAATATATGTATTTCATCTCTTCCAAAACGCTTTCCAGTTTGCCTTTGCCTTTCTAATTTTCTAGAGTATTAGACCCAGGATGACTGTTAGAAACCATCCAATCCTACTTCCTCACCCCATAGATGGGAAGGGATCACAATCACATCGTTTTGAACCTGTGGCAAGAATGAAGCTGGGAAGCTGTATAGAGAATATCTGATTGTACAGTGGAGGGGAGGTAGTGGTTTCACCACTACTTTGTATCAGATTTTTTTTAGGAAGCAAGATCTCACATCAATAATAGATCCACTCCTTGCAAGCTGTTAGCTAACTGTGTTAGACACTTCGATCTCATTTAACCCTCCACAGACTCTCCCACTTAGGTGTTAGTAACCCAATTCATAGATGAGAAAACTGAAGAAACACAAGTGACTTATCCAAAGACACAGAAGTCAGATAGGCATAGGTTCCAGTCGTGACTATACTAACTAAAATGTCAATAAACCTGTGTCTGTCTGACTTAATGGGGAAACGCTGGTGTCGCCAAGCATTCTTTAGCTTTCTCCTTGACAAATTTATATAGAATTCAGTATGTTTTCCCAGGATTTTGACCCTGTTCTAATCTAATTTAAATATGATTAAAGAAGATTGAGCTGGAGGTTAGTGGGTGGAAGGTGAATGCATTCTAAAGAACCACTGTGTTTTTACTTTACTCTTTTGGCATCGTCTTTGGAAGTAAAATGCTATCTCTAATAGATACATGGTAAGTAGATGACTTGTTTAAAAGAGAAATATGTTTCATTTTCTATAATGGGACTTCTTTTTTTTTTTTTTTGAGACGGAGTTTCGCTCTTGTTACCCAGGCTGGAGTACAATGGCGCGATCTCGGCTCACCGCAACCTCCGCCTCCCGGGTTCAGGCAATTCTCCTGCCTCAGCCTCCTGAGTAGCTGGGATTACAGGCACGTGCCACCATGCCCAGCTAATTTTTGTATTTTTAGTAGAGACGGGGTTTCACCATGTTGACCAGGATGGTCTTGATCTCTTGACCTCGTGATCCACCCGCCTCGGCCTCCCAAAGTGCTGGGATTACAGGCTTGAGCCACCGCCCCCGGCCTATAATGGGACTTCTTAAATAGGTCACCCTGTATTTGTCTAGAGGCAAAAGGAGAAATATAGATAAATATAGCTAACTATAGACATATTAACATAGATGTGAGTATATCTTTACAAATGTGAATACATACATATACATGCAAATTCTTATTTGCTGTGCCTTGTTCTTCTCTTATTGTTCACAGATATAAATGTACCTCTTCATTTGATTACATGCTGGTATCTTGTATAAACTTCTGGAAGATTACTCAAGAAAAAGTTAGATGTAGATAGATAGGCTCCTCCCTAATCCAGTGACAGAATGTAGGCCTCAGTGTCATTATGACACCCCCTTCCCTGCCAACAGACACAAGCCTTCCTATCCTGTTAGCTGACTTACCGCTTTAACTGCCTTACTTCCGGTCTCATCATCTCTCTCTTAGACTAGGGATTCTCAGTCTCTGCACTATTGACATTTGGGGCCAGTTAATTGTTTGTTGTATGTGGCTGTCCTGTGCATGTAAGATGTTTACAGATTCCCCAGCTTCTACCCACTAGGTGCCAGTACTCTCTGCCCTAAGTTGTGACAAGTCAAAATGTGTCTATTACCAAATATCTCTTGGGGGATAAAATTGCCACGAGCTGAGAGACACCATCCTAGACTATTGTTCAAATCTACCTCAGTGGTGTCCCTGTTTTCAGCCTCCCTGTCACACCCATGATGATCCTTCCAAGGTATACAGCTGATTTTGTTAAAAACAAACAAACAAACAAAAAAAACTTTAGATCCTCAGTGCCTAGAAGTCTCTAGATCCTCATGCCCTTTGCAATATGTTCTGAACTTTGTTATCCTCTTATTCTCCAGCTGCTCCCTTGAGACATTCCCAGTTTCTGAGATGGTGAACCTGCAGTTTATTGAGAATTACCCCACTGGAAAATCATATCACATATATTTTCTACCTAGTTACATGGTTTTCATCAGTTTCTCTTCTGAGTCTCCATTTGTTTTTTTCATCTGTATACAGGCCATAATAATCTAACCTACAGGGCAGCTAAGTAAAGAGCATCAATAACTTTAATACAAGGTAGAAAATGCTGAAGCTCCATAGGTGAGGGTTAAGGCGAAGCACTGTAGGAGTGAAGAGGATAAAGAGATTCCTTCTGGCTGCAGCTGGGGAGGGGAAGAGCCTAGGAATTCATGAAGGAGATGCATTGAAGTTAACAGTGAAGTATAGGTGGTATTTGGACGTATAGATGTAAGGCTGAGGAATAAGAATGAGGGCCTCGCGCCAGGCAGAGGAAATGGCTTCCACATAAAAACCTCAGGACCGAGAGTTTGGTCCCTGGCACCCACAGTGGCATGATGGTGAGAACTGGTGATCCACTGGGCCTTTTCTTGACCACTCACCTAATGACAGAGCTGGTGGGAAAGGAGGCTCAGGTTGCAAGTTCTCTAAGAAGTCTCTTTTCAGGCCCCAGTCTCTGCTCCCCAACTTACTGGGAGCAGAGAGTTTCAATGTGGTTGGATACTTAGCACCATGCCTGCTCTGCAGCAAGAACTCAGTGGTTGCATGGATGAGCAAAGCACACATTTGTAGAAGGGTATCTCAAAAGCATACGTATGAGACAAGGTTATCCACAAAGGTAGATGATGAGAACTGGAACTGTCAAACTACAGGACTCTTAGCTTAGTCAATAGGGAGGGGATCAGAGTCCATGTGTGCCTTAATCATGGTAACTAAGATGGATTGAGAATAGTGGGAAAGGATGAATAAAGCCTGGAAGATCATTCAGCATGTATTCAAATTATCATGATGAAAGTCCATGAAAACTGGGGCATAGGACAGCCACAGAGTAGAGAAAAATGGATGGTTATAGAAGTGATTTTGTAGATCAAATGGTCACAATTCACATGCTTTCTCAATAGTTTTAGAGGGTGTTGGCTGCATATTCTGTCTCCAAAACTGTTTTAGGATGTTTTGTGGTATTGGTCATGTCACTTCTGTCCTTTGAGTCTCAGTTTCTTTCTTTCTTTTTTTTTTTTTTCCTAACACTAAAGGCTTAGACTATTTTCCAACAATTCTTCCAGCTTAAACATAGACTGGGGCCTTGGAAAGAGACATCTCAGATCACTTGGATCCTGGGGCCCCTTCCTCGCTAACTCTGTCATTAGGTGAGTGGCCAAGAGAAGGCCTGGTGGGTCACCAGTTTTCAGCCATCATGGCATTGTGGCTGCCAGGGACCAGAAACAAGTGGCAAGAAGAGAAGGACATTACTTGGGAGAATATGCATGTTCACAGCTCTGAGGATTAAAGGCCCATGTTCTTATCACTGCAGAACAGAGTACTATAAATCCAGTCTTAGAATACCAAATCCCCTTGCGGCTTGGACGTAGTGAGGGAATATTAAAAAGGCTAGAGACAGAAATAATCAGTTCCCGAATGACACATTGTCAAATAAAGCATTTTTCATATTATCCCTTTCTTTTCTTTCTCTGGTTCCTTCTTTCATGCCTTGATATTTTAACATGAAAAATAGATTAAAATGAGGCCAGGCCAAACAGCAAACTGAGTTTGACTTTTCAGAAGACTCTCTTGGTGGGGTGGTTTGGGGTGCTTTATGCTTTTTATCTCTCTGTGTATTTTTCGGTTTTTGAGGTGGTGCACATAAGCAAACCAGCTGAAGTCACTGGCATTGAAGAAAGTCAAAGCAGCAAAGGGGCATACAAGGCTTGATCAGGTGTCCTGTGGATGCTGGGGTTAGAGTGAAAACAAGGACTTGGTTTGCATTCCTCTGGAAAGCCTGGTGAAGATTTTCACCTTCTGGATGTGTTTATTAAGCACTTTCCCTGGGCCAACCACTGGAGCTAAGGCTCCAAGCTTAGATAGCTGAGTGGGCTGAGATCAATAGGTCAAGGGCAGTGCATTAATTTCTTGGGGCTTCCATATTAAATTAAGGCCCACCGGGTATCTTAAAACATAAGAAATTCATTCTCTCATGGTTCAGGAGGCCAGAAGTCCAAAATCATGATGTCAGCAAGGTTTGCTCCTCCTGGAGGCTCTGAGGGAGAATCTGTCTCACTCCTTTCTACCAGCTTCTCATGGTTGCCAACGATCATCGGCATTCCTTGGCTTGTAGATGCATCACTCGGCTCTCTGTCTCCATCTTCATATAAGCTTCTTCTCTGTGTGTCCACTCCTGTTCTTATGAGGATACCGGTCATTGAACTTAGGGTCCACTTTAATCCAATATGACTTCATCTTAACTAATTACCTCTGCAAATATTCTGTTTCCATATGAAGCCACCTTCTGAGATTTCAGGTGGAGTGAGTGAGAGGGTGCTTCAGGCTGAGGGGGTAGTGAGTGCGGAAGAGGGAACATCACACCCTGGAGGATACCAACTGCTCAAGGTGACTCCAGGACAGGTAGGACAGGTGGGGCTTGTGGGGAGCTGGAGAATGAGAAGGAAGCAGGGACCTAGTTATGAGGGGCTTTGGATGCCAAGCTAGGGAACCTGGACATTATTCTAAGCACCCCAGGAAGCTAGGAGAGGGGTTTAAACAAGGAGGACTGGGGTGAAAGGATTTGGCTTGGGTTAGGCAAATAGGGAAGCTGAAGGAGTGATGCTTGTATTTGTTGACTTTTCTGGTGTCAGATTCTTTATCCAGACCTTTGATTGCCTTGTTTAATCCTCAGCATAACTCTTCACACTGTGAACTATCAACCTCATTTTAATGGGAGCCTATTGCAGTTCAATGAAATAGGTAAAATGTAATGAGCTTGTCACAGCCAACAGCAAGTAGGGAAGCAGGGATTCTCACGCTGGCCCATATGCCCCCAGGCACCTGGTTTCCTCATCAGAGCACTCTGCCCTTGACATCTCCCACCCTCTCCCTTGTCTGGTTCCACTGGGGAATCTGAGACTCACTGTCAGTAATAGAACAAGAAGAGCGGGCTGATCCTGCCTAGAGAGACTTGTAATGGGGAAGTTCCAGAAGGGATGGGAATGCACTTTCTTTCTCACATCTCTTCCCCACTTCCTCCCTGAAAGCTTCTTGAAATTCTCGTAAGGTGATGGTAAAACAAATCACCCCAAGACCTGCCCAGCTTACAGCCTCACAGAAGCAATCCCCTAACTAGTGGACTGGTGTCATTATTTCTAGAACTTGCAGTGACTTCCTCAGCCTTGTTTGTCTAGGGATGCCCTGGAGTGAGAACAGTCCAAATCGGACTTGGCATCAGGTTGTCCCTGAGGCCAGCAGGGCCTCAGCTTGTCACCCTTGGAGATTTGACCTCTTCTTAACTTGCTTTCTAAAAATTCACAGCCATCTTCCTATGTCTTTCCCTCCCTCCTCAGCTCCCCTCTTGCCTTGCAGCATTTTTTTTTTCACTGGGTCTGGGCCTGTGTTTGCTCCTGGTGTGGACTCAGAGATTGGACATGCTGGCCCTGCTCAGCACCGATCGATTGTTCCTGCTTTTCTGTTTGCTTGCCTCTGGTGTGGGAAGCCGATAAAGAGGGGAGCGTGTAACTCTATGGATGTGGACCGAGACAGCAGCCTGGACCAGTGCAGGTGGACACAGTCAACACTTCCTTCCTGATTCTGAGTCACTCATCTGCATTCTTTGGATGAGATGTCTCACTATGACAGAGGCAGCCAGATGGTTCTCTTGAGCTCCTTTGCTTGTGCACAGCACTCTTCAGTTTTTATGGGACATCACAGATGTTTTCAAATTTGAGTTGCACGGCAGCCCCCAGGGGGTACCATGAATGAGTATTTTCTTCTCTCACAGGTTTGCCATGTGCTAGATATTGAGCAAAGTATTCCATATCCATTAGCTCACATCTCACTTCCTTCAGTAAAGAAGTCGATGATCCAATTTTATAGGTAATAAAATTGTTATTTGGAGGAATTAAGTTCTTTGTCCAAGACAACCCAGCTTATGTTTGCAGCATTAGATTTCAACCTCGTGTTTCTGACCCCCAGTCTTAGCTGCTTCTGTCTGATATAATATTACAAGTATTGACCAAGTCCAATTTACTGATTAATAAACTGAAGGTCCATAGGAGCAAGCCAAGATCAGACAGTACGTAAACTTGAATTTGGAACTTTTTCCCACGTGCTCTGAGACTGTGTCCAATTTCATGTATTCCACTACTTTCTCAGGGTCTAGGGAGGAAGGGCTGCAGGCTGGTGCTTGTAACATTACCTAAGCTGCTACCAGGTCTTAAATGATGCCTGCTGAGTTCTTTAGAAGCCCAGCCAGGGGACGTCTGTTTTAGTAGTCAGTGGCATTATGAGACCAGAATACTGGAATTCTGCTTTGACCAAGTTCTTTCAATAAAACTCGAATCTGTAATGGAAACTATGTGGTCAGTGACTCAGCTGGAGGTGACGGAAGCTGAGTTCAGGGCAAGCTGAGGAGTGAGGACAAGGAAGGTATACCCCAATGGGAACCTGAAGCTCAGTGCCTGCCAAACCAGGGGATCCCTCTACCACGTTCTTCTGGAAGTTTCCTACGTTGAGAAATCTGTACCTGAAATTGCTTAGCTAACTTGATAAGGCAGAAATGAGGCTGGACAGTGGCTAATTAGGGTTTTGCTCCTGTCCCTTCTCCACTCCAAGTACAGTTTTAAAGTCATGCTGGAGTTAGTTTGAATCTCAGCTGCACTGTCTTGAGTAAATGACCTTTTGTCTGTGTGCCTCAGTTTTTAGCTTAACATAGAACGATGACAGGTGAATGAAAGAACACATATCAAGCATTTGGTCCAGATTGAGAAGCGTTTAGGGATCCAAGGCAAGTTGTACAAAATAGGTATGTATATAGTGCCAGAAGGTCAAGTCATTTATTCATTCATTCCTTTATTTATTCATTCAACACCGAATGTATACTTACTGAATTCTGTTAACAGTAACAATAGCTAACAACCTGTGATACCATGTACCCCTACAATATATTAAGTACCTCACAAGCTTTGTATTTAGCCCTCATGACCCAGTGAGGTGGCCCTATGACTCTTGTCCTTGTTTAACCCTTGAGAAAGCCAAGGATCTAGAAAGATAAAGTGACCTAGTCAAGGTCACACAGTGTCTAAGCAGTGGAACCTGGATAAAACCACGTCAGTCTGATGCCAGCCCTTAGCCATTTACTGCTGGAAGGCTCTCAAGGCAAAGGATGTGGCTCCTTTCCTCCCAGGAACTTCTGGTGTGGATGTATGAATTGATGCAGACTGCAGGTGCTACAAGGGAGGGGTCGTTGGGATATAAGGGGGGAAGGAAGGGGCAGTAGTAGTTGCAGGTGGATAGGTTAGTTAGGCCTCATCTTTCCTAGGTCAGCATTGGTCCTGGAATCTGACCAGAGAATCCAACAACCGTAATCAGGATCTACTGAGTGGGGTGAGGAATGAAGTCTCGGGAACCAGGCAAGGCCTTGGCCTTGTAGTGAAGGAAATGGAGACCGAGGGCGGGATCAGGCAAGGAGATTCCCCCAGGGACATCAATGGGCCAGAATGAAAAGCTTTTCTGAAGAGAAGATGTTCCCATTGCACATCTGGAGGCTGGATTTGAAAATAATACTTTCCTTTTCCTTTTTCATGAGCCCTCACCATCTTTCCTCCTTCTCCCTCTCTCTCTCTTTCGTCGGTGAGAATCGCTGTCCAATAACCAAGGGCTGTGAAATGGAGAGCTGGGGTCCAGTCATAGCTCCACCACGTCCTGGCCCTTTCAATCCAGCTGGACTTGGAATTAAACCCTGACTGTGTGACTTCAAGCTAGTTACTTAACATCTCTGAATCGCCTTTACCTCATCTATACAGCAGAAGCTAATTTCTATCACATAGCCTTGTCTTGAAGGTTAAATAAAATAGCATTCAGTAAAGGTGGCAAGGAGGGGTCAGTTCTTGTGTTTATCAAAGATTAGTGTTTCCCTTGGCCCTTTTCTCTCTTCACTCTCCCTCTCTATTACCTCTCTCCTCTTCACGCTTCCTCACTTTCTCCCTCTCCTTCTTTTCTTATTTCTGATACACAAAAAAAATTCCAGACAAATAATGTCATGTCACACATAATTTTGTGACACACAGCAATCACTATCATATGTTCTGTGGAGGGAAAAAAGATCCATTGTTGTTTTTTAAGGTGATATATACATAATCCCCTCTGCTATACACAGGCATGTACACATATATTTAATAGATTCTACACACACACACACACACACACACACACACACACACACACATACACACGCAAATACACATACTTATAGCTTTGTTTGGTTTGTGCATTTGTTTTTAGGTTATGACATCCAGAAAAACTTTCTTGAAAAATCCGAAGTAGCTCACTGCCGAACTCAAGGCAGGACATGGGCCCCTGTTCCAGACCTATCAGCCACACCTGCATACCTGGCCACAACCTTTTAGTCCTCTTATTCACCCAGTCCCCCCACCCCTGTGGAGGTGCGAAATATCAGCATAGTGAGCTGAGATCTTGCAAATAGAACATGCCAGTTTTCTAATATCAAATATAGTCAGAAGGATGACTGAGTTATTTCAGCGAACAGTGTTCGTCTTGGCCTAAACAGGTGTCTTTAACAGCAGTCACCTTTGCCCCCAAGATAATGTATTTACAGTTAACATCTGTCATCTTTGTTAGATGCTGTTGTCACAAACTGTCCTTGCCTTCGATGAGACCATAGCCAAGGAGAGGCCATCAACCACACACAGGTGGAATTGAAAGAATATAGGCTCTAGAGTTAAAAAGCAAAACCAAACAAAGTAAACACACAGATAGTGAGGTCCAGATATTACTCTGCCACTTGCTGTCTGTGTTTCTGGGTCTCTTGGTTTTTTTGAATCCTCTCTCACCCTCTCTATAACAAGGGTGATTCCTCCTGACTCTAGGGACTGCACAGCAGGTGCTCACAAAGTGTCTTCCAATCTCCCAAACATGAAGCAGAGTATAAAGTGAAGTAAAGCAGGAGAGTGATGAGGGCCTACCCATCAGAGGAGAGGTTTCTGGCACAGAACAATTGAGGGGAGGCCTAAAGAATGCAAACCTTCCACTTCAAGCTCACAACAGGTGTTATGGAGATTACAGTTGTGTATTGAAAATACCTCTGCCCTTAAGGAACTCACAGACCAGGGTACTTCATGAATCATATGAAGATGTAAAATGAAGATGTATCTTACATGAATCATGTAAGATATGTTCATTAACATATTAGCTTATTTCAAATTAATGTATGGTATGCAGACTCAAACATTTAGGAGTTGGGTGTATCAAAGAAAAAACTATATATATATACCAGTTGATCTTTGAATTCTGATTAAAGGAGCCCCAGAAAAGTGCATTTTCACTCACTGATTTACCAAGTATTTCTTAAGGACGTACTTTGTCCCAGTTCCCTTGTTGAGATTCAAAAATTTAAAGACTAGTGTTTCTGAAAAATACAGACTATGCAGGAATTATATTTGATTTAATAATGCTATCTTATATTTGCAGCAAGATGTAAGAAAGTCTACTACTGCTTCTTAAGCCTTCAGTTAACTCATTCTAGAGATGAGGAAGCAAGGTCAGAGGAGCGTAGGCTTTGGATTGCTCAGTTGGTGGGAGGTGGAGCCTGGATTCAGACATTCACATATGTGAAGCCGCAGCCCTGACCCTTCCTGACACTGAACCATCTGGATTGCCGTGACATCATCGTCTTTTGCTTCCTATGTCAACCTTGTGAAGAAGGAAGGGCAGGGAATCACTCATACTTTATACCTATGGAAAGCAAGGCTCAGAGAAGTCAAGAAGTTTGCCCAGGGTAACACAGTTTGTTGGTGAAAAAGCCAGGTTTGGAAACAATGTCTCTCTAGCTTAAGAACCATGGCTGGTGGTTCCCCGGGCGCTATGAGCCAAACCTAGGGACTCTGGCAGAGTGTAGTGAACAAGAAAATCCCCTGTGCCCTTGAGTCCAAAGAACAGTGGCCCACTTCCATGTCCTTCCTTCCTGCTCCAGGGTGGCCTCATCGCGCTGTTGCTGCTGCTGCTGGTCTTCACCGTGGCGCTGTATGCCCAGCGACGTTGGCAGAAGCGTCGCCGCATCCCCCAGAAGAGTGCCAGCACGGAAGCCACTCACGAGATCCACTACATCCCATCTGTGCTGCTGGGCCCACAGGCCCGGGAGAGCTTCCGTTCCTCCCGGCTGCAAACCCACAATTCCGTCATTGGAGTGCCCATCCGGGAGACTCCCATCCTGGATGACTATGACTGCGAGGAGGACGAGGAGCCACCTAGGCGGGCCAACCATGTCTCCCGCGAGGATGAGTTTGGCAGCCAGGTGACCCACGCTCTGGACAGTCTGGGACGTCCAGGGGAAGAGAAGGTGGACTTTGAGAAGAAAGGTGAGTCCTCCATGCCACAGCCCATTTTCCAGGGGGCATTTTGAAAAGATGGGAACAAGTGCAGAAGCTGGGCAGTTGGGGACCATGGGCAATGTTTTCTGGGATAAGCCACTTTGGATTTATGGCTTTGGATTTCTGTTGGGTTATCAAGTTTGTCTTTTCTGATCCTTCAGTAGTGGTGGGAGAATAAAAGAGCATCAGTAGTCTCGGAATTGGAGTTGTGAGGAGCCTCAGAGGGTATGCAGTCCAATATCTCTCCAGTGTCTCTTGATTACCTCCCTTGACAGTCTTCTCACTATTCAGAAAAAAGGCCATCTCATCCCCCACACCATTACTATTAAAGGGTTTCTTTATATACCAGCTCAAAATCTGTGTTAATGGCCCTCCATGTCCAAAAGGAAAGCAATCTGATGTTATTTTGCCAGATCAGTTCTTGGGAAATTTGACAACAAAAATAAAAGAGACTGTATATTTTAACCAACATAACCAACTCCAGTTTTTTCAAATAGTCTCATATGAAGCAATTTGCAAACATTTCACTTTCCTTCTAGACAGAAATTCTGATTTTTTACACCCTGGGCCATAACACCCGAACTGACACTCTTCTTCATCAAGGTGGGAATGATCCAGGGCTGAGAAAAATGGGATATTTGCCTCGCTCTTGCCAACTGTTATACTTCTGTTGATGCAGCTTGAGATCATATATGTTCATTAGAGTTATCGGGGGCTCATATTAGACATCTTTTATCTTATTTACACTGACAAATAATGTTTGTACACATTTATGGAGTGTATCGTGATGTTTTGATCCATATAATATGTGATGATCAGATCAGGGAAATTAGTATATCAATCATCTTAAATATTGATCATTTCTTTGTATTGGCAATGTTCAATATGCTCCTAGTTATTTGAAACTATTTATTACATTAATAAGTATGATCATCTTTAAATGGTATAGAAAATTCTTACTCCTATCTAGCTGTAAATTTATTTTTTAACAAATTTCTCCCTATTCCTCTCTCCCTTCTACCTTTCCCAGCTTATAATATCCTCTGTATCCCGCTAGCAGCCTCTAGCATTCTTTTACTTCTATGAGATCAATTATTTTCAACTTCCACATATGAGTAAGAACAGGTGGCATTTAACTTTCTGTTCCTGACTTATTTCACTTAACATAATGTTCTCCAGTTCCATCCAGGTTACCATGAATGAAAGGGTTTCATTCTTATTTATGGCTGAATTGTATTCCATTGTGTATATATACCACATTTTCTTATCTAGTTCTCTGTTGTTGGACACCTAGGTTGATTCCATACCTTGACTATTGTGGATAATCCTGCAGTAAGTATGCAGGTGCAGATGTCTCTTCAATAAGGTGATTTCCTTTCATTTGGGTACATGCCAAGTTATGGGATTACTAGATATATGGCAGTTCTTTTTGTAGTTTTTAGAGGACCTTCCAAACTGTTTTACATAGTGACTGTACTAGTTTACATTCCCATGAACAGTGTATAAGATTTTTCTTCTCTCTGCTTTCTCACCAGCATTTGTTATTTTTGACTTTTTTATAATAGCTTCTAAATGAGGTAAGATTATCCCTCATTGTGGTTTTGATTTGCATTTACCTGATAATTACTAATGATGAACATGTTTTCATATATTTATTGGTAACTTGTATGTCTATTGAGAAATTTCTGTTCAGATCATTTGTCCATTTTTTTAATTAGATTGGGGGGCTTTTTATTTATTTATTTATTTATTTATTTATTTATTTTGCTGTTGGAATGTTTGAGTTTCTTGTGTATTCTGGATATTAATCCCCTGTTGGATAAGGAGTTTGTGAATATTTTCTCCCATTCTGTAGGTTTTCTTTTCACTCTGTTGTTTCCTTTGCTGTGCAGAAGATTTTTAGTTTGATAGACAATCTTGTCTACTTTTGGGTTTTCTTTGCCTGTGCTTTTAAGGGCTTATTTATAAAATCATTTTTTAGACCAATGTCTTTAAGTGTTTCCCCTATGTTTTCTTCTAGTATGTTTATCATTTCAGATCTTACATTTAAGTCTTTGATCCATTGTGAATTAATTTTTTTATAGGATGAAAGGTGAGGGTCTAGTTTCATTCTCCTGTATATGCACATCCAGTTTTCTCAGCATGATTTACTGGAGAGACTACTATTTCCCTACTAAGTGTTCTTGGGACCTTTGTAAAAAGTCAGTAGGATAAATTTCTGGGCTCTATATTCTGTTTCATTCATCCATGTGTGTATTTTTAACACCAGTACTGTACTGTTATGGTTACTACAGCTTTGTAGTGCTTTTTGAGGTCTGAAACTGTGATGCTTCCACTTTGTTATTTTTTTCCTCAAGATTGCATTGCCTATTTGGGGTCTCCTGTGGTTCCATATATATTTTTTTTTTCTGTGAAGAATATCATTGGTATTTAATAGGAATTACATTAAACCTGCAGATTTCTTTGGATTGTATTTTCATTTTAACAATATAAATTCTTCTGACACATGAGCATGGGATGTCTTTTCATTTGTTTGTATTCTCTTCAATTTCTTTCATCAGTGTTTTATTCTTTTTCTTGCAGAGATCTTTCACCTCTTTGGTTACATTGATTTCTACATATTTTACTGTACTGTTTTATAGCTACTGTAGGTAGGATTTCCTTCCTGGTTTCTTTTTCAGATAGTTTGTTTAAGTAGAGAAGTGCTTCTAATTTTTATATGTTGATTTTGCATCCTACAATTTTACCGAATTCTTTTATCAGTTTGTTATTAGTCTGTTCTCACACTGCAATAAATAACTACCTGAGGCTGGGTAATGTATAAGGAAAAGAGGTTTAATTGATGCACAGTTCTGCAAGCTTTACAGGAGGCGTGGTTGGGGAGGCCTCAGGAAACTTACAATCATAGCAAAAGTGTGAAGGGGAAGCAAGCACTTTCTTCACAAGCAGAGCAGGAGAGGGAAAGCAAAGGGAAAAGTGAACACTTAAACAACCAGATCTTGTGATAATTCACTCACTATCATAATAACAGCAAAGGGGAAATTCACCCCCATGACCCAATCGCCTCCCACCACCAGTTCCATCCCTCAACATTGGGGATTATAATTCAACATGAGATTTGGATGAAGACACAGATCCAAACCATATCACATTTCTGAGACCTTTTGGTAGAGTCTTTAGGTTTTTCTGTGAATAAGATAAGATAATTTGACTTTCTCCTTTCCTATTTGGATGCTTATTATTTCTGTTGCCTAACTGTTCTGTTTAGGACTTCTAATATTGCGTTTGACAAGAATGACTAGAGTGGGCATTTTTGCCTTGTTTGGTAAGATGTTAGCTATGGATTTGTCTTATATAGCATTTATTATGTTGGGGTACTTTCCTTCTGTAACAAATTTTTTATGAGTTTTTATCACAAGGAGATACTTAATGCATCAAAAGCTTTTTTTGCTTTGAGATAATCATATGGTTTTTGTCCATCATTCAACTGATTGTACTTCATTCTATTGATATGAAATATGTTTATTGATTTGCATATGTTAAACTATCCTTGCATGCCTGGGATAAATACTGCTTGATTGTGGTGTATTTTTGACATGTTGGATTCAGTTTGCTAGTACTTTGTTAAGGATCTTTGCATGTATTTTCATCAGGAATATTGGCCTGTAATTTTCTTTGTGTGTGTGTGTCCTTGTTTGGTTTTGCTATCAGGGTGACACATGTCTTATGGAATGAGTTAGAAATAATTCCCTCTGCTTCCATATTTTGAAATAGTTTCAGGAGAATTTTTATTAATTCTTCTTTATATGTTCAGTAAAATTCAACAGTGAAGCTATCTGGTTCTGGACTTTTCTTTGTTGAAAACCTTTTTATTATTGACTCAATTTCATTACTTGTTTTGGTCAGTTAAGGTTTTTCATTTCTTTGTGGTTCAATTTTGTTGAGTTTTATGTGTCCAGAAATTTATCCATTTCCTGTGTTTTCAAATTTATTGACATATGGCTGTTCATAACAGCCTCTAACTTTGTATTTATTTGTATCATTTTGTATTTCTGTGATATCCATTGTGATCTCCCTTTTCGTTTCTGATTTTATTTATTTGAGTGTTTTCTCTTTTTATCTTGGCTGGTCTAGCTATTAGTTTGTCAATTTTTTTAAAAAGTTTGTGTTTTATTGATCTTTTGTTTCTTTTAGTCTCAGTTTTGCTCTGATCTATTTCTTTCCTTCCACTAATTTGGGGTTTGGTTGGTTCTTGCTTTTCTACATCTTTGAAGTGCATTAATAGGTTATTGATTTGAAATTTGTCTAGTTTTTTCCTATAAGTGTTTATTACTATAAATTTACCTCTTAATAATGTTTTTGCTGTGTTCCATGGATTTTGATATGTTGTGTTTCTGCTTTCATTTGTTTCAAGGAATTTTTAATTCTTATTCTTAACTTTTGTCTTCACTCATTGGTCGATCAGGAGCATATTACTTAATCTCCATGTATTTGTATAGTTATGAATATCCCTGTTGTTATTGATATCTGGCTTTATTCCACTGTAGTCAGATAAGATATTCGATATTATTTCAGTGTTTTAAAGTTTTCTAAAATTTGTTTTGTGCTCTAACATATGGCTAATCCTGGAGAATGTCCCATGTGCTGATGAAAATTGTCCTTTGCAGCTGCTGGGTGAAATTTTCTGTGATTGTCTATCAGATCCATTTGGTCTATAATGCAGTTTAAATGTGATGTTTCTTTGTTGATTTTCTGTCTAGACGATCTGTCCAATACTGAGAATAAGATGTTGAAGTCCCCAATTATTATTTTAGTGGAGTCTATCTCTCTCTTTAGATCTAGTAATATTTGCTTTATGTATCAGGATGTTCTGGTGTTTAGTGTAAATATATTTACAATTGTTATATTCTCTTGCTGCATTGATCTCTTTATTATCATATGATGTCCTTCATTGTCTCTTATTGCAGCATTGAACTTGAAATTTGTTTTGTCTGATATAATTCTAGCTACTTGTTCTCATTTTTGGCTTACATTTGCATTAGATATATTTTCAATTCCTTTACTTTCATCTTATGTTTGTCTTTACAGGAAAAGTGAATTTCTTATAGGCAGGATATAGTTTTATCTTTTTTATAAAATCCATTTGGCCTGTTTATGTATTTTTAATGGGGGATTTAGTTCATTTACAATATTTGTTATTGTTAATAAGTGAGAACTAATCAGTGTTTTACTGATTGTTTCCTGGTTGTTTTGTGTATTCTTTGTTTCTTCATTTCTTACTGTTTATTTTTGAAGTTAGGTGGTTTTCTGTAATTATAAAGTTTGATTCTCTTTCAAAAATATATTGGCTTTACCAGTGAGTTTTACAGTTTTGCATATTTTCATGATCATAGTTGTTATCTTTTCACTTCCAGTTGTAGGACTTCACTGAGAATTTCTTGTAAAACCAGTCTGGTGCTGATGAATTCCATTAGTTTTGCATGTCTGTAACAGGTTTTATTTCTTATTATTTCTGAAGGATAGCTTTGCTTGGTATAATTTCCTGACAGTTATTTTTTTGCAGTGCTTGGAATATATCATCACATTCTCTCCTGGCTGAGAAATCTACTGTTAGTCTACTGAGAATTCCCTTATATGTGACCTGACATTTTTCTCTTTCTACTTTTATTTATTTATTTATTTATTTATTTATTTTTGTTGTTGACTTTTGACAATTTGACTGTAAGATTCCTGTAAGAATATCTGTTTGGGTTTAACCTATTTGGTTTTCTGGACCTCGATGTCCATCTCTCTTCCAAGATGTGGGGAATTTTTAATGCTATTATTTCATTAAATATATTTTAATCACCTTTTCCCTTCACTTTTTCTTCGGAAACACCCCTAATATAAGTATTTTTCACTTACTCATGTCCCATGAGGTGTTCTTTTTTCTTTGTATTATTTACTTTTTCTTTTCTTTTCTTTACTTTTGACTGCTTGTGTTATTTCAAATTATCTGTCTTCTGGTTTAGATTTTTTTTTTTCTGTTTGGCCTAGTCTACTGTTGAAGCTCTTGATTCAATTTTTTATTTCCTTCATAAAATTCTTTAGCTCTTGGTTCCTGTTTGGTTCTTTTTTTGTGGCATCTCTCTCTTTGTTGAATGTGTCATGTAAATTATGAATCATTTTCCTGAGGTTGTTCAATTGACTATCTTCTCATATCTCACTGAGTTTACTTAAGATTATTATTTGAATATTTTGGCATTTCATATGTTTCATTATGATCAGGGTCTGCTACTAGAAAATTATTGTTTACAGTGACATGTTTCCTTGATTTTTCATGTTTGATATGTCCCTATGTGGATATCTAAGCATTTAGTAGAAAAGTTATTACTTCTAATCTTTTGCGTAGGTTTCATAGGGAAATAATTGTTTGCATTAATTGTTCTTGGGGTGTCAATTTGGTGTGGTGTGTTTTCTTGGATTTAGATAGATGCAGTACTATAGTTTCTATGTAGTTAATTTGACTACAATTTTACATTAGTGATATTTGTACGTTACTCAGTGGCCTAAGCTGAGAGAGTTTGCCGTGATGGTGGTGCAGCTTTGCTAGGATTGGGTTCACTGGGCTATTTCTCAGATCAGAAGGATGTTAGTGCACACAGTGGTTAAGCCAACTTGGGGTCTGGTTCTCTGAGACGAGGGCCACGGGGCTGTTCCTCTGGCCATGAACAAGGGCATGTGGTTACTCAGCTGGGCTGATGGTGTGCCTGCCAGGAGCTGCTCAAAGCGATGTTTCTCAGGCTCAGAATTTGGGAGCATAGCTTTTCAGCTGGCCTGGGGATGTTTCTCCCAGGAGGAGTCGATAGGGATGTTTCTTTTTTTCTTTTTTTAATTGTTTTATTTGGGAAAAGTGCTTCTTACAAAAGGGCAGCTGCAAAATACAGAGACCTCTGCAACAATTACTTGTTTTTTTTCTTAAAGTGAAAGAATGGGTGGGATCCAAGGAATCAAAGCGGTAGATGGACAAACCAGGAGCGTCCCCAAGTCATTTTCAGTAAACAGAGCAACAAAACACACAGGTAAAAATAGGGATGTTTCTTAAGGCTGGAACATGAGTTTAAGTTGGCTCAGTTGGTCTGGGTGTGTGTCCACCAGGAGCTGCCTTTGAGACTGTTTCTTAGGCCTGCTATGTGGTTGTATGTCTGCTTGGCTGGCCTGAGAATATATCTAAGGGGGACAAGCCACAGGGCCATTTCTCCAGCTTGAGACATGGGCATACAGTGGCTTGATCAGCCTGAGTGGGCATGGCTACCATGGTGGGCTGTTTCTCAGTCCCATGACATAGCTGAGCAGTTGCTTGGCTGATTTGGGTGTTTCTGTGGGTGGTGATCCACAGGACTCTTTTTTAGGCATGAGAAATGGCCATATAGCTGCTTGTCCAACCTGTGGGCAAGTCTGCTAGGATGGCCCAAGGGGCTGTTTCTCAGGTCTGGATTATAAGGACAAGGCTGCATGGCTGGCTCCAGCATGTGCCCACCAGGAGCAGCCTGCAGTGCTGTTTCAGGCCTGGTATGTAGGTGCACAGCTGCTTGGCCAGCCCGGGGAATGTCTAGGAGGAGTGGCTCATGGGGCTGTTAAGGTTCGGGACATGGGCTCTTGGCTGCTTGGCTGTTCTGGTGGTATGCCCACCAGGGGTGTCCTGTGGGACGGTTTCTCAGGCTCTTTTGTGGGGTACAGAACTAGTAGGCAGGCCAGGGGTATATCAGTAGTGGGTGGGGGAACTCTTTCTCGGGTCCCGGGCATGGGCATGCAGCCATTCTGCTGGCCTGGGTTCAGCTGCTTGGAGACTCACAGGCTTCTTCCACTTGGGGGTGAGTGAGCAGTGGTTTGGCTGGCTCAAGGCAGGATAACTGTGGGTGGGACTGGTACACTGTTTCTCTGGCTGGAAGTAGGGTGGTGGGGGTTGGTTTTTCTACTCTGTAGGACAAGAGTCACAGCCAGTTTTAGGCCCAACCTCTGTAAAGCTGGGGTTGTGACATTCAGTCACCCCTGTGGGAGCCCGATTGCTGGAGAAGTGCCATGGCTATTGGCCCCCAAAGCAGGGCACACTCCTGAGGTGTGTACTGTGCTGCAGCAGCTTGGCGCACAGGGTGGGTGGAAGTGAGAAATACACATGCTGTGCTTCTAATCCAGGACAGTGCAGCTGCAGAAATTCTTGGTGGCTGTTTAAACTAGGCTCAGGGCTTGTGAGGACTGTGGAATTCTCCTATAGTAAGGACTGTACATGTTTGTGGTAGCAATGGGGGTGGATAGAGATCTTCTGCTTATCTTTTCCCCATAGTGAGAAGTTTCTCCTGACTGTAGGCAGATCTAATCCAGGCCAGGGAGATGGTGCTTCGAAGGCTGGGTGCCGCCACACTGCCCTCCTGGACTTCCAGTCACCACAGATGCTTCTCTACTCTATCGCTGCATTTCAGTGCTCTTCCTTCAATGACACTCCAGTCAAATTCCAGATGTTTATTCATTGCCTTGGCCCTTTCTTGTTGGAATATAAATGCCAGGTGTCTCTAATCAGCCAGCTTGCTGACATCACTCCCCTCATATTGGACTTTTTGATGACTAATACCTCTTGCTCCTTTTCACGTATGTTGCTGCAAAGACCCATTTCTTTTGTTTTTTGGGGGACAATTGATTTTTTGGACATAAGCACAGGATGTGTTTACATTTGTCTTTATTGCCTATGGTTGCAGCTTGTTTACAGGTGGTTTAGCTATTTTCCTTTAGGCCAATGCTACCAAGGCACAGTTCTTCTTCATGTATTCATTCCTTGTGAGGCTGGTGACAATAATGGGTGAAAGCTTTGGGCGGGAGATCCCAGTTCAGACACTGACCACTACTTTTGAGAACCTAGAGGAACTCTCGTCTTTTAGTTTGGCCCATTCCCTGGAGCTCTGGGTTCTGCATTCTTCTTTTCTACTCCTAAGATTCTCCTCTGAGGCCCATCTTTCCATGATGCTCAGTGGACAAATAGGAACAGTGGGGGCTTTTTAAAAAGGAGGTTTGTTTCTTTGTTTTTAAGCCTGGAAACTCAGGGAGAAACTAGAGTGGTACAGTAGATGAGAATAAAGATTTTGAAGTCATCTGGACCTGGGTTCAAATCTCTCCTCATTTACTTATAGTGTGATCTTGGGAAAATGGGAATGTAACCCTCTTGGCCTCAGTTTTCTCCTTGAATGTTTAAAGGGAGGATTATATCTAAAAATATGTGTAACATACCTACCCCACGGCTTGGCACATGGCAAGTGTTGAACCCTAAGATCTGTATGTGTAGAATTTAGTTTTTCAGTTTCACCTGGGCTTCTGAGATTCTTTTAAATCTAGCTGTAACATTTATCTCCAGCTTTCCTTCAAGCTCTAGCCGCCATGATATGCTCACTGCTCTGGAATGCTTTGAATGTTCTTCTTGTCCACCATAGTCTCTTCTGTGTTTGAACTGCTGGCTTGTTGACACTATCCCCAGTTGTTTGCCTTCTCAAGTGTTACTTATCTTTTTTCATGTGATTTCCCATCTTGCAACAAGGGCAGCCTGCATTTATTTTATTTCTTTACATCCTATAATTTCCAGCACAGCGCCTCCCACATAGACATTGCCCATTGAAGGTCAGACAGTAAATATGGCCTTGAAAGGGTAAGGATGTTCATTTGGAGGTAATACCAGCAGGCTGAAACCTCATGCTTCCTTTGTCTGAAAGAAAATCACTTAGATAAAGCAGAAACCATCTTCCTGTATTTTTCAGTTTTGGCTTTTGCAGCACAACTCCTTGAGCCTTGCTGTTCTTATATGGAAACTGTTGTGTTTTGTTTTTTTTTAAACAGCCAGTCTGCCCAAGTCATAGACTTGCTGTGGGTATCCAATGATAAATGATTTGCAAACACTGGAGGAGTTTTCCTAGCCCCTAATCAGTTTCTACATCAGTTATCTTCCTTAACCCAACACAGATGAGTAATATACTCCCTATTCCAGCTCCTAAAGCTGATTGTGATTACTTTGAACTGACCACTTCCCACACTGTACAAAAATAATCAGTTTCTCTTTTTGTCTTCTAAGCTAGACTTAGAGACCTTTGAGAGCAAGTACAGTGTCCTGTATCTTTATTTTTGCAGCATCCAGCATAGTGGCTAACACTTAGTAGGCATAGTGGCTAACACTTAGTAGGTACTGAAAATGTCTGTTGGTTATGGCTAAGTGATTGACTGATCACTCAGTTGATCAATCAAAATAAATCAAAGTGGCCGGGGTGGTGGCGGCTCATGCCTGTAATCTCAGCCCTTTGGGAGGCCAAGGCAGGTGGATCACGTGAGGCCTGGCATTTGAGACCAGCCTGGCCAAAATGGCAAAACGCTGTCTCTACAAAAAAGACAAAAATTAGCCAGATGTGGTGGTACTCATCGGTATTTCCAGCTACTCAGGGGCCTGAGGCACAAGAATCGCTTAAACCTGGGGGACAGAGGTTGGAGGTTGCAGTGAGCCAAGATCACGCCACTGTACTCCAGCCTGGACAACAAAGCGACACTTTGTCTCAAAAACAAACAAACAAAAAAAGATACAAATCAAAACATTGAGTAGATTCTAGAATGCTCAGTTTCAGGCTTCAAGCTATCTCACTTTTATCAAGTCTAGGGACCCTAGAAAGCAAAAAGTTGGCAGAGGCCATTGGTGGTGATGAGCAGAACCCAGAAGGGAAGAGAGCAACCACTGGTTGAAGATGGAAACCCAGGAGGGATCATTGATGCCAGACAAGTGACTAACAAGGAGAAGTATCAAGAAGTAGCCAATACAAGCAACTGCTCTCTCCTAACACCCACACCCAGCACCTGTGCACACTCCCTCCACTAGGCTTCAGAGAGGAAACAGCAAACATCTCCAAAGTGGGGAAATCAGGTGGAAGAAGGGGGGTTACTGCCAATAATCTTGTTTGATCCATCCTCCTTCCCTCCATCCCTGCCTCCCTCCACCCATGCCTCCCTCCCTGCCTCCCTCCCTCCCTCTGTCCCTCCCTCCCTCCCTTCCTTCCTTCCCCCAGCTGGAATGCAACACATTATGATAATAGAGTCTACACTCAGGAGGCAGAATGCAACAGAAATTGAGTTTCCTATCCAGTATCACTAGCTATTTGACTTTGGTTAAGTCACGTACTCTTCTCCTACCAGTATTTTCCCTTGCAGTGTGATTGGGAAGCTTAAATGAGATAACACATGTAAAGTGTCTGCTGCGCAGTAAATGTTCCACATTGATATCATCAATATCAATATTGATGATATTGTTATTTTTATCATCAGTCTTCACAGTGGTTACACTGAGCCAGGCATCATAATAGACTCTAGGATTAGAGGTGAGGAAAGCAGAACTTCTACCCTTAAAATTTCATGAGTTTTCCTGGGAGATAAATTTTGTTGGGGGAGGGAGGGTAGGAAACTTAAGCCAAAGCTTGAATCATGTCCTGAATCTCTGTGCCACACAGCAGAGATATGGCCAGGCTGAGGTGGAAGCCCAGCTCTTTGATACCAAGCCTCAGCCTCCTGACCAGAAGGAACCCTCTTGTTCTATGTAGAATCCTTGTGCTAGATAACTGCCATGCGTGCTCAGAATGGGTCACACAGCATCATGTTGATGGATTATTTTACTGTGTGTTGGTGCCTTCCAGGTCCTACACTCCTTGAAGAGAACAGTCTTGCCATTTCAGGTGCTGTACTTCTTAGCTGCCTACAAACTCTGGGTTTATATCAAAGTTGGGTGTTAGTACATGGTTAATGCACAACAGAGACAGCACTGAGGGAATAATTGTGCTGGATCCAGAGGGTGCACAGGCTAACTCCATAGAAGCGGGGGAAGGTGCTCTTAGCCTTCTCTCTCTGATAGGGTGCTCCAGAGGCTTCACTCCTTCAGACCTACACCCACATAACTGAAAGGTGACTTTTCTCCTTATATTTTCTTTCAAGCAAAACTCTTCGCAAACATTAACAAAACCAGGCTTTTAGGCTCTGGACTACCAACACTACCATTGAGGACAGCACAGGAAGTATAGAAAGAGAATAGGTGATGGATGCATGAGAAACGAGGCAGTCTGGTGGAGTGGAGGGGAGAAGATTTGGACTTGAATCCTGCTCCTTAGTTCACCAGCAATGAGACCTAAGGCAAACTGGTTAACCACTCTGTGTCTTCCTGTCTTTACATCACCTATCTTCAATGAACCAAAGTGATTTTCCTTTTAATGTTTTCTTTAAGTAAATCTTAAAACACACCACGGTATGAAATAGTACAAAATGCTTTGTTTAATGCTGTATCCCAGCTACTCTTAGACGAAGCAAGAGCAGGAAAGGAAGAAACACAGGCCAAAAGAAATGGCATACGCTTCCTGACTCCAGGCAGGAGACTGGTCACTTGTTATGAGAGGCAGGTGCTAGGGGCTCTCCCTGCAGCAGTATTGCTCCTAAGTACTTGGTCTTCCTTGCTTGGACAGAAGAGGGTCAATTCCATTGACAGATTACAAAGGATCTAACATCAGCAACTCAGACCAGATGTATGCTTTGTTGCCTGAGAGGGCCTTTGAAGGAAAACCATCCTGCTCTCTCTTTTACAGGGTGATCACGACACAGTCATGAGGTTTGTCAGGAGTGGGCAAGTCTTCAGAGGCTGTGAAGTGCATACAAAAGATCCTATAGCCCTTTTGAAATTATGTTTCCCTGGGCTAATCTCACCTGTGCATTTCAGACTTGGGATTTGCCTTTAAATTCAAACTGTTTCATCATACTTGAGTTCTATCAACCTGCTTTTCAGTTTGGACCTGCAAATAATAGAGTCTGGAGACTGAAATAAGAAAGTTCGATTTTACAAAAGGTCAACAGGTTGGGGTCCCAGATCTCAAGGGTACTGTACTGAGCAGGGCTGACATTCAACTGATATATACTGGTGTTGCCATATCCTTTGTTAAATACTGAACTTCTGTGTGTGTCAGTTGGTAAGTGGTTTGTTGCCCTGAGCACCTGAATGTCGCCTCCTGCTGCCTGGCTGGCAGATGCCTTCCCAAGCAGTCTCCCAATCTTCCCACAGCTCAGCAACATGGTGGCTTTAGGATCCTCCTCCAGCACTGTGGCTGGCATGCTTTCTGGCTACTGCTTGTGACTTGGACATTTTCAGGCATTTTGAATATCACCTCTGATATTACCTTAACAAATTGCTGATAATTTAATTGTGTTAATTTGTGACTGCTGTGTTCAGTATATAACAGAAACTCAACACATTTTAATTCCAATTTTCTTTATCCCTTCTTAAATTTATGTTTCCCTTCCCCGAATATTATGCATGGAAGCACAAGAAAATTAAAATAACAAATTTATTCCTTTATTGGGGGATGGGGTGGGAGATGGACAAATGAGTATTGAGTGCTTAAAATTTTGTTTTATTATTATGAAAGAAATGGATGCTCTTTGTAATAGAAGGAAGCAAGGACAGAATAAGGTAGGGAGAATAGTGATTGGAAAAGAGGGAGGAAAGGAAAAAGGAATGGGTGAGAGAAAGAATAAAGAAGTCTGGGGAGGGGGGCAAAGATGGACAACTAGAAGCAGCAGCCCTCAGAGGCTCTCATCAAAAAAATAAATAAATAAAAATAAGTGTGTCGATCCTTCACTGGCAACCAAAGTACCCAGGCTTTCTCATCGAAATTGACTAGAAGCCTGGTGTGACGCATGGAGAGAAGGAAGAGCAGTGTGGCATGGCCGTCCACCTGAGAGCCCACCTGAAAGCCACATGGGGAAGGGGAACCTTCTCCCCCCAGCCAAGGGAGGCGGTGAGTGAGCCTGCTACTCAGCCAGGGAAACTGTGCTTTTTCCATGGAACTGTGCAACTCATGGATTGGGAGACACCACTTGTGAACTCATGCCACTGGGGCCTAGTGTCCCAACTCCGGAATACGCAGGTGCTTACAGCCTCTCAGCTGGAATCTGCTTAAGCCTACTGAACTCCTGTAGAGAGGGGTGGCCGGCATGAGGGCTGCCTGCTGTCTAAGCTTTTTGAGTTCCTTGGGAGATGAGAAGCAGCCAGCACTGGGACTGGCAACTGCCTAACACACTAAGCTCGCTGGGTAGGGAAAGGGTGGCATCCATCTTTATCTCTCCAGGCTGGGTTTTTCCCCTGCTGGATCCAGGGAGGCTGAACAGCTTGGTCCCAAGACCTGTTCCCACATCCCGACACACCAGCTGTGGCAGTAGGAGGCCAGAGTGCCTCTTCAGGCCTAACCCTGACCCATCCTTTCTTAGTGGGTGGGGCTTCCCTGTAGGATCTCTAATAACTCTAGTCAGAGGTTCTGGGACAGAATTCGGATCTCCCTGGACATGAAACCCTGGGAAGAGGGGTGGCTGCAATCCCTGTGGACCAGCAAACCTAGCCTATCTTGCTGGTAGTTCTGAGGAATCCAGGCAGCCCAGATGAGTGGATTTCCCCCCAGCGAAACACACCCTCTCCACCAAGGGACAAAGTGCATAATTAAATGAGTCCTGCTGCAACTGGGTGAGACCATCCAACAGGGGTTGTGAGACACCCTGTACGGGAATGATCTTACTGGCATCAGGTTGGTGCTCCTCAAGGTTAGAGGTCCCAGAAGTAGGAGCAGGCACCCATCTTTGCTGCTTTCCAGCCTCCTTGAGTGACGTCTCCAAGCACAGGAGTGAATGAATGGATCCTAAAGTGAATTCTCAGCAAACTGCAGCAGCCCTACAGAAGAGGGTCCTGACTACTGAAGGAAAACAAGCAGAAAGCAACAGCAACAACAACAAAACACCCCCACAAAAATCGCATCCAAGGGTCTGCAGCCTAAAAGACCAAAACTAGACAAACTCATGAAGATGAGAAAGAATAAATGAAAAATAAGCTAAAAACCCAAAAGGCCAGAGTGCCTCTTCTCCTCCAAATGATCGCCACATCTCTCCATCGAGGGCCCAGAACTGGACAGAGGATCAGAT
This sequence comes from Cebus imitator, assembly GCF_001604975.1. Classification (NCBI taxonomy): domain Eukaryota; kingdom Metazoa; phylum Chordata; class Mammalia; order Primates; family Cebidae; genus Cebus; species Cebus imitator. Next base: position 1,799,574 of record NW_016107635.1, on the reverse strand, counting down.
GGATGAATTGACAGAGTAGGCTTCAGAGGGTGGGTAATAAAAAACCATGATGAGGTAAAGGAGCATGTTCTAACCCAGTGAAAAGAAGCTAAGAACCTTGATAAAAGGTTAGAGGAATTGCTAACTAGAGTAACTAGTTTCGAGAGGAACATAAACGACCTGATGGAGCTGAAAAACACGGCACAAGAACTCCATGAAGCATACACAAGTATCAACAGCTGAATCGACCAAGCAGAAAAAAAGGATATCAGAGTTTGAAGACAATCTTACTGAAATAAGACATGCAGACAAGAATAGAGATAAAGTAACCACAAAGAACGAAGCCTACAAGACATAGGGGACTTCGAAAAAAGATCGAACCTACAATTGATTGGAGTACCAGAAGGAGACAGGGAGAATGGAAACAAGTTGGAAAACACACTTCAGGATATTATTCAGGAGAACTTCTCCAACCTAGCAAGACATGCTAACATGCAAATTCAGAAAATACAAGGAACACCATTAAGATATTCCATGAGAAGATCAACCCCAAGACACATATCATCAGATTCTCCAAGGTTAAAATGAAGCAAAACCTGTTAAGGGCAGCCAGAGAGAAAGGCCAGGTCACTTATAAAGGAAAGCCCATCATAATAACAGCAGACCTCTCAGCAGTTACTCTACAAGCCAGAAGAGATTGGGGGCCAATATTCAACATTCTTAAAGAAAAGATTTTGCAACCCAGAATTTCATATCCAGCCAAACAAACTTCATAAGCAAAGGAGAAAGAAAATTCTTTCCAGACAAACAACTGCTTAGAGCCTTTGTTACCACCAGGCCTGCCCTGCAAGAGCGCCTGAAGGAAGCACTAAATATGGAAAGGAAAAGAAAAAATCCAGTTTTTCCTTTCCTGCAAAGCACAAGCACTGCAAAGCACACCAAAATACAAAGACCAATGACACTATGAAGGAACTGCGTCAACTAGTGTGCAAAATAACCAAATAGCGTCATGATGACAAGATCAAATTCACACATAATAATACTAACTCTAAATGTAAATGGGCAAAATGCCCCAATTAAAAGACACAGACTGGCAAATTGGATAAGGAGTCAACACCCATCTATGTGCTATATTCAGGAGACCCATCTCAGATGCAGAGACACACACAGGCTCAAAATAAAGGGATAGAGGAATACTTACCAAGCAAATGGAAAGCAAAGAAAAAAGCGGTGTTGCAATCCTAGGCTCTGACAAAACAGACTTTAAACCAACAAACATCAAAAAAGACAAAGAAGGGCATTACATAATGGTAAAGGAAATAATTCAACAAGAAGAGCTAAATATTCTGAATCTATATATGCACCCAATACAGGAGCACCCAGATTCATAAAACAAGTTCTTAGAGATCTACAAAGAGACTTAGACTCCCACACAATAATGGTGGTAGAATTTAACATACCACTGTCAGTATTAGATCAACAAGGCAGAAAATTAACAAGAATAATTAGGACTTGAACTCAGCTCTGGATCAAGTGGACCTAGCAGACATCTTCACAGCTCTGTGCCCTAAATCAACAGAATATATATTATTTTCAGTGTCACATGGCACTTATTCCAAAATCAACCACATGATTGGAAATAAAGCACCCTTCAGCAAATGCAAAAGGACTGAAATTATAACAAATAGTCTCTGACCACAGTGCAATCAAATTAGAACTCAGGATTAAGAAACTCACTCAAAGCCACACAATTTCATGGAAATTGAACAACCTGTTCTTGAATGACTCCTAGGTAAATAATGAAATTAAAGCAGAAGTCAAGAAGTTCTTTGAAACCAATGAGAACAAAGAGACAACAGAATCTCTGGAACACAGCTAAAGCAGTGTTAAGAGTAAAATGTATAGCACTCTGTATATCCTGCTTTTGATATCAGGATGATGCTGGCTTTATAAAATGAGCTAGGGAGGAGTCCCTCCTAATGCTATAGCACTATAGCATTTGGAGCCCACAGCAGAAAGCTAGAAACATCTCAAATTGACACCCTACCATCACAGTTGAAAGAGCTAGAGAGGGAGGAGCAAACTAATCTAAAAGCTAGCAGAAGAAAAGAAATAACTAAGATCAGAGAAGAACTGAGGAAGATAGAGACACAAAAAACCTTCCCAAAAATCAGTGAATCCAGCAGGTGGTTTTTTTAAAAAAAAATTAACAAAATATATTGACTCCTAGCTAGACTAATAAAGAAGAGAGAGAAGAGTCAAATAAACACAATAAAAAATGATAAAGGGTATTTCTCCACTGACCCCACATAAATATAAACTACCATCAGAGCATACTATAAACACCTCTATGCAAATAAACTAGGAAATCTGGAAGAAATGATAAATTCCTGGATGCATACACCCTACTGGGACTATATCAGGAAGAAATTATATCCCAGGATAGACCAATAACAAGCTCCGAAATTGAGGCGGTAATTAATAGTCTACCAACCAAAAAAAAAAAATCCCAGGACGAGGTGGATTCACAGCTGAATTCTACCAGAAATACAAAGAGGAGTTGGTACCATTCCTTCTGAAACTTTTCAAAACAATTGAAAAGTAGAGACTCCTCCCTAACTCAGTTTATGAAGTCAGCATCATCCTGACACCAAAGCCAAGAAGAGAGACAACAAAAAAAGAAAACTTCAGGCCAATATCCCTGATGAATGTCAATGTAAAAATTCTTAATAAAATACTAGCAAACCAAATCCAACAACATATATAAAAACTTGTCCACCGTGATCGAGTTGGCTTCATCCCTGGGAAGCAAGGCTGGTTCAACATATGCAAATCAGTAAACATAATCCATTAGCATAAACAGAACCAAAGACAAAAACCACATGATTATCTCAATAGATGCAGAAAAGGTCTTTGATAAGATCCAACATCTCTGTATGTTAAAAACTCTCAAAAAACTAGATACTAATGGGGCGAATGTCAAAATAGTAAAAGCTATTTATGACAAACCCATAGCAAATATCATATTGAATGGGCAAAAGCTGGAAGCATTTCCTTTGAAAACCAGTACAAGACAAGTATGCCCTCTCTCGCCACTCCTATTCTACATAGAATTGGAAGTTCTATGTAGGGCAATCAGGCAAGATAAAGAAATAAAGGTATTCAAATAGGAAGAGAGGAAGTCAAGTTGTTTCTGTGTGCAGATGACATGATTTTATATTGAGAAAAAAACATCATCTCAGGCCGAAAACTTCTTGAATTGATAAGCAGCTTCAGCAAAATCTCAAGATACAAAGTCAATGTGCAAAAATCACAAGAATTCCTTTACACAAACAATAGGCAAACAGAGAGCCAAATGACCAATGATCTCCCATTCACAATTGCTACAAAGAGAATAAAATACCTAGGAATACAGCTAAGAAGGGATGTGAAGGACCTCTTCAAGGAGGACTACAAACCACTGCTCAAGGACTTAAGAGAGGACACAAAGAAGTGAAAAAACATTTCATCCTCATAGATAGGAAGATTCAATATCGTGAAAATGCTCATACTGCTAAAAGTAATTTATAGATACAACGCTATTCCCACCAAACTACCATTGACATTCTTCACAGAATTAGAAAAAAACTACTTTAAATTTCATATGGAATCAAAGAAGACCCCATATAGCCAAGATAATCCTAAACAAAAAGAACAAATCTGACTTCACAATACCTGACTTCAAACTATACTGCAAGGCTACAGTAACCCAAACAGAATGATACTGGTACCAAAACAGACATATAGACCAATGGAGCAGAACAGAGACCTCAGAAATACCACCCCATGTTTACAACCATCTGATCTTTGACAAATATGACAAAAACAAGCAATGAGAAAAGGATCTCCTCTTCGATAGTGGTGCTGGGAAAACCGGCTAGCCATATGCAGAAAACTGAAACTGGACCCCTACCTTATACATTATACAAAAATTAAATCAAGATGGATAAAAGACTTAAATGTAAAACCTCCAACCATAAAAGCCCTAGAAGAGAACCTAGGCAGTACCATTCAGGATATAGGCATGAGAAGGACTTCATGACAAAGATGCCAAAAGCAACTGCCACAAAAGCCAAAATTGACAAATGGGATCTGATTAAACTAAAGAGATTCTGCACAGCAAAAGAAACTATCATCAGAGTGAACAGGCAACCTACAGAATGGGAGAAAACTGTTGTCATCTACCCATCTGACAAAAGTATAATATCCAGAATTTACAAGGAATTTAAACAGATTTACACTAAAAAACTAACAACTCTATCAAAAAAATGGGCTAAGGATATGAACAGACACTTCTCAAAGAAGCCATTTACGTGGGCAACAAACATGAAAAACATCTCAGCATTACTGACCATCAGAGAACTGCAAATCAACACCAGAATGAGATACCATCTCATGCCAGTCAGAATGGCAATTATTAAAAAGTCAGGAAAAAATAGATGCTGATTAGGCTGTGGAGAAATAGGAACGCTTTTACACTGCTAGTGGTAATGTAAATTAGTTCAGCCATTGTGGAAGACAGTATGGTGATTCCTCAAGGATCTAGAACCAGAAATACCATTGACCCAGCAATCTTATTACTGGGTATATACCCAAAGGAATATAAATCATTCTACTATAAAGACACATGCACATGTATGTTTACTGTAGCACTATTTACAATAGCAAGGCCATGAAACCAACCCAAATGCCCATCAATGATAGACTGGATAAGGAAAATGTGATACATATACACCATGTAATACTCTTCAGCCATAAAAAGGAATGAGATAATGTCCTTTTTGGGGACATGGATGAAGCTAGAAGCCATCACCCTCAGCAAACTAACACAGGAAGGGAAAACCAAACACCACACATTCTCATTCATAAGTGGGAGTTGAACATTGAGAACACATGGACACAGAGAGAGGAATAACTCACACTAGGGCCTGTTAAGGGATTGGAGATGAGGGGAGGGAGCTTAGAGGACCAGTCAATAGGTGCAGCAAACCACAACGACACACATATACCTGTGTAACGAACCTGCATGCTCTGTACATGTACCCCCCCAACACACAATTTTTTTTAGAAAAAATAAAGGAAAAAAAAACCCTACGTAGTCACATCTTATTCAAGCAGTTAGAAATCAAAAGGACAAAGAAAAAAAGTATAAAAATAGCCAAAAGAAAAAGATATATTACCTTCAAAGAAGAAAATTAGACTTACAACTAATTTTTCATTAGCAACTATTAAAGCCAGAAAACAATGGAATTACATCATTAACATTCTTATAAGAAAATAATTACCAATCTATAATTCTGTACCCAGTAAAAGTATTTGTCAATAGTTAGAGCGAAATAAAGACTTTTCAGACAAACAAAAGATGTCTGGGTTGTATAAAACAACAACTAAATGTTCCATCCTTGACTGTTGATTCTATTTCACTGATCCAAAGGCTAATATATTGTTTTGTTTAATTGACATTTTCTGGCATTTTCCAATATAGTAATAACATATGTACATATGTATATGGATGTGTGTGTATAAGTGTATACAATTGTATATACACACACACAATTGCAACTACATATATATTAATGGAGTCAGTGGGGGTCAGCTCACCCACATATATCATTCTGCATCAATTTGATAGTTTATTAAGCAATGTATATAGAAAGTATCTTTTCAGGTCAGCCATACATACTTACTCCCATTGAAGTCTGTATTAGATCACATAATATGAGCACACCAAATATATCAAACTTTGCAACCCTCTTTGGTTGACCATTATCTTGAGAGCTTGTTTAGAGGTTCAAGCAGGGGAGTGCAGCTACTTGTATACCCTTTACCGAAGACCAGTCCTTCTCTATGGGGAGTGGTTGTCCTCTTCAACTGAGCATGCAGCCTCAGGAGGGATACACATGGAGCGCAGAAAGGGATACCCATCTAGCCAGCCAGATCAGCTGAATCAACCCTGGCAATCAATGGGGTGACATATGTCACAGCCAGATCACCCTCACATCCAATCATTATCTTAATTTTCTCCACTTACAGTGGGTCAACAAACATCTTTGTACATATACTTAGCTAGCTAGCTATTCTTGCAAAGCGTGAGAATATTTCTGTAGGACAGATATGTACCAAAAATCAGAATCACAGCATCAGAAGGCACACACATTTGTAAGTTTGATAAATGCTGCCATATTTATTATTTTAAAAGTCTGTTTTATTCTCTCAATGGGGGCTGTGTATGCATTTCTACACAGACCTATGCAAACAACCCACTACCCCATCAAACTGACTCTTCTTATATTACAATGGGCACTTCAGATCTTTATCTGTATCATTGTCATTTTATATGCATAGTATGTCTTTTGTTTGTTTTTTCCCTCAATTAACATTGGTCCAAATTCCTTCCTTTGTCAAAAGTCAGTCCTCATAGTTCCCATGAACAGTAATTGTTTTGGTGAGGTGATGCAGTATAGCAGCTTTTCTCTGCTCTCCAGCCTCAGTTTAGAATCTTAAGGTGGAGGCAGGAAAGAGATATACCCTTAAATACCAGCAGTGGCTGACAGTGATAGATAGGAAGGCATTGTGGTCTCTGGAACATGGGACCAGTAGATTAAACTTTGCTATTTCTCAGGATCCCAGTTCAAGAAATCTGAGTCGGATGCCTGTTGATAGAAGGGGACAAGGGACTTTTTATTGAGTGCCTATGGGAAGTCAGCTGCTGTCCTGTACATTACCTCATTAAGCCACTTGTAATTAACCCTGAATGCAAGATGGATGGAAGGACTGGCTAGGCTAGGATACTGTTGCTGCTGCTGCTGACAACAGCTGATTTCTACCATTCTTCTGGGAACTTGCCATGAATTATGTCATTTATACCTCACAATAACCCTATGAGCTATGCACTGATATTATCCCTACTCTACACAGGAGGAGACCAAAGCAAAGAGGGGTTAAGTAACTTGCCCAAGGTCACACAGCTGGAATATGGCAGAGCCACGTGAAAACTCCAGCATGAGAGCTATTGTAGTAAGATGCAGAGCTGGGATTTGAACTCACTACACCACACTGAGGTTCATAATCCTTGGGACAGCAATGAGCTCTTAAAAGCTGACAGAAGGGCAGAAGATCAAACACCACATGTTCTCACTCATAGGTGGGTGTTGAACAATGAGAACATATGGACACAGAGAGGGGAGCACTACACACTGGGGTCAGTAGGGGGGAAATAGCGGAGGGATGGTGGGGGTGGGGAGCTGGGGAGAGATAGCAAGGGTAGAGATGCCAGATGTAGGTGATGGGGAGGAAGGCAGCAAATCACACTGCCACGTGTGTACCTATGCAACAATCTTGCATGTTCTTCACCTGTACCCCAAAACCTAAAATGCAATAAAAAAAATAAATGGGTAAAAAAAATGCTTGAGCTAGTGCACAGCAACCATGGGCTTGCTTCAGCTCACAAATCTGGGAATAAAAAATAGATAATTAACATGTGTTCCCTGAGGCAGGAAACTGTTACACAGCAATTCTGAGCTCCTAAATTGCCAGAAGGGACTTTGCAACAGGGAGATCCTATTGTTTGGAGTGTTTCTAGTGGTCCCCAAGGGTGCAGGGAACTCATGTTTGGTGTTAATAGATCACTCTTGGGTGTCAGAACCAGAGAAGCTGTTTATTAACTCACCCTCTGACACCCCCTGTGAATGTCATGTAAATGTCATCTTTGTGTAGCCTTTCATGAATTTTCAGAGCTCTTTCAGAGTCAACACCTCATTCAAGGCTTTATCTGAGTATTCAAGCTTCTTCACACCGAGGCTCTAGACTGAATTTCCAGACTCCTTGCCTTCTCCCCTGCTTCCTACCCAATGCCCATCCATTTTTCTTCAAGCCATGTCAATCTTCCTGACATCCCCACAATCACCTTATCCTCACATACCTACTTACTGGTCTTCCTGCTTCTGTCCTGCCCTCCTCATCCCTTCTCCACCCTGCAGCCACTCTGTTGTGGTCACTCCAGTCACAACAGTCCCAGCTTAAAGTCACCCTCTATGCTCCAGACACAATGGCCTCCTCTTAGTTCTTCAGACTGGCTAAGCTCCTTCTATTACCGGCCCTTTGTAAGTGTTAACGCTTATTTTTGTCTGGAAAACTACGCTCTTTCCTTCCCCAATCTGCCAGGGCATGGCTGACTCTCTCTCCTTCTGCTCTTAGCTTAAATCTCTTCGGACAAAGTTCTTCTCTCTATGTGAATTCTTCTCTTTTGTCTTCCATCAACTTTCCTATTTTTTCTTGTAATAGTGCTTTTTATTTGGATTTGTTATTTAAGGATTTCAATTATCTTACTAGACTGAAAGTTCCATGAGATCAGTGCCAAGTTTGGCTTGTTCTGTGCTTAATACAGTGCCTGGCACATAGCAGGTGTTAATAAGTTTGTTGGGTCAGTGAATAGAGGAATAAATCAGTGAATGAATGAATGGACTGATGAATATTTTAGTCTTTCCACTGATTGGTAACCTCTATGTGAATTTTTTGTCCTTTCTCTGCACTGGACAAATCTTATTTAGCATTTTCAAATCAATGATTTGTTGAATCTTTGCATCCCTCTCATAAAGAAGGCATAATCCTTAACAAAATTTAGAGATCATCTCAAATGTATACAGCTACAAGTAATGAAGCCAGAACCTAAACACAGTTTTGTCTGTTACCCAAGTCCACACATGTTCTGAAAATAACATGACATGCATTACTCCTATCCATTTATAAGCAGGAGAGAAAAGACATGAGCTTAGATGCCAGCAAGCGAAGTCTCTTAGAGCTATGTTTATCCACAATGTTGAACAGCAGACACAATCAAAACTATGTTTTACACTATGAGCCTGCACATATACATGTGTGAATGTGTGTGTGCACATCTCTAAAATAAGCTTTGTAAAATAATATGCATCATCATTACATGGGACCATGTTCTGATAGCTTCTATTCTTTGATGGCATTTTTGTAATGCTGATGGAGCCGCTGAATTGATTTCACAGTTTGTGAGTGGGTCATAACTTGAAGTTTAAAAATCTCTTTCTTAGAGAAGCTAATAAAGGGCCAGAGGCCACAGCGAGAACAGGTGCATGACAACTGGATCTGAGGGGGCTAGCAGGAGACGTTTCTTTCCCTGAAGGGGAAGGATGAAGATAATTCAAGGACTTTGGGGTGAGGGGTTGGTGGAGGAGCTGGAAATGGGGCCAGAACCAGACAAGGCCCATATGAGGGCTTTAGGTCTTACCCCTGCCATTTCTATGGCCAGCCCACTGTGTCTTTCACCCAACCCTATAGGCCACTGGACCCATCATTTCCACATTTGCTCTTGTGAAACATGCTCAACCTGCCCTTTCTTGTGCCTCTGAGATCTTGTTTTTGTAGAATGCTCGATCTTCTCTGGGGAAAAACAACAATAACAATAACAAAAACCCTGGTCTCTGCTCCCTGAAAGGGAATTACTGCCCATGTTTAACCCATACTCTGTCCTGAGTCCCCAAGTGCAAGTTTTCAGAGAGCCTGGGGAACTCCCTTACAAACAACAGCTCCCATACGATAGTGCCTTGACAGTGCTGCCAGGAACACATACAGGGCAAGGGGAAGGTAGAATGGGCAGAATTCCTTTAACGAAAGCAAGACTGTTTTATAGTGGTTTGCACATGAGCTTATTTTTGAAAGATAGGTCCTCCAGGATTAAAAAACAAAAACAAAAACAAACAAAAACAAAAAAACAAAGAAAAATTTGGAAATGGGAAATGACTTTCTTTTTTTTTCTTTTTTCTATTTTTGAGACAGAGTCTTGCTCTGTCGCTTAGGCTGGAGTGCAGTGGTGTGATCTTGACTCACTGCAATCTCCACCTCCCAGGTTCAAAAGATTCTCCTGCCTCAGTCTCCCAGGTAGCTGGGATTACAGGTGTGTGCCACCACACCCAGCTAATTTTTGTATTTTTAGTAGAGATGGGGTTTCGCCATGTTGGCCAGAATGGTCTTCATCCCCTGACCTCGTGATCCGCCCACCTTGGCCTCCCAAAGTGCTGGGATTATAGGCATGAGCCACCATGCCAGGCCAGAAATGACTTAACATCAAAGTGCCCTTATATCAAACTGCCTCTCTCCTCTCCCTGTTCCCAGTGCTGTTTGAATTCTGCATTTTAAATGTCCTGAAGGCTGATGGTTCTGCACTGTCTCCTCTGTTCCTTCATTAGCCATCTCCACAACCACAGGGGGAGACAGGATGGCATTTACTTCCTAAATCTTCTCTTTGGGCACACCTCTCCCTCACCACTCATTCCTTCATTCATTCATATTCATTTGTTTCTCTAACAAATGTTTAACAGTACCTAATATGTGCCAAAGACTGTATTTAATGTAGACATACATAACAAAATAGGGAGTAGTCTTTGCCTGAAAGATCACAGTTTAGAAGGGTATAAAACAGTAATAGCTGCTTTATTTTTACAGCTCTTTAACATTTATAGAATGTCTTCATAAACATTATATGATAAACGATGTGTTACTGAACCCTTTTGAGAGACATAGAACCTTGTCCCAGCTCTGAGACATTAAGTCATTCATCTATGAAATACAGAATTTGATGGTGCAATTGTGCTTATACCCACATGCCTTGAGTTCAAGTTCACTGCTCTCTTTGTTTTGCCACACTGTATTTATCCCTGTGGCATCCTGAATATTATTTGGCAAACAACTTGTTATCTCTGCATTGCTCTCCCCTTCTTAATCTGAAAGATTATAAACTACTCTTTAGAAATATTCAAACAAGACTAGGTAGACATTTGTCAAAATGGTATAGCATGGGGAGAGATCAGACATAATTTAAGTAATCTCTTTTAATTCTCAGCTTGTAAAATTTAAGCTTCATTTATTTCTATTTAATTATCATCTTAGGACTTCTTATAAAACAAGGAGGCAATATCTGTGTTTGAAAATGGGTTCCTAAGAACTAGCCAGCCTGGAAAGTATTCAGAATTGAGTTTTCTTATCTTTTTTTTTTTTTCTTAGCCAGTGATTGACAAATCAAATATCACTTATAGAATGGCAGAGCATTCATTTTTTTTTTTTGCTCCAATTAATTGTACCACATGGTGGAGTTCACAAGGCCATCCAAGATCAGATCCTGCCTCTGTGGATTTTTTGCTTTGGTTTCTTAGCTTGTGCCTCCTCTTGGAGGCTTGGCCCTGGTGTTTAAATGCCTAGGCTCCAGCAAAGCAGGCGGCAGCAGTGCCTCCAACAGACAGGAGCTTGGCATCCCCTGATAGCCGTCCTCTGAGCTGTCTCTACACTCTCTAAAATAAGATATAGACAGAGATTTGTCATGGAATCACAAACAGGAATGTCACCAAAGCTGTCACCAGAGCCCCTTAAAATGTCACTTCCCAGCATTAATTGCCATGAGAGCAAAACAAACGGGCATGCTCTGAACATTTGCTCTTCCCCCTCCTTTCTCATGATCCTCTTCCATCTCCCTGTCTCCCCTATCTCCCTACTCCCTCAGAGCCCCCCCTTCTCTTTATCTCTGGGGACCCTTTCACATTCTCACTTGATCAGACCGTGCCCGGCAAGGCAATACCACCGCACAGTGACAGATGAGGGTGAAGGAGGTTTGGTAAATGTCAGGGACTGAAGAGACTGTTGCCTGATTGATCAGAGCTGAAGCAGTTTCCCAGCAGTCAGGGGACCTTGTACCTCCTGTCTTGGACTCCCCTGAAATGGCTGGAAATCACCCAATGGGGAACTGACTGTCACAAAGGAAGTCCAGGACAGCTTAACCTCAATGCCTCTTAAAAAGAACCAGCCTGCTCTGGATTTGATATCATTATCCACTGCAGAGCTAAGTTATCCTGCTATCACATTATGATCAGTCCTTATTTTCTCTAATATTTCTTAATTATTAAGGCTATGCATGCTCATTAGTGAACACTTAAAACTAAAGAAAAGCATAAATTAGCAATTTTTTTGTATGCCCCATCAAATAGCCACAGTAACTCTTTACTAATTTTTTCTGTCTTTTCTCTATTATATCTTGAAAGTGATAAATTATTTATTGTTTTCTATCTTGCATTTCTATTTAATATTATATAATAAGTATTTCGGCATGCATGTATCTCATGACTGCATCATAGTTTATTTACTGATGGACATTTTAGCTGATTTTTTTTTTCTATTTTGTATTCAACAGCAACAACTGTTTTTAGGCTTACATTTATTTTCACCATTCTGTATTATTTCCTCGGGGTATATTCCCAGGAGTGGAATTATTGGGTCAAATGGTTGGAATGTTTTAAAGTTCTTGACACGTTTGGCTCAATAGCTATTGGGATGTCTCCATACACAGTTGCTAAATAAGGTAACACTTATTCATCTATTTGTTCATTCATTCATTCCACAAGCTTTAATTAAGTGCCTACTGTGTGTCAGGAACTATTTAAGGTACTGAAGTTAAAGCAATGAATACGATATATACAAATCAATTTCTATAGCACTTTCTTTGTAGTGCAGAAAGACTATAAGTAAACGACCAAAATATATGTATATATTATATATATAATAACAAATGATAATTGCATTGGGGGAGGAAGAAAACAAACTAGGGAATTAGGTTCCTCAGGAAAGGTTTTACTCATCAGGTAACACATGAAAAGTGATCTACAGGAGATGAAGAGGCAAGCCATTTGAATATCTGAGGAAACAGCTTTTCAGGCAGAGGGAACAGCAGGTGTAAAGGTCCTGTGGCACCAGTGTGCTTGGAGCACTCAAGGATTAGGGAGGAGTAGTATTGAAAGAGAGAGCGCTAGAATAAATTGAGCTGTAGGAGCATTGGAAAGAAGGTCAGGTAGAGCCTAATAGAAAGGGACATTGACTGTTCCTGTGAGTGACATGAAAAGCCATTAGAAAAATGGGGGGATTAATTTTTGGCAAAGGTGGTAAACAGTTAGGGCCAAACTGAGGAGGAGAGATTTGGACATAGAGTTGCAACTCAGAAGGGAGGATACTAAGAACGGAGAATAGAGATTGTACTATGGAAACTCACAGGCAGAATTTAGTCCCTACATAATGCTTCATTTTGTTTTTGCTTGCCAACAGGGTATATTTATAATTTTTGAATTCAGTTGCTAATATATATAAATAGGGAAATTTCCACATAGAAATCCACATTTCTGCCTCACTTGGTGACTGAAGGATCCCAAAACCTTAGACTCATTCTTGTGCCTTCGAGCACTTACCAGGAGCTGAGTGGTAGCAACTGCTTTGGAAGGGCTGCTCTCTCTACCTCATCAGGAACACCAGTTGATTAAGTTCCTTAGCCTAAATCCTGGATCCCTCTTGCGGGCTTGGAACTCACACCTTCTCCCAGAGGAAGGAGAAATTGAGATAGCCCTTATGATCTGAGCACTGGGAATCCAGAAGTGCACAGGAACAATGGAGCCACCTATTTTGTGTAGCAGGAGTCGGAGGCCTTAGGATCATTAAGATTTTCTAAAAGATGTATATCTTCACCCTCCATTAGTACAAGGGTAGGGATGCCCAGATTAGCCTAGGAAAGGATATCACTCTCTCTTCAACTCCTTGAGTTTTATGTTACCAGCCAGACAGAGGCTGGCAGCAGATGAAAGACCAAGAGACCTTTGAGAACTTTGACAGCAGAGGATAAAGTGGTTAAGAAGCCCAACTCTTGAACCAGACACATCTGGGTCCAGTCTCACCTCACTAATGCCTTTAGGATTCAGCCTCCTCAACTCTAAAATGGCATTACTTGTTTTTCTGGTTTCTTTTAAGAATTAAGGAAATCATATATGTAAAATAGCACAGTACTTTGACTCAAGAAATGGAAGCTACTGTTGGCGTGTTGTCCAAAATACTCATTTTATTCAACAAACAGAGACCCAGAGAGGGGAGAGATGTATCTGAAGTCACACAGCAAGTGTAACTTATGAACGTGTGAAAAAGGTTTTCACACAAAACTGGGTTTGTGTGAATTCTGGGGTTTTGGGGAGTGGTGGCTCTGATATAGACATTCTAAGTTTTTATTCAATGCCGTCTTAACGTTTCATCCACAAAACTTCTGAAGGAGCGCTTTCTATCCATATTCCAGCCCATGCTTTGGTCTTGACGCACTGCAGGAGATTGCTAAATATGTTTAAAATGAATGGGTGAATGAGTGAATGAATGAATGTATCCCTTACTGGAAGGGACTAATTTGCTCCCTAGTGGAGAGTGGGATAGACAGCAGCTCTCCTGATCCTGTCTCCTGATCACTTTCAGTGCCATTGTTTTCTTTCTGTATAGCCTACAATCCTCACCTTTTTTGTGTGTCCTTTTAAAAGACATTATTCAGGATGTAGGAGTCTCTCCCATCTGGTAGGTTAGGATGTCTGGCAGACAGGACCTTCTACCCACTGTCCCAGTGTGGGGCAGGAGGTGACACTAGAATCCTGAAAGCCTGGTGAGCCTGGAGGGGCCAGTCTCTGTCTCCAAGCTCCATAATCACTTAGGCAGATGTAGTACTGCCCACTGAGCAGGGCTAGAGAGGCCACCCACCTGCCTACTAACAGATGATTCCCATGGGTATCTGGATCCCATGCGACTCTTACAATGCGGATGCTTTTATAGTCAGTAGCCCATAGAAATCATTATTCCTTGGCATTTCCAAGTCAGACATTTATTGAATGCCCTTTCTTCTCCACATTTAAAAACTATGGTACCTTAAACAATTTGTTTATCCTCTTCTATGCATGTTTTCTCATCCGTGCAATGAATGCTGAAGACAAAAATACCCCTGTAACTTGGCTAGGAGCCATCCTGGGTGGTTTACATCTTTGGCATGACAGGAGTTTGGTTTCTGAAGAGTTCCCAGCTACAATGTTTTGTCGGTATCCAGCAACACAGCAGTGAGGAGACAGGCATCTTGCTCCCTTAGCTGCTGTTCCATACTGAAGTAGAGGCCAGTGACCAGACAATGGAGATGATAGCCCCACTATGTCTCCTCACCTTACTCTCCTCCACCCACCCCATAAACGACATGACACCTTCCAGTATAAATATACACAGGCAACTTCAGAAAACTCCTCATGCTCTGGAAAGGGTGGTGGTTTTAAACTTTCCTGACTAGGAGAGATGGGTCAGATTCTAACCTTACCTCCTTATCTACTCACTAATTTTGACATTTTGAAATCTAGGACTAATCACTTTGAACCAGCTTGGAGAGTGATTCCTCCCCCCCCCCCNACACACAGATACATACCCACACAGATGCACACACACACACACACACACACACACACACACACACACACACACACACCCTTCACTGGAGACCTTTAACAGTGTCTGAAGACTTTTTTGTTTGTCATGACTGGGGAAGGGTTAGGCCGGGGCTGCTGCTCAACATTCTACAATGTGCATCTCTGTTCTCTCTTCCTGAACAGCTCTTTCCTCGGTCTTTGCATGGCTTCTTCCCCCAGTTCCTTCAGGCTTTTCTTCCTATGTCTCCCTAAGGTCATCCCTGATCACCCTGTATAAAAGAAAACAATATACATAACCACACACACATGCACCACACTCTATTCTCCATGACCTTAATTTTATTTTTCTTTATAATTTTTTTTTTTTGAGACAGAGTCTCACTCTGTCATTCAGGCTGGAGTGCAGTGGTATGATCTCAGCTCACTGCAACCTCCACCTCCCAGGTTCAAGCAATTCTCCTACGTCAGCCTCCTGAGTAGCTGGAATTACAGGTGTATGCCACCACTACTGGGTAATTTTTGTATTTTTAGTAGAGACGAGGGTTTCACCATGTTGGTCAGGCTGGTCTCAAACTCCTGACCCCGTGATCCGCCCGCCTCAGCCTCCCAAAGTGCTGGGATTACAAGTGTGAGCCACCACTCCCGGCCTTCTTTATAATCCATTATAAATATTATCTGCCCCTCTTCAAGAATTATGTCTGCTTTTTTCTCATGCTGTATGCTTCTTGTTTAGAACATTGTCTGGCACTGTGTAGAAAGCAAACAAATAATTGAGGAGTGAATTGATAAAACAAGTGAGTAAACGAATCAATGAAAGGCTTACCCAAAATGTCTTAATTCTGTTTCTTTTGGTTTCGAAGGATTGGCTATTTTGTGCAGCGGATGGGATTTATTTTTAGTAGAAATAAGAGTAATATTACTCTGTGTGGCCAAGTTGTGTGACCAGTACTTAATGAATATTTATACATTAAAATTTCAAAATATTAATATGGTCATTACTTCTAATTGCTCCCTTTTTCAGATGAGGAAACCGAAGCAGAGGGGACTCCGATAACTAGCTCAGGATCTGTTTGTATTAGAGTCGGATTTGAAGCTAGTTCTGTGTGACCTTGAATTTCTCTCTTTTCGCCAATAACTCTGCTTCCTCTACTTCCTTTACTTTTCTGTTCATTGAGGAACACAAGGACAGTTATGACAAGAAACAGTCTTAGGCTTCATGGAGATACAGTATCAAATGGATATAATAGCATTGCTTCTGGCTCAAGTCGTTCTGCTAAATTCATTAATTCGGGCCTGTTTTTCTCTGTTCTTTGGCTTCCACCTGGAAATAACCTCTCCATGCCTCCTAATCTCTGCGTGTCCATGGCTTCTACTGCTTCACAGCTTCTGTGCCTCGCTCATCTCCATTCCTTGTGAGACATGCTCTGCCTGCCTCTGACTCTTCTCTCATGCCTTCTTTTTAAGCACCCCACGAAAGAATTTGTCATACGTAATACGAAATGCCCTAATGAGCAGATCCTCACACCAGGACACGTCACCAACCACAGGCTAATCTGAAGCTGTCTGACACTGTGCAGATACAGAGCTCTGGTCCCATCAGCTTCATCAGGATGGTGGAGTCTTGGGGCACCCAGCAAGGCACCCTCTAGGTTATGAAGCACCTGCAGCTCCTTTTTACTAAAGCAGTCATCTGTGAATGTGGCAGACCCTCAAAGCCTCATATCCTATCCAGAATAGTAGGCAGTTTGTTTGCCCAGAGCAGGGCTGGTGTGCCTTGCTTCAAAGGAGGCTGGTTTGTGAGAAGCTCAGCTTAGCAAAGAAATAAATCAGGAAGTGACAAATTATTTACCTAAGTGATTATTTTACAAAAGCAGTTCACCACAGGATTCCTTTCAATATACAGCACTAAGAGTGAATGCAAAAAGGAAGAGGATTTAACCAATTTTTAGTCTATCAAAATGTTTGAAGACACACTAGTCTATAAACCAAAGCCAAGGTATAATGTCAGGGCTTCCTGGGATGACGGATAGTAGCAGGATGGGTGTGGAATGGGCAGATGTAGGTATGAATCCTGTGCCTTAATCGTGGACAGATGAACTAGCCTCCTGCAGTCTCGGATTCCTCATCTATGAAGCTGGCTTTTAATAGTGTTGGATTCTCAGGTTGTTTTCAGGATGAAATGCAATAATATATGAAGAGTCTGGTATAGAGGCCACCTGCCATAAATAGTAATTGTCTTGGCAAAATCATATCTCCTCCCTGGGTATCAGTTTTCCCATCTGTACCAGGAACAGCTTGGACCCTTCCTTACTCGTCTAAAGCTGTATTCTTCAGTGGAACTGTGGGGGTGTGGATATCCATTAAAATCAGGGGAAGGTGAGTTGGAACTCAGTGTCATATGCCTTGCAGTCATGACCAACAGTGTATGTAGGGGGAGAGGTTGTTAGGAAAACCAGAGAGAGGAAGACTTTCTCTCATGTAAACCCTTATCTACTAATAGCTCATTTTACAGAAATGATGCAAAAGAGAGAAAGGGTGTCAGTCACTGTCATTCTGAGATGACTGAAGCCAGTCTCCGGCCCATGTCAGTAGCTTCCTGGCTCCAGGACTGTCCCTGAGAGTGTCCCAAAGAGGTCAGCAGACAGAGATATCACTTCCTCATGATTTCCCTGGTGAATGAAGCCTTCAGAGAGCAGATGCATCTACTTCATTATAATTACGTTAAGTGCTGCCTGATTGGCACTGTTCATCACCCCAGGAAGCAGCCTCATCCCGTGGATAGACAGTCCGCCTGCTTTGGCTCGGCACAGCTCCAGCTGTGTCCTTGGCAGTGTCTCATTGCTGTACCCCCGGCTCTGCTTCCAGGGAAAGAAGGCAGTGGGCTGCAGAGGGCGGGCACTCAGGTGGAAATGAGAGAGCCTGGGCTGTGCCTTCAGCATGCTTGTGGCCTGAGTTGTCCTTCTTGACCCTGGGCCTCAGCCTGTTTGTACGTGGGCAGGTGGATTATGAGGTTTCTACATCTTCTGCTGGCTCTTAACCTGTAGGTGTCTCAGAGAGGAGATAAGAGGGATATTTCAGAAGGAGAGGGTCCTCCTAAGTGTTACGTTGGCTTGGTCCTGAGGTCTGGGTGTCTGCCCGTAGAACCCTGGAAGAGAAAGCAATTTCTGGACTGTGTCCTCACATTGCAAGAAAATGAGGTTTGCTCTACCCATAAAAGATCCAGAGGGAGGGCAGTAGAGAGTATTCTGATATCAGGGCTGCATTTCATAACACCAGCTGTCTATGCCTGGATGTGGGAAAGGGGAATGTAAGTTTTCAGACGTAAGAGAGTGAGACTGGCAAATCAGGAAAGGCTTTGTGGGAGAGAAAGTCTTCAACCAAGGTATCTAAGGCTGAACATATCTGAGAGGGAAGGCGAAGGAATGGAACTAAGACCTCTTTAGAGAGTGGTGGTTAGAAGTGTGGACTTTGGGACTAGGCTGCCTAGGTCAACTCCTGAAATTTACTGATACTTATTAGCTTTATATGATCTTGAGCAGATTAATAAATGCCCCTAGCCTCTCATTGTCCTCGTTTCTAAAATGGGGAAGATAAGGATGTGGATTCCTGAGTTGTTGTAAGACCAAGTGATGTATTTATGTAAGACTAAGTGATTAATACATGTCACAATGTTTAGAGGAGTGCTTATCACAAGGAAAAGGGTCGATTAATGTTAGTATAGTGCGTTGTGAGCGAGTCCTCTGCAGATAGATCAGGCGCTTTATATGCTTCTTTATTTCATTCTCTCAACTACTCAGCAATTCATTCATTTGTACATCTACCAAATACTCATTAGGACAGAGCAGTGAAAGTGCCGGCATGACCCCTGCCCTCAGAGATGCTATCCTCTAATGAGGAAATCAGACTTGAGACTGGAGACCGGAACCAACTTATCACACAATTACTAATTTAATTAACACCAAGCTGCCAGGAAGGAAACGTACTGCATGCTCTAGGAAAGGAAAGGGGGTACTTGACCTCAATTTGGCTGTTCAAGAAGGCCTTTCTGAGGAAGGAAGATTTAAGCTGGAATCAGAAGGGTATGTAGCATTCAACCAAATGAAATAAAGAACAAAGTTATCTTCTGAAAAACTGTATTGTATTTTTAATTGACAATAACAATTGTCTATATTTATGGGGCACAACGTGATGTTTCTATATTAGGAAGAGACTCTTGAAATAAAAATTTGGCTTGCTTAAGGGCCTAGAAGACCAGTGTGGCTCAAACACAGTAAGGAAGCCTGGGCCAGTGTATTTTAGGACACAGAGAAAGAGACACTGAGACACTCCAAGCTGAAGTGGCTTTTAAGAGGTTCCATGACTGAAACAGAAGGCCTGGGATCGGCCTGAGATGAAAGCTTTTCTTCTGTCCCACTATGGCGAATACCACGGAAAGTGAGTGCTTGTACCGGGAACAGAGAACAGCTGAGGCTGAGGTCAGGATGCTATACATAAAAGCAGTGATTTGGAGGTGGTGGGGCAGGCCTTGAGTGCCCAGCTGCAGTTTGGACCTCATCTGTTCTAATTCCCCTAGAGCTATAGGGTGGAACTGGATTAATTTCAAAATAATTCTGTCCATGCCCCAGGGTTTAATATCTCCTGTGTCTCCTGGGTCATCCTTGGTGTGAGAACACTGCTCAGATCAGTGGTATATAAAGTGTTTTCCGTTTTTCATTATGCCACGTGTGCATCTGTGTGTGTGTGGTGTGTATATCTGTGTCTGTGTTGTTTTCTTCCCTGAAGCATGCTGAGTTCACTGAGGGAAATGCCTGGGACTTGGGTGAAACCTTATGTATTTTTTTGGAAGGCATGCAGTACAAAATCATTTCTCTCCGTACATAAATATGCATGAGGCTGGCCTGCTGTCTTTCCCTCAGGAAGTGTGGGCAGAGGTAGAGGGCCCCATATGACTGGTGTCAGGGCCCTGCCCGTGGCTGCTGGTACCCCATTAATCAGGGGGGAATGGCAACCTTGGGAACTGTGAAATTGGCAGCCCCTGACAGCTTTGGGGCCCAGTCGAGCAGGGACTCCATTTCACAGCTGGAAGGTGGCAGCATGGGGTGGGGAAGGAGGGCACTGGGCTCAGCAGGCCAGAGCAGTCATGTTCCCGCTCAGCCTTCCTGAATCCCAAATGAGTCTTGCTGAGAGGACGCCTCTTGATTAAGGTGAGAAGAAGAGACAGGGAGAAAGAAAGGGGTAAGGGAAGGAACATAGTTGAATGATAATGGCCGTTATAACACTGAGTATCCATTATCTGTTGAGATCCAAGTGCTATGCTGTGCGTGCCCTTGCTATGGATTTCTTTATTTAATACTCATGATTTTTCTATACAGTATCATCATCAGCCCTATGAAACAGACCAGGCAAAATAGGACCTGCTTTAAGCACCAGGACGTGGTAGAGCTACAACTATGTGTGTGTATATATGAAGAGAGAGAGAGAGAGAGGGAGAGAGATTAATACCTTCAACAAGTTTATGGTTGTGTGTGAGAGTTAAGTAAACAGACAATTACAGCAGTATGACATGTATTGGAGAGTTTCACTGGAGCACAATCTTAGCTCTGATACTTACCAGCTCTTTGACCTGGGACAAGGTATTTGACATCTCTGGGCCTCAGTTTCCTCATCTCTGAAATACTTATGTGAACATCTCAGCGTATACATTGCTGTGAAGAATAATTGAAATACGCCAGATCAGTTGTTTAGAGTGGTGCTCAGTGCATAGTAAGCAGTGAATGAATGGTTGCTGTGAGTATACTGAAATATGGATATGAGCAAGTGTTCTGGGAGCACAGAGGAAATGCATTCAAATGTGCTGACGATGTGGACGAGAACCTCCCTCAGAAGGTGACACTTGAGCTGAACTTGAAGATAAGCCCATAAGTGAACCCAGGAGCAGGGAAGGGAATGTGTAAAGGTCCCAAGGCAACAGGCAGAGAACATTGTAGGAAGTGTGAGAAGTTCCAAGTGGCTGGTATCAAAGGAACATGAACAGAAAGAGCAGACTATAGAGGAAGAGATGGGTTAGATCACTGGGGTCCTGGACTTTATCTGGGAGGCCCTGGGGAGCCACTGAAAACTTTTAACTCAGAAGTGCCATGCCCAGATAGTCTTCCTCCTAGAAAGATCATTAACATGATGGCATAAGCTTAGATCCGAATAAAGGCAGAGAGATCAAGAATGGAAGACCACTCCTGTGAATCAAATGAGAGATGTAGAGTTAGCGTGTTCCAAGAGATGATATAGCACTGATCTGGAAATGGGCCTCCCTGCATTTTATTCAAAGCTCTGCTGCAGATCTGCCATTTGAATTAGACACTCATAGATGGACCTCAGCTTTCCTATCTTTCAAATGAGACCCAGTGATCTCTGAAGGATCATCCATCTCCTACATCCTAAATCCTTGAAGAGGGAGGGTAATGTCTCAGATAAGGAAATGACAAAACTGTGGGATTGGAGGTAAATTAAGTCCCTAAACACCAAGTTTCAGCAGCTTACACATGAATGACAGACCTGCAGTGGGGTGTGAAGGGAAACTTTCCGAATCAGGCAGAAAGGCCCTGCCTTTGCTGTTAGTTAGGCCCAGCAGTCCTGGAGGGCAGCAAGCACAGGAGAGAAGTGAGCATAGGAGGGAAGCCCAGATGTCCTTACATTACACTTTTATTTATCAAAGGTAAGAAAGGAGATGGGGGCAAGGAAGAGCTACCAGAAGGAGAAGCAACCAAGAAGAGGAAGAAGAGAGACTTCCTTTTAGGAGCCAGGAGAATATCGCTAATCCCTTCCCTAGTGTTGCCAATGATGGGATCTCCTATAAGGACGGTCTCGTTTCTAAGTAATCCATTTTACCTCTTGGAGACCGGTTCACCATGTGGGAGATGGAAATAGCAACAAGCTGGGTTACTTATCTCAAGATGACTATATATAGAAGATATGTGGATATATATACACATGCACATATATATCCCCATATATGCATATATATGTGAAAAATATGTATATATCAGCATATCATTATATGTATTTATATACATGTATGCATACATACATATGCTATATACATATATAGCCTTGTCCTTCCCAAAGTAGAAAGCAGGCTCTGGTGGTTGGAATTCTAAGTCTGTTCACACATACTCTGTACTCAGCACATGGGATATTTCCTGGCACATAGTAAGCCTTCAATACATGTCAGCTGAATACATAAATACAAGAAATGAGCTAATGGTGTGTCACGTGGACTGTTAAGGATTGTGTGCATGCACGTCATCTCTGTTACTACTCCAAGGGAACATCCACCTCATCTACTATGTTTACAAAAGAATAAAGTAAGAAAGGAGAAGGAAAAACAGACCGTGAGAGGGCTGGAGGCAGCTCAGTTGGAGTCCTGCGTTGGCAGCCTCCCACAGAGCCATCGCTGTCCACCGTGGTGGGCCCAGGAAAACCCTGGATGCAGCCGTGTGTGTCTAATTACTTAATTAGGGCTGGTGCTGCTCTGTGCAGCCCAGCTGGGCCCAGCCCTCTCCCCTGCAGATGCTATTTTGCCAGCCCTTGGCACTTTGATTTTCCTGCCTGCTTCTTCACTGTGCCCTTGCTAATTGGATCTGAGTGGTGAGGGTTCTATGCCAAAATGGGCAGGCCAGAAATCTACTCTTTTCCTGCCAGCAGAGATCCTAGAACTTTGTCTCCTCTGATTTTGTCCCTCTGAGCACTTGTCCTTTCACTGCCTGCCCCAGAGCAGTTAGTGAGGGGTGTTGGGGAATTTGCTGCAGATTTTTGTCTATGCTGGCTTCTCCTGTTGGACATACATCTCTTGTCTTTAAGTGCTTGAGGGTGAAACCACTCTACTTCATAAGGCTATGAAGATTGGGCACACAGCTCTGTCCAAAACATTGTCCAAAAATTTATAATCGCAAAAACCAACTCGCTTCCCACCTCTCTCCTTTCCTTCTGTTCACTGACACTCATTGAGTGCCTGTTCTCTGCTGGGTGCCTTTCAGGTGGCAGGGACAGAGCAGTGCTCAGAATAGACCAGCACTTGTCCTTGTGGAGCTTTCATTCTAGTGGAGAGCATTGGACATTAACCACGTGAACGCATTCGGAGAAATGTTCATGCAGGATGGAGATAAGGGTCAAGATGGGATGGAGAGAATAAAGAGTGGGAAGGGAGGAACACTGCTAATTCAGAGAGGATGTCAGAGACCAAGAGAGCATTTGAGATAAGGCAAGGCTTGGAGATAGATTCCAACCATAAGGGACAATAGGATGGATTGGGGTAAGAAAAGGGGAGAATTACAGTGAGATTAGAGACCTCAGCCAGGGCCCCATCACAAGGGCCTTGCAGTTGAGGGTAAAGACCTGGGATTCTGCTCTAAGGGTGAAATCATTGTAGAGTGTGGAACGAATGAGGCACAGGACAAGCAAGTTCAGATTTATTTCTGAAGGAGCCCCTCCTGCTGCTAAGGGAAGCATGGAGGATTAGAGGCCGTACCTGGAAGCTGAGAGAAAAGGTAGCAGATTGCTGCATATAACAATAACAAAAATTATGACTCTAATCCCAACTAGTAGTTACTGTGTACTCCTACGATGTTAATTATGTTAACAATCCTCCCAAATTGAGACTACCCTGTGGTGAACAGGCAGACACATAGATCAATGACTGAGGATATGCAATTTGTTTAATCCTTTCTAGAGTAGGATTTTAAAATGTGGGGCTCATGTTTGAGTTTTATGCTGAAAATATTTGCAAATCATCTGTACCTTTAGTTTCTTGGGGAGGGGAATCTATAGCTTTGGTCACACAGTCTAAGGTCCCAGACACACCTGGACCACCTTTCTTGGAGATCATGAAACTACTTCGTGAAGCTGGCTTTGCCTTGGTGACATTAATACCGTACAATGGAGAGAATGCATTCTGTTCCAGGCTTCTCCACTTCACAGCTGTAGGACAGAGGCAAGTTTTTTAACGTCTTTATCCCTCAGCTTCCTTATACATAAAATGGTGATAATGAAATAAGGCTAGCTGTAAGTATTAAGTAAGTTACAGAACATAAACCATGTAGACATTCCTTGGCCTATATAGGTACTGCTTTTATCATTAGACCTCATTGCAATTCACTCTAATTTCATAGAGGGTCTGGGTGAGGACATCACTTAATAACTTACACAGGATATGAAATGAGAACATTGTCCTCAAGAACCAGAATCAGGATTACTGTTCTTTGGCCAGATTGTTATTTTAAACTTTTTAGACATCTGAATACTATAACTGGTTTTCCCTGTTTGTACTGTCTGCTAGGATGTAGTGTCTAATTTGAAACAGAAACTGTAGGAAATGTACCAGATAGTATATATATTATTATTTTTTTATTTTTTAGAGATAAGGTCTTATTATGTCACCCAGGCTACAGTGCAGTGGTGTGATTATAGCTCAGTGCACCTCCTGGGCTCAAGCAACCTCCTGCCTCTGGCTCTCAGATAGCTGGGACTACAGATGCACATCATTATGCCTAGCTACTTAACACAAGTTTTTAGAGACGAGGTCTTGCTATGTTGCTTGGTCTGATCTTGAACTTCTGGCCTCAAGTGATCCTCCCACCCCAACTTCCCAAGCTGCGGGAATTAGGGGTGTAAGCCACCCTACCTGACACTGTAAGTGTTAATTTTTAGTGCTGATAATTCCCTTGGCTTCATCTTTACATTCTCATATCTATCTTTTTTCTCTTCAATTAAATCTTTTTAAAAATACTCCTAAAATTTTCTTTATTTTTAATTACACATTACTTGAACCATGCAATAAAGTAAATATATTTATGTATATTTTTACCACCCAAATTAGAATACAAAAATTTTGTGGTATGTGGCGGATTTATTTTTTGTATTTAAAATATTAAATTACACATAGCTAATCATCTTCACTGATTCTGTTTCTTCTTATGCAAAGGTTGATGTTTCTAACCTATTTGGATGTTAAAACTGTTACTTTATATATGACATCATTATCTTATCTAAGATTTTCCTGTGCTTTTAAATTTTTTATCTTCTACCAGCAATGAATAAAATCTCTTATTTTCCCAAATTCTCAACAACTCATTATATTTTTCTAATCTGTAAGATATGAAATTGTAACTTCAATGATTATTTAACTTGCATGTCAAAGATAATAGGGTTAAATATTTTTTCTTATATTAAATTTTCTTTTTTTTTTTTCAATTTCCTGATTACATCTTTGCATATTTTTATGATGGTTTTTTTACCTAGTCGGTAAAATTTCTTTATAAATGTTGAAAATGACCATATTTCAACACACAAGTAGGCCTTTGTTATGTGAAAATACCTTCTTCCAATCTATGACTTATGTTTTAGTTTTGTTAAGAAAATTATTGCCTAATTTTGAATATTTTCATTTTAATTCTACAATTTTTTAAATTTCTTATTTATGCTTTTTGTGACAAACTGAGGAAATTAGGATGTTTCACTATCCTAGTGTTTAATTATGCACCTATAATTTCTTCTTAATTCTTAAGATTTTTCTTGTAAGATTTCAGTCTTTAGCCATGAAATTCGTTTGCTTTAGTTTTTCACGTGAATAGCTAATCGTCTTAGCTCACTATCTGAAATCCATTCTTACTCCATGGATTTATGATACCACTGTCACAGATCAAGTCCTCATGTGTGTGGAGGTCAGTTTCTGAGCTCTCACTTCCTTTCTGCTGGCCTGTTTATCCACCTCTGTTCTAGTACCATGCTGCTTTTAGTTATTATGGTTGTGTAATATCTTGGTATCAGACAGGGCAGGACTCACTCATTCATTTTCTTATTTAAATGTCTCAGCTATTTTTTTCTTATTACTCTTCCATGTGTATTTTTTTATATACTTTAAATTCTGGGGTACATGTGCAGGACGTGCAAGTTTGTTACATAGGTATACATGTGCCATGGTGGTTTGCTGCACCCATCAACCTGTCATCTACATTAGGTATTTCTCCTACTGCTATCTCTACCCTAGCCCCACACCCCCACAACAGGCCCCAGTGTGTGATGTTCCCCTTCCTGTGTCCATGTGTTCTCATTGTTCAACTCCCACTTATGAGTGAGAATATGCAGTGTTCGGTTTTCTGTTCTTATGTTAGTTTACTGAGAATGGTGGTTTCCAGCTTCATCCATGTCCTTGCAAAGGACATGAACTCATCCTTTTTTATGGCTGCATAGTATTCCATGGTGTATATAAGATAAACTCTTATTTATGAAAAGGCTTGCTGTCACTGAGATTGGGATTACATCGAATTTATACTTGCAAAATTCATGAAAGTTAGACTTCTCACCCATGAAATAATATATTTATTTATTTGGCCTTCTAGTATGGCTATGAATAGAGTTAAATATTTAAACATTTCATCTATACATATATCACAAACCTTTATTGCATGTAATTTCTAGGAGCTGATGCTCCTATTACTGTGACTATTGCAAATTTTGTCTTTTCATTTGTATTACATTTCATAATTGTTCTTTTCCTGTGAATAAGAATGCTAGTTTTTCTTTGATTGAATCCAGAAGATGTGATTATTTTATTATTTTTGGCCTCTAGATTTTTAAAAATTTTCATGCAAAAAAATTTCAAAATTTGTCATTAATAGTCTTGCAAATCTTTATATCTTGTATTTGAATGATATTGTACGAATACTCTTCCAGACTGGGCTCAGTGTTGAAGAAAAATGATGGCAGGGCATGTCATTTTCTTGTACCTGACTTTAAAGGGAATAAACCTAAAGCTTTATCACTATATATATCATAATCATAGAGTTTTAGGCTTTTGTTAGATAGCCAAATAGTAAATGTTAGTAAGCTTTTTACAAGCAAACAGATTTCCCGTCTATTCCTAATGTACTAATTTTTAAAACCATGATTGGAGATTACAATTTATTAAACACTCTTTCAGCATCAAGTGTGATAACATCTTCTCTTTTAACCTGATTGTGTAGTGGGTTACTGTAATTTCTTTCTTTTTTTTTTTTAATTGCATTTTGGGTTTTGGGGTACATGTGAAGAACATGCAAGATTGTTGCATAGGTACACACATGGCAGACTGTAATTTCTATTAGTAAACTATTCTTACATTTTTAACATCTTCATTAAGTTCCAATATTAACATGATCCTAGCTTCATAAAACATGAGGCTTACACAGCCTTTGTTCTTGTGCTGTCATGTTATCATGTATAAATATTTGTATGTGTAATTGTGCGAAGTGGGTATATCTCATAAAGTTTGCTAGTATTTATGCTTAAGTCTATTTGTTTGATATTTTTCATTTGTTAGATGGTAATTTCTGACTATTGGTTCAAATATTTATATAGCTATTTCAGTTGTCTGTTTCTTTTTAACCCTGTTTTAGGATTGGTTGTTTTCCAGAGAATCACTTACTTTTTCTAAGATGTGTCATTTATAGCCATAATGTCTTGTGTTTTTAATATTATTTGTTAAATATTTAGCAGACAGTATTATATATGCATGTGTGTTTGTATGCCTGTGATAAATATGTATATTCGTGTCTATCTACCTACCTATCTGTCTAGTTAGCTATACATATCACAAGTCTCTACCACATCTATAATTCTGTCCTCATTTTAATTCCAGAGATTTTGTTTTTATGCCTTGTCTCTCAATCTTGTTGGTGTTATAGTATATCTATTTTATTAGGGTCGTTTTTAGTTTTGGTTTCTGTTTTTTAGTAAGAGAATAAAGGAGAGAGAAAAAGCTGTAGAGATAAATGGTTTAAAAAACTTTGCTCATGATTTATTGATATTCTACATCATTTCTTTTCTATATCATTAAGTTTTATCATATTTTGTTCATTCTACATTTTTATTATTATTGCCACTCTTTTTTAACTTCTTGAATTAAATGCCTATATCATTAATTTTCAATCTTTCTTTAGCAATATTTGCATTAAATGGTATAACTTTCTTAAGCATTTCTTTATCTCTAGACTTCAAGTTTTGCTAGGTAGTGTGCATGTTGTTGTTTAATTCTGTTTTTTAAATAATTTTGTTTATTCTTTGGACATTTTTGTTTACATTTCTAGGCATATGTTTAGAAAGCTTTTTGTTACTAACATTACTTTTACTGTATTTTGTCAGATAATATGTTCTGGGTACTATTCTTTTTTATTAGGGTTGTTTTGTAAACTGGAGCATGACTACTTTTTATAAATAGTTTCTGTGTGATTGAGAAACACTGTGCATTTTCTAATTATTGGACAAAAGATTTCATGTGTAACCATTAGATACCACCAGTTACTTTTATTGACCAAATTTCTATATTTTTTTGCCTGCTTGATTTGTTTTTTGTAGTTACTTCTGCTTTTGAGACAGATGTGCAAAAATCTTTCATTCAAACTCAATATTGGTCAATTATATTTATTTCTAGCAGGTTTTGCTTTCTCATATTGGGTGAAATTGTTAGGTGAATGAAGTTTTGGATTTTTGAATGAAGTTTTATTTTTATTTTTGTAAAGAATTGGTCTTTTACCATTAAGTAATAAGCATCTTTATTGCTATAAAAAACTGTTTGCCTTTATTTTAGTTATATTTTTCCAATGTATCTTCTTTTACCCCTGCTTTTATTTTATAAGTGAAAAACTCTAAGTCTAGAAGAACAAGAAGGCTAGGTAGCTCCAACAGGCAGCAGGATTCAAATCTAGAACATAGTAACTGAGAATGCGTGATCGAGTCTGATCTCACACAATTTGGCCCATGGTCAAGTTACTTCAGGTAGGGAATTTGAGGATTGGCCAAAGTGTGAGATGAGCAAAGATTCCTAATGAAAGCTCATGGAAGCCAGAACTTTCCCCTTTGTCCAGTGTTTGATTTTAAGCATCCAAACCAGCATCTGGCACTCAAACGGTATGTTCTTAATCAACCAATTGTTGAGTGAAATCATCTCAGCAGGTTATTTTGCATTGCCTTTTTCCCACTGATGAGGAAAGGCTTGGGTAGAAACGTTCCCCACTCTTGGATTCACAAGCCACGTGACCATTCCCAGATCACGTCCACATCTCTGAGCCACAGCTGAACCAGTTCAGAAATGGGGACAATCGGGATCTTTCTCTCTACTTTACCTCAAGTTTGTGAGGAATGTATGAGGTGATGCAGGTAGGTTAATAATCATAGCTAATTTTTAAAAGGTAACACTCAATAAAGTATATACAGTATGTATAAATTGCACAAATCTTAAGTGTAATTCTTGATTTTTAAAAAAAATATGCCTATATTCAAGTAACCACCATCCAGGCCAACATATAGATCTATACCTCCCAATAAAGTGGCCATTGAAATTAAAATTTTGAAGATTAATTAACCTAAAAATCCAGTTATTTGGTCAAACAAGCCACATTCTCAGGACCTGGTAGCTGTATGTGTCTATTGTGCAGTACCTACTGTATCATACAGCACAGAATATGAAAAATCTCATTTTCACAGAAAGTTCTGCTGGGCAGCTTTATGATAGAATATGTCTAGCACCTCTTATGTTTCATTTTTTGTACCTTCCTGGACAATGTCCACCCATAAAAAGTAAACAGTACTCTGGCTTCTTATATCATAAATGGGTATTCCTATGCTTCATAGATATGGGATCCTACAGATGTGTTATTTTGTGTCTGCCTTTTCACTCAACACATCATCTTTAAGATTCATCCGTGTTGTTGCAGGTACTGATAATTTTTTTAATTGCCGTGTGGTGTCCCCTTATATGAATTTACCGAAATGTATATACTCATTCTAAACACTGATGTTTAGATACTGTGTTAGTCCGTTTTCACTCCATTCTAAAGAAATGCCCGAGACTGGGTACTTTATAAAGGAAAGAGGTTTGATTGAGTCACAGTTCTGCATGGCTGGGGAGGCCTCAGGAAACTTAAACTTACAATCATGGCAGAAGATGAAGGAGAAGCAAGCACTTCTTCACAAGGTGGTAGGAGAGAGAAGATGGAGCAAAGGCAGAAGAGCTCCTTGAAAAACCATCAGATCTCCTGAGATCTCACTCACTATCATGAGAACAGCATGGGGGAAACCAGTCACCTCCTAATAGGTCCCTCCCTTCACACATGGGGATTATGATTTGAGATAAGATTTGGTTGGAAATGCAGCCAAATCATATCAGATACATTACTCCATGCCAGGTACTAGGCTAGACATTTACTCAAATAATTAATTTTACATTAACACCAGTCCTTTGAGAAAAGTACTGTTATTAGTTTCATTTTATAGATTTATCCACAGAGAGGTTAAACAGCCCTCCCCAGTCACACAGCCAGGCCGGGAACACATGTAGGCAGTCTTTCTCTGGTGCCTCTACTCTTTAAACGTGACACTAACCCTTTACCTGTACTCTGTGAGGTGTTGCATACCTGTGGAATTAGTTGCAATAAAGAGAATATTTTTATTCTTTGCTTTCTCTTAATCTTTTTCTTTTCTTTTTTCTTTTGCCTTTGTTTATTTCTGGTCCTATCTAAATTACTCCTGCAAAGTGCTAACATCCTGGTAAGTTATTCCAAATTCTATGGGATGTTACTGAGAGCTCTCATCCTTGCAGAGCTCAGGATCTCAGGATGGCATGGTTGGTGGTAATGATGTGGTTCCCAATTCCTTTGACTCCAGTCTAGAACCATGCTTCTTTGTCACATAAAGTAGGGGCAGAACACATCTAGGCTTCTATCTCTTTGTACATGTATTTGTGGAACGTAATGTGGACAGTGGATACAATACATATCACTTGCCAAACTACGGCTTGCTTATATTAGTATGTGGGAAAAGCAGAGTCATTTTGCAAAATCAAATCACTCTGTTCCTTGCCTCATTTTCGAAGACCAAAATGAGAAATGGGCTGCGGTCAAGCCTGCTTCTGCCTCAAGGTGTTTCACCTGCTGTTGTCCCTGTTGGAACACTCTTCTCTTAAATACCTACCTGGCTGCTTAGTTACCTCTTCAGTGTCTGCATAGATGTTACTTTCCCCATAAGGTCTCCCCAGGCCTTCTCATTTTAAATGCACTCACCCCAGCAATTCACGCTTCTCCTCCCTGCCTGATCTTTCTCTTTAGTGTTTAGCATCATCTGACATAGTGTATATTTTACTTATTGATGCAGTTATTGCTCTCTTTGTCCCATTAGAAAACATGCTTCATGCATGTAGCAATTTTGTCTTTCTTCTTCATGAAGGCACATGAATCCCTAGTGCCTTCATCAGTGTTGTCACCTAGCAGGTGCTCAATCAATATTGACAAATGAATAAGTTAATTTATAGATAAGTTCTGAAGCAGATTGAGACTGGGGTCATGTAAGGAAGATACTCAATGAGAAAGAGGGGATGTCAGTGATATACAAGCACACTGTATATGGGGTGGCTGAAAGGTGGATAAAATTTGAATTGAATTAAAACTCTCAAGTAAAGGAAAGGAAATATGAGATTTATTTAGTGCTTATTATGTGCCAAACCTCATCTTATTACTATTAAATACTTGCTATTTAATCATTATATACAGTGTGTTTAGCAGATCACATAAATGTTAATATCTAGTCTTCACAGTGACCTTCACCAAGAAGTATAACCACACATGTGTCATGAAGAGATGACTGTATACTCAAGATGACAGAGCTAGGATGTGCTGGAACAGAGCTTCAAATCCAAGACAGCCAGGTCACAGAGGGGCTCTCCTTCCAAGACCCAGGTGCCTCCTAAGAGGAGGTCCTCTGTTACACCATTCCCAAAGTACTTTGTTCAGAGGCACTTTCTCCTAGAGTTTGTTGTTTACCTATTTCCTCCTTGCATTTGTTGGGAGCTCCCTCCCGTCACTGGAATGTAAATTAAAAGCTGTCTCTATTCATTATGGAAACCTTCCCTCCCCACACCAGCCCCCTGTCCCACCTTATCATGTCTGATGTAGCCTCCAAGCTGCACATAGTAGGTGCCTACAGAATGTTTGTTAACACAAGTTTTGCTGAAGATTGACTCTGTTTGAAAGCATGTGTTGGCAATTCTCAGCCTTTTTTTCTAGTGGCTTCCTTCTGCCATATCATCCTGTCATTGTTTGGGGGAACAGCATGGGCTGTTTTATCTGGTCTGTGTTTTAATAATTAATACTCTCTGTTTGGAAGTGAAGTTTATCCAAGAACAATCTTAAGCAAATGAAAGCTAAGCTGTGCAATTGCGGCTGGAAAGGGAAAAGCAGAGAGTCACTATAAATAAACCCCAAGCCCACGTGCCTCTTCTTTTTTCTTTTCTGATTCACACACAACTATAAATGTTTGATAAAGCATTTTACTTATTTATAAATCCTGTCACAGCAAACAGAGCCATTTGGACTGAGTTCCCCTCCCCACAGCAAATAGCTATGTTTGGAAGACAGAAAGACCCCCTGGGTAGAAAATGAATGAGATTTTTTTTTTCCTTTTTCTTCTTCCTTTTTATTTTCCCTCAGGCGAGAGAGATTTAGCTATGCTCTAATTCCGCCACTATCAGCCTCTATTTATAATTACTACAGTTTATTGAACACCTAGTCTGTCCCATGCAGCTTATGTAGTGATTTCCCATAATATTACCTTAATTATCTCAATTTTTAAGATAAGCGCCATTATACCCATCTTACAGCTGAGGATATTGAGGCTCAGAGAGGATGTGTATTGTCCAAGATTGCACCAGCAATGAACAGATAAAAGCAAAACTGAAAAATAGGCTTGTCATTCTCTAAACACTGCTTTTCACACTACAAGTTAGGTTCAATTTATGAGTCACAGCCAGCATTTAAAATCATGATAAAACAACTGCGGTGACATTAAATAGAGAACAATACAGCAGGAGAGAATAGGAAATATTATAGTGTATCACGATGATATTGCTTCATGCAACTTTTGTTCAGTTGGCTAGAGGTATAAAATGCATATTTTTTACCCTAGGTTATAATCTGACAAGCTAGAAAAGCCCTACTGTAATGACTGAAGGCTTCATACAAAACCTGAAATTTCTAACATGAGGTCCCTGGATGGATTCCAGGGCATATGTGTCTGGAAACTAGTGAGGATATTAGGCATTGTCGTACACAAAGCAGTTTTCTAAAAAGGAAAAGAAAAGAAAAGAAGAAAAAAAGTCTCTGGCACTTATTAGGATCTCAAGGGTGCAAAACTCTCACCTCCAAATATAAGTTAAAAACTCCCATACTTCCTCAAAGGGGTGTGACCCTAGGTCATCACAGGATCCATGGCCTTGTGGAAGTGAAGACACTGGTAAAGTAAATTTTATTCCCGTTAATTTAACATGCACAGCATTTTCAGGTTGTGCAGCATTCACACACTCATAACTTTCTTGGCTCTTCCAGTATCATCCTAGCTCCTCCCATCATCCTCTGAGCTCATCCCTCATCCTTAGACCTCTGCCTACTCTTGCTTTAGCTCCTCCTACCAGCTTCTTAGTTCCTCCCACTATCCTCTTATGTTCTCCAGGCAGCTCTGCAATAGAGAAAAAAGGATTGTAACCTCCATTTTAGAAGTGAAAAAACTGAGTCTCAAGCTGACTTGGTTAGTGGCCTCTGTAAATGGTCTCTACCCTGCCATACTGCCCACTGCCCTGAGTTTCTTTTTCTTCAAAGCCACCTTGATAATCTCTCTAAAATTTAGCTCAGTTCTTGTCACTCCTATGGCTATAAAACATTGCTTTTAGGCTGAAAGTCAAACCAGATGTCAGCTTGGATATTCTTTACTCAGGAAAAAGTTTGCTGAGATCCCAGATAACATCAGATTTCCCTGTAATGTGCTCACAGAGCATTCAATGCAGTGCATGGTATTCATGAAATTACTTATGTCTCTCTCCAATGTAACATAAGTTCTTAAGATTAGGGTCAGTGTCTTTTTTGTTCAAAGCCTGGTCTATCATAGGTCCTTAATAATTTACTGAATGGATAATTATCTTTTCTCCTGATTCAGTCTGTTTTCACACTCAGGTTCAAAAGAGAAAATGATGTTTTCAGCCAAATTTTCAAACTCCCAGAAAGTCATTTCATGTTTTATAAGTTCATGCCCCCACAGTATTTTAAGCATTTATTGTTACTCTGACTTTGCCCATTTCCATAGTGTGGCATTGTGTTAGGAAAGATGGTTTCAATGAAGAGAGAAAAAGATAGAGGTTTTAGGAATTTTATTAAAATCATTTCAAAATCTCCTGACCCCTAAAATGTAATTGCTAAGTAATGTTTTAACTGTAGATGACTCCAAATTATATGGATTTCATTTCTTTTTGAACTCACAAAAATTTAGCAATTAAGGAAATGTTTTGACAAAAGAGATTTTACCGTGATCAACATTGGATACAGGTAGATACATAGATAAACTGGTGATTGATGACAGAGAGAGAGCATTATAGACAAATTGATATAGATAGTGTGTTTCACTCAGAATATTTTGAGATTTTTTTCAGAGTTCATTGATGGTATTTTTCTTAATTACTCAATCTTACCCCTCAAAATTTCTAATTATCTTTTGGCTTACTTTGGTTTTGCCTTTTTAGATTATCTGCCTAAATTACAAAATAAAATAAATATCACTGCTAAATGAACAATAACTGGGAATTTTAACATTACTCTTTCATATGTCCCTTTATTTTCACACCATACCAGTATGGCAGGAAGAATGGATGTTGTCAACATAATTTTACCTTTGGGGAAACTTAGCCTAAGAAAGGAAGGAAGTCAAACATCATGTTGCTTGGCTAGTATCGTGTCAGGTTCTTAAATATGGAATATTGTATTTGATTGCAGGTAAGTTTGCGGTCTATGGGGAAGAAGATATTAAATAATAAGAGTATGTTATGAGAGAATAATTAGATGCTGCCATTTAAGAAAGGGATCTACCTACTGCAGAGGATCAGGAAAGACTTACCTGAGTAGCAGAGAGCTACTCAGAGATCTGAAGGACATGTAGATCTTAGCTGGGGGGAGGAGAAATAGTATTTGGAGTGAAAGAAAAAATTATATATGAAGGAGCCGTGAGAAGTTAGGTTTGGCTTCATTTGGTTCAAAAGGAATAAATAGCAGCAACTGATGAAGAGGCTGTTACAGACCAAACTATCAAGGGCCTTCCTTGCAAGCCATGTGCAAGCATTTGACTTTGTTCTAAAAGCAGTGGAGAGTCATGAAGAGTCTTTAGACAGATAAATTATAAGATTCTCTTTGCATTTTTGGCAGATCAAATTGACTACAATGAAGAGGATGAGTTAGAAAGGCTGAGACTCAAGAGGAGAGAGACAGGGGAGCCATCACAGAGGATTTGCAGGGTGGGAGAAACAAGCCCATAGGTCCTGGGTTCTTCTTCGTGACCTGACCCTTCAGACTCCATATCTGCATTTGTGTTTTTTTGCGTCTCTTTTTCTCTTTTACCGTTAGTATAAATGCACATGTTCTAGAACTACACAATGTTATTCAGATGTTTTATATTATCATCAGCATCTTTATTATTAATTTTATTGATAAGCCTCAATGTCTGTGTACCAAGAAACCAGTTAACTAAGATCTGTCTAATTACTAATAAGCAGGTTTGTTTTCTGTTTCCTTCCAGAGATACTTTTTATTCCATGATTATGTTTCACAGGTTTGGAAACCTCCGATAATCAATGGGTTGCTTCAGGTGCAGATGTTCCTATGACAACAGCTTGTTATGTGTTTATTTTATTTTATTTTACTGGACACTTACTTTGCATTTGTCATTCTATTTAATAATAGATGTCTTAGTTTCTCATTTCACCATACAACCAATTTTCTAGGGAGGTGGTGGTGTTCCATTTTGATAGACATGGATGGAAAAATTTAAGAACCATAAAGTGACTTGCTCAGCAACTCACAGCTAAAATTATGGAGAAAGAGGATAATGCTTTGCCCATGGAATTTTAAATATCTGTAGTGTGCTGGATGCTGGGCTAAGGATTTGTATGGAATGCAGTGTGAACACAGGTGGCCTTCACTCTTAGGACCCCAAAGTCACATGACACAAGTAACTATCCATTATCATGAGTTAACTATTGGACTTTCATGCTGTGGAGCTCCGCATTCCATGAAGACGGTAGCAAGAAAAGAGGAGCCGCGGTTTAGAGGTATGGTAATCACTTGAAGTCAGACTGTACGTTCAAATACTTCATCTACCCAATACCAGCCATGTCATCTTGGTGGAAGTATGGTAGCCTTCTAGAGCTGCAGGTTCTTCATCTATAAAATGGTCATAATAAGAAGTTATTTGTCTCATCAGGTTATTGAGAGAAGTGAAAGATGATCCATCCATGCGCTTAGTACAGTGCCCACATGGGGAGGGCATTCAGCCAACTTGGCTATCACCATTTGTCCTCAGGAACACCTGCTGAGAATCAGATGCCCAGTGAGGAACGGGTAGGCTCCCAGCAAAGTTCACAGCAGCAGGGGTTGGGCATGTACCAGGAAAATTTCATCAAAGTCTGACATTCCAAGAAGGAGTCAGAGATTCCTGTCTTTATGCCCTGAGAAACCTCCAAGGCTTCAGCTCAGGGCCATGTTTCATAAGAATGCTTCATTTGCAACCTCAAATCTAGCCATGAATAACACACCTTAGAGCCTGCTGGCTGCCTGGAGGGGATTGGGGGCCTGGAGTTTAAGGAGACCAGGAGGCTGACGATCTGTTTTGATTTAATAGCTATTGATCTTTCCCCAAACTTCATGCAACATTAGGCTAGGATTCTGCTCTCGTTCATTAATGCCACAGTGGAAGCTTCCTCCAGGCTTCTGTTCACTTTTCATTTACACCCAATGACAGTCTCACCAGGTGATGCCCTGGAGTATGAATCCATAAAAACAATCAACTATACGGGGCCAAAGGGTTCTTCAGTCAGCTGGATGTCATAAAAAGAACGCTGAACTTAGGGGCAGATATCTGCCTGCATTCTCGTCCTGACCCTGTTTCAATGTTTTTCCCAATTTCTAGGACTCAGTTTCTCTGTGTGAAAATCATGGTTTTGAAGGTTTCACATACCTCTGAAAGTGGATGCTTCTAAAACTGATTTTAAAACCTAATGAAAGTAATTTTTAATTGAAAATATATTTTAAGACAGATCTCTATGCGTGAAACCAATTGTTTACCAATCAAAAAGTCACTGAACTCAAAAAGATCAGTGCTTTGAAACTGATAATGAAGATGATGATTAATCCAACTATTCATTCATTTATCAGATTTATAGTGAGTTCCCGCTATATGCCAGGCACAATGCTGGTCGCTGGAGAGACAGTAGTAAGTTATATAAATATGGTCTTTGCCTCCGTGGGAGCCATTTTCAATTGGTAGCAATCACACATCATTGTACATGTAAAAAGTGTTACAAGAGTGGAAGTCTATGATAAAATGGAAATATATAGCAAAAGTACTTAATCTATTGGGGGGAAAAAGGACTTATTAATGGTCAATCCAAGTGTAAGCTAAAGGGAAAAATGCATTATTTAGGCACATAACTTGTATATATTGATTGTCTCATGGTACAGAGAATGGCTCATGAGTTGGGAGATACAGACTCAAGCCAAATTCTGCCACTGCTAAGTAATTTTTATCTGGATTGGTTGTGATGATTTATTTAAAAGCCCGGGCCAGAGTGAAAAAAGTTGTACAAATGTAATAAAATAGTAAGTATGACAAAAATAGTATGAGAAAGTTATAACCCAGTATGCTATCCAGGAATGGCTCGTGGTACGCAGTCACAAAGCATCTTTAATTTCCTGTCACCCTTTATGCTTGTTGAGTAGTGTTATGGCATTAGATTTTCCTCTGCCCCTGGATAAAAACTTAGGAGTCCTGTGACTTTTCTGATCAGCGTTAGGTAATACAAACTCCAGCATTTACTGAATGTAGAAAATACAGTTTCAATTCCAAGATGTTTAATGCCATGTGTTAGTCAATCCTTCAGTCTCCACTCAAAGGTGGGGCTCCCTTCTGCTCCCTTAACTGGAGTTGTAGCTGTCTTTGGAACTGAGGAAACGAGGTGAAACTTGCTGGTTTTCTCTTTGTCACTTACCTCCTCCCCTGCTTAGTAGCTACTGTTTGTAACCCCTCTGGGGCTTGGGTGTGGATGGAGGCCTGGCCAAGAAAGGTAGGAGGAGCAGGAACAGTTGATTGGCATTTTCATAAGCTGACTTCCTCTTCAGTGATCCTGGTAGACATTAAAGATCTTTGTCTGAGACATTTTCCCTGTCCAGTCTATCATCGATGGGCATTTGGGTTGGTTCCAGGTCTTTGCTATTGTAAACTGTGCTGCAATGAACATTCGTGTGCATGTGTCCTTTTAGTAGAATGATTTATAATCCTTTGGATATATACCCAGTAATGGGATTGCTGGGTCAAATGGAATTTCTATTTCTAGGTCTGGTGGGTGTTGAACAATGCGAACACATGGACACAGGGAGGGGAGCACTACACACTGGGGTCCCTTGGGGGGATATAGGGGATGGACAGCAGGGGGTGGGGAGTTATGGAGAGATAGCATGGGGAGAAATGCCAGATATAGGTGAAGGGGAGGAAGGCAGAAAATCACACTGCCACATGTGTACCTATGCAACAATCTTGCATGTTCTTCACATGTACCCCAAAACCTAAAATGCAATAAAAAATTTTTTTCAAAAATTAAAAAAATAAAAAATAAAAAAAAGATCTTTGCCTGGAGCATTTTCATGGTCTCCTTAGAAACCAGCCCTCATTCTTACCCATCTCTCTTCTGAGGTCTTTTTAATGTGGCTGGATGCATGCATGTTCCCCTGTGTTCATTCTTTCATTCTACGATTCCAGTAATTTCTCCAGCTTTTCTCTAGTGAGGTCTGTTCACCCCTCCAGGCATCCTTATACCACAGAACTTAGGAAAATTTTGAGAACTAACCAACTTATGTGGAGGCCTTACAATGTGCTAAATGATTTACCTATATTTTCTCATTTAATCCTCATAACACACTTTGTACAATGGTACAATTATTATCTCGATTTTCCAGATGCAGAAACAGCCTAAGAAAGCTTAAGATACTTGCCCAAGATCTCACAGCTGGAATGTGAAGGAACCAGGATTTGAGCTCATGCAGTCTGGCTTAGAGTCCTTGCTTTTTGTAGCTCTTCTGTATTTTAACCACATGCTGATTTTTTCTGGTTTGTCTTCCTACCTGAGCCTTGGAAAATGCTCTGAGGGTATAAATGAATATCTATACAGATACTTCTGCTTTGCTCTCACCAGAGAGCTGGCCAGCCCGTCTCATTCTGTACATTTCCCTGGTGTAACCTGGACACCAGATCACTGGCCAGGGGTCACCAATGAAGCTCCCTGAGAAGTCCTGAGAGAACCCTTCTCACTACACTTGATGAGAGAGCAGGCATTACCCTTCAGGAAAGGGGAGGTGAGGCTCACAGTAATGCTGTTTCCCAAGAAATCTCCTGTATCTTCTCTCTTCAAAAGTTACCTGTCATTCCCCTGATGGTATGGAAAAGTTTAACAGTTCACTAACTGGTTCTTATTTATCTGCTTTTCTCATTATCTATTAGGCGATCTACCTCCAACTCATTTTGATTTCTGATATGTGTCACCTTGAGGTCTCTACTGAAATATCCATCTTTCACCCAGCTACAAAGTAAAATTATGGACTGTCTTTGAGTCTCTGTTTCTTTATAAAGTGGTGATATAAACTGTCCTCTATGTCCTACATGGCTACTATAAGAATCAACTAATATAATAACTCTGGAGTTGCTTAGATAAATCTAAAGATTCCAAAAAAAGGCGTGAAAATTGTTTGGACAGTTGTACCTATTATCTGTGCCCTTTTCTCTCTGTAGATTTTCTTGTTTTATTTCTCCTTTCCAGAATTTTGCTCTCCCATCTCCCCATATATGAATCTTACAAACTCTAAGAGTCTTTAGAGAAACCCCCTCTTAAGCCTGGCACAGTGGTTCACGCCTATAATCCCAGCATTTTGGGAGGCCGAGGGGGACAGATCACTTGAGGTCAGGACTTCAAGACCAGCCTGGCAAACATGGCAAAACCCCATCTCTATTAAAAAATACAAAAATTAGCTGTGCATGATGGCATGCAGCTGTTATCCCAGCTACTCAGGAGGCTGAGACAGGGGAATGGTTTGAACCTGATAGGCAAAGGTTGCAGTGAGCCAAGATTACACCACTGCACTCCAGCCTTGGTGACACTGTGTGTGTGTGTGTATGTGTGTGTGTGTATATATGTATGTATGTGTGTGTGTGTGTGTGTGTGTGTATGTGTGCGTGTATGTGTGTGTGGGTATACATATACTTTACAATTTCTATGATCATAGTACCAACGTGAAACCACTATCTCTACCCATTATGACCTTCATCATCCCACTGTGTGTCTCACAAAACCTTGTCCTTTCTTCAGAGTCAAGACAGTAGCTAGCTTAGTGCAAGTTCAGTTCTTTGTATCACATATACAGTGTATTTATAAACCGAGGTTTGCATACCTTGCATTTCATGTATTAAATCTTTATTGAGTGACTACTACATTCTAGTCAATGTTTTAGGTACTGGCAATATAAAAATTAATGAAATAGGAAGTGTTTTTATTCACTTAGCACACATTTGGAAAGTCGAGGGAGGAAAATAATTAAAAATATAGTGTCCATAATGATATGTTTAATGAAGAAATTAAAGCAGAACAAGTAGATAAGACATGAGCATACTAAGAAGCATTCTATTTCTTAAAACTTGGTATAAGCATCATAGGTACTCTCTAGTGGCCTTTTTAGGAGATTGGTTCTGTGTTATTGTCATTTGTATGGATGAGAAAAGTGACAACAAGGATCTGCCTTGTTCCAGGTCGCATAACTGTATACCACTTCTTTGTCACCACAGATACCTCCATTTGACTGGACCTGTGCCCTCTAGGAATTTAGACCCTCTTTGGTTTTCATGGTGTTGTAGAAGCTTGAAACATTTTATAGGTATGTTATTTAATAGCTTGGATTATCATTCAGTGAATATGCACTCCCCATTGGCCACTGTGGGCAGGGTGGACTTTCCTATCCTATTGATGTTGGGTTTGGCCATCTGGCTTACTTTGACCACTGAGATGTAAGTAGGTAAGACACAAATGAAGGCCTTAAATGCATTTTCATGGTGGAGTATCCTTCCTGTGACTTTCATATCTTTGTGGGAATATGTCCCACATAGTTCATTGGCTTAAAGAGGATGTGAGACATGAAGTAAACCTGAACTCAGCCTGCAGCTTGGAACAAAACTGAGCCTAGCTGGAATAATCTGAGCTCCACTTGACCCACAAACACATTGATGAATACAATCTTCTTTGGAGTGGTTCTTAATGGCAATAACTAGCTAATTGCCATAACTAGCTAATAGCAGAATCAAGGATTAAATCTCAGCTTACAATTTCTGATTTTTTAAGTTGGCCAGCTTTCTTAACCTCTTAGATTCTTAGTTTCTTTATCTGCCAAATGGTAATAAAAAACAAATCTCATGACATTGTCTTGATGAGGAAATCAGATCATCTACCCGATATGCAGTAGATGCTCAATATATATTTTTTCAGTACCCAAGAATCTTTAGCACACTTCCTGATTGCTTCCTAGAAATAGCTAATCAAGCTCAGCTTCCCACACATGGGCTCGGGCTAGGTTTCCTGGACTGTCCTGGCTAATTTCTTGCTGACTTCATCAACCTTCATCTGCCTTCCTCAGTACACTCCCAACACTTTTTCTTTTTTGCTTGAGAAATTACAATAAGCATGCAGCTCTGGTTGGATAGTCTGTGCTGGCATTTTGCTTCCAATGTGTTTATAATTATTCTGCATTATCTTAATTACAATGATGCAAAGAAGGGGGCTTTTAAAAAGAAAACTGTTCAG
This sequence comes from Cebus imitator, assembly GCF_001604975.1. Taxonomy (NCBI): domain Eukaryota; kingdom Metazoa; phylum Chordata; class Mammalia; order Primates; family Cebidae; genus Cebus; species Cebus imitator. Next base: position 1,757,334 of record NW_016107635.1, on the reverse strand, counting down.
AAAAATGCTCCATGAAAAATAACCCATAGTTAGCAGACGACAGGCCTGCGATAGTGGTCATAATTGGAAATGGCACTATTAATACAATACTTACTCATTCTATATAATAAAAAAATGAATGCACCTTTTGCAATTACCCAATTTCAAATGAAATGAACATTCCATGGGATTTTCCATATATGGTTCGTTTGCACACATCAGTGGAGACAATTAGCTTGGAAGTGAATGAGGGCTGTGACTGGAGAGAGGATGAGGTAGGGAGGGTCAGGTACATCCAAGAGAACAAGGATGCAGAAAGGGATGGAGACTTTGCTGGAGGTGGGCAAGCAGTGAAGATCAGAGTGAGCACAATGTCTGTTGTTCCAGAAACACAGCGAGACTGCAAGGATTTGACTTACCTTGTAGGTCAGAGCCACAGAGAAATTCATGATAAGCAAATTTAATAAGTGAGTGTAAATATTTACATAAGTTTTGTTTACCACAGTTTCAAGTTCAGTCTCCCATCAGCCTCTCTGCACATTTCACCAGTGTTCTTCCTGGCTATCTGCCTGAACCTTCTAGCCTAGCCCAAATCATAGGGTCTGGGACATGGTCTCACCTTGTGCCCTTCTGCCATGCACTCACTGAGACTGACGGTGAAATGTGGAAATTTCTTCACGCCATGACATTTTAAAATTTTCCATGGCAAAAGTTTTCTTTTCTTTCTTTTCCTTTCTTTTTTTTTGAGACAATCTTGCTCTGTTGCCAGGCTAGAGTGCGGTGGTGTGATCTCAGCTCACTGCAACTTCTGACTCCCTGGTTCAAGCAATTCTCCTGTCTCAGCCTCCCAAGTAGCTGGGAATACAGGTGCCATGCTCAGCCAATTTTTGTATTTTTAGTAGAGATGGGATTTCATCATGTTGGCCGGATGGTCTCAATCTCTTGACCTGGTGATCTGCCCACCTCAGTCTTCCAAAGTGCTGGGATTACAGGTGTGAGCCACCAGGCCCAGCTGAAAGTTTGATTTTGTTCTGCAAGGAAGTTGATCACTGTAAGGAACGTAGCAATGACAAGTCATCTGTCTGTAATTGCAAAGGGGAACATCCAACCAACTTCTGGATATACTGGGGTATAGTTAACTCTCAAATCATACTTATCTGGCATTACTAACAGGAAAATCAGAACGCAATCTTGACTTTTTCCTGTCTCCTCCAATTCATATCTGAGTCCTCTCATTCTTGCCCATTCTAACCCCTAAACATATATTTTCTAAAAGCATATCCTTTTTTCTATTTCCTTTGATATTGCTATAGTCAAGATCTGTGTCTTTGTGTCTGGACTTGCACAGTTTATTTGAATAAATGCATAGTCACTAGCCTTGGAACTGGGTTAGTACCTTGACTACACTTATAGTTAGTATTGAGTCTTTGAGCACAACTTCATAGACAATTTTTTTATTTTATATAAGTGTTGACCTTATACTGTTGCCGTATTAAATTGGGAAATTCAGGCAAAATACCTAGCACAGTTACTGGCACTGTGCTAAGTGCCAATACTTGCCATGTCGCTTAATAAATTTCAGCTCTTTTCATCATTATTATCATAATGCATTCTCTTTTCTAAGATCCTTGTTCCATAGTTACAGTTACATCAATCTTTCTTAAGTATGTTCTGACAGTGTCACTCTTCTGATCAAAGTCTTTTCATATATCCCTATGATACAGACTAAACTTCAGATGTTTAGGTTGGCATTTAAGTCCCATCATGATGTGGTCATTCACTCCTTCTCATCTCGTCTATAGCACCAACCCTATAGGAAAACCGAACTCTAGTCATACTAAATAACTCATCAGTTTCTGAACTGAAAACAACTTTGCACTTCTGCATCTTTATGTATGCCACCTAGGAAAATCTTTCATCCTTCTTTGATGTGCCACGCTCAACATCCAAGTGTTGCCTCAGTCTCTGTTCTGCAAGTGAAGGCTAAAGTCACCCAGACAGATTTGACTTGGTTTTCTGGACATGGAAATCCATATTCTCCCCTTTTCATTTTTATTTCAGTGCCTGAGTCATGTAAGTTAATTAAAGGATTCATTCTGATGTCCAGTCCAACTCAGTCCAGCTTTAACTCCATCTTGGTATAATTCCTTTCATCAGGCTTTTTTGAGGACTGACTCTGAAATGCCACTTAGATGATTGACTTCCAGCAGGCTTCCTGCTAACTTGGATCCATGTGTCTTTCTTCATTCCAGTCTCTAATTGCTAGAGATGGGCATGTCTCCTTTCTGCTTTCCTCCTCTGTGTTCAAATACAGCTTAGGGGATAGATGTTCTGGCTATGAAAAGAGGCAGGTGGGAGGCTGTGGGCTTCCCTCCTGTATATGTCTTCCTTTCTTGGGCATCATTAACTTATTACAAACTGGTGGAAACTTGCCGATTTGCTGCACAGCTGATGACTTGCTATTGAATCTCAGCTTTCTTCTGCCCGGAGCTAGATAATGAATCAGATCAATTGTTTTTGAGCCCAGAGGCATGGACAGGAGGGTCTATGTGTCTGCGTATGTGCTGGAGGAATGAATAAAGGGAGTTGAGAATGGCACCTTCCCAACCTCATACATGTAGAGGCAAGGTGAATTTCTTCAGGTTTCTGCTAAGGACAAGACATTTCAAATTAAGATATTTATCTTTCTCTACAATTGCTAAACTATAATTACTGAAAAACAGTTTGAATAAAAATAAGAACCTCAAGTTTTAAATTCATAGGATAATGGACGTGAAGCATTGTCAGTGGTCTGACCTGCCTTTTAGCTTACCTTTATCTAATGTTTTAATCTCTTTCTCCTTTTTTTCTTTTTTGCAATGTGATGTCACTGCCAGCTTACACCCAGTTAACACCTCTACATGGTCTTCTTTCCTCAGTTAGAAAACTCTAGATGTAGATTCGCAAAATAATAGTTGTTACAATAACAATAGTTATTGCTGTTATTATTATTAAGGTCATGGGCCCTAGCATCAGACAGATCTGAGTTTGAATTCTAACCCTCCCACTTACCACCTAAGTGACCTTTTCCATTGGTTCAAAATGTGAGTGGACAGTTGGCAGTATCTGGAGACATTCTTTGTTGTCACAGCTTGGGGAGAGGGCTGCTAAAGTTTAATGGATAGAGGCCAGTAATGCTGCTAAACACCCTACAATACATAAGACAGTTTCCAAAGCAAAGGATTAGCCGGCTCCAAATGTCAACAGCGCCAACGTCGAGAAACCCTGCTTTAGTCAAGAACCTTAATCTCTCTCAGGATCAGTTTTCCCATCTGTTAAAGAGAGTTATAAATAGTGTTTGTTTTGCAGAATCATAGGGAATGTCATGAAATTATATCTTCAAAACCCTTTAGCAGATGTCTGGCCCAGTGTAAGCATGCAAAAGATACTAGTTCTTGGAATTATAACATACATAATGCATGCATCGTGGAGCCTGGAGTACAGCTATAGCAATACACATGTTAAACATTAATATTAGAAGTGATGCTAGTACTACAGCCCTTCATGTAATTGAAGGCAGCTAACTTCTGCTCCCTTAGAGTCTTATTGTTCCTCATACCATTAAAGTCTTCCATGTCAATCTAGCTTCTTTTATCTGGACCTACTCTACTCTGTTAATAATATGCTTAATGTAACACTCATCTCACAATACACTCCTCTAGGTATGGTCTGAGCAATGAAGACCAGAGCCACCCTCTTCTTGGTTCCAGGCTTTAGTGGTCACCTTACTGTTAACTCCTATTAACCTCTCTGATGCCCAAAAAATTGAATGAAAACTTAGGAGAGTAGGAAAAATGTCCAGCTGAATCTGTGTTTATAAAATCTACAATATCGGTGAGGACTCCAAAAAAATCTGCTTGGCAACCTACCTGTAATTCAGGGATGCAAGGCCCAGTGTCTGGAGCTTTAAATCCATATGTCACAGTAAAAGGATGAGGAAGAGGAGGAAGATACTCAGAGGGGAGAGGTAGCACTTGATAATCTGTAACCCTTGAATGCCTCCTTATCAGAACAGTGGCTTGGGTGTGAGCTTCCTTCCAAGGTTATAAGAGTCTCTAGTTGCAAATACAGGAGCTTGGTTTTGAGGTTCTATCACAGCCCCTTCCCCCATCTCTTGCTTTTTATCACATTTCTCTACCTCATTGTGCACATCTAGTAACATAAGAGCATTCTTTAAGACCCATCCACCCGTACACGCAGGCTCCCTGTGCAAATGGCTCCCTAGGATGGATCTCTATTATTTCACCAAAAAACATCAGAGGAAGAATTTGTTCTGCTCCGCTGAAGACATGATTTCCTGTCCTCCCTACTGCCTCAGCTCAGTTTTTTGGCTGCTCCCTGGGAAGGGAATAGAGAAGAAAGGAGTTATCTATAATATTTAGCTGAGCCTGTTTGAACCAGTGCCAAATTAGGAAAAGAAGAAGACAATTCAGGAATCTAGCCATGGGGATAGAAATAATTTCTGAGATGCATATGGGACCCCATATCCATACAGCAGCTTCCATATGTGCTTGGGACAGCCCAACACTCCACAGTTTGATCCCTTCTCTTCCCTCCACACACTTCTTTTGCTCTTCTTCCTGTTTGCATTATTTCAGAATGGTTAAGATCATGGAAGTCAGACAAGCTTTGGGCTCTCCCCATGATGTCACTCACTTCCCAGGCTTGTAGTGAGTGGCGTATGAGGTAATGGTGCCTAGCATAAACACTCAATAAACATGAGTGAATGATATTACAGTTTTCTTATTTAAATCCTTATTATATATATCTTTATCACTATTTAGTAAACAAGGGATAACTGAGAGGCTCAGAACATCAATGTCATTATACTGAAGGATGAGCAGATGCTAACAGGGAGACCCAGGATTTAGGCCTTGGTATATATAGTAAAAAAACAATTTTGCACATGTTTTAACCATTTATTTTGTCTATCCTTTTGTATGTATACTCTTTAATTAAGGATGTGGGAGGCAGAATTTGTAACTAGTGTTCACTAGTAAAAATGAAGTGATAATACTGCAAACTTTATAGTGACCCAGCTTACCAAATGCTTTAAGATACATATCACAGAAGCTTTAACTTCCTGAGGCTGAGAGAGGCTTGATGAAGTGTCCAAAGTCACACAGCAACCAACATGGAACTTGAGTGCTATTCTTCTGATTCCAGATCTGCTGAGTTTCCAATTCGGGATTCTCTGCTACACCCCCAATGTTACTCTTTAGCTTCCTGCTTGGGTTTTTGTTGATGGTGGCTGCATGTAATCATGAATAATGAAGCAAGACTGCTCTTACCGTCATGTAGAAATGGGAAATGGAAATTATAAGCCATTAAATGAAAAATCCCAAGCCTCATAGTAACGCCAACTCAGCCTCAATCCATTATTGTCTATGTATTTAGCCAGTCTATTTTTAAGAGTTTAATACTGAGAAATAGGACATATTTATAATGTGGCTGCATTAATTTTACTCTAACTTCCCTGCCATTTGCTATAGTTGACTTACATATGTTTAAATTTATAACCACCCTATTGCACTGGGAAGATGTGCCTTAGTTTTAAGAGAAGATGGGTAGAAAATCTGCCAGTTGAAGTAGTGAGAATTCATACAAATTCCACATTCTGCTTTCCCCTCATCCCCATTCCCAGCCACACCATGGGTAAGTAATATACTCCTGTCACAATGCATATTTTTATACCCTTCATTGAGTGCTTGGACATACATGCGTGGGAACATTTGTTCATTCATTCGGCAAGCATAGTTCTACTCTAAAAACTGTGAATGGACGTGTTGACAGTCTTTAATGCCATTGATGAAGGATACCTCTATCTTCAGGTGATTGTCAATTCTTGAATCATCCTCACAATTATCACTAGTGTGGTCTAAAGGAGAGCTGGCTGTGAGGATGACCATTCCTTTCACCCTCTTCAATATGGAAGTCAGTTTATTAAATTATGTTTGTTGTTCTCACTGCAAAATAAACCCTAAAGTATTTGAGACTATTTGTGTAGCTCTGCTATTCACAGATTGTATATGACCCTTGAAAAATTAATTAACCTCTGTGTGCCTCACTCACCCGTTTATAAGATGGAGATAATGATATGTATCTTGAAAGGATGTGTTTCAGTCAGTCACTACCACAACAGTGCTACATAACAAACAACTACAGAATCTTAGTGTTATGAAATAATAAATATTGATTAGTTTTGAAGATAGAATGGATTAATTCCAAGGATAGAATGGAGTGTTCTTCTCATCTCACAGGCATTGCTCATCATTTACAGATTTGCTAGAGTTGAAGACCTAGTCTATAGGAGTTAAGGTGACTCTGCTCCATGCTGCAGAGCTATGAGTCTACCGTAAGTTATTCTTCCTTCTTCATCCAGCAAATTAGCTGCAACAAACTCTCCTCTTGGCAGTGGCAGATGGAAGTGTATGAGCAGAAATATGTGATGCTTCTTGAAGCCCAGGCTCATTAATAGCACATGCTAAGTTCCATACACATTCCATTCACCAGAGCAAGTCACACAGCCAAACCCAAGTCAAGAGGCAATGAAGTGTACTCCATCTACACTGAGGTAGCAGCAAGGTTGTGGATTTGAAATTGGGGATAAAAAATGAGGCAGATACTTCCATGTACCATGGCCATTATGAGGATTACATAAACTGATGGCTGTATTTACCTTAAAATAGTAAACTGTCATGCAGTAAATACTCCCTAAATAGTAAATGTTATTGTTATTGTGATTATCTGAAAACTGAGATAGACTTGCAAAACAAGGTATGGTACATTCAGATGAGCTGAGAACTTCAAGTTCTTAGAGAAGAAGTGATACTGGGAGGGTGTAAAATTTCAAGAAAGGGAGGAATTAAAAGTAAGAGAGTGGGGTTATCCCGTTTCTTCCAGTCAGCTGCCAGAAAAACAACTTTTTCTGGCACATAATAATTTAATATAAATCTGTCAGCAAGAGATTTATATTTTCCCAAGGGTTTGACACAATATGCCTACATTCAGAAACTGGTGATCTTTTGGAGGTCAAAGCACGCACAAACTTGATGAGCATGAAAGAGCAAGATATGAGAGCAGACAGAAGCCCATGAGCAAATATTGTGTCTTTGGGACTAATGTTGCAGCCACATCCAGATTCCAGGTTATGGCAAGATCCGAGGTGTAACCATGAATGGGATTGGATGAAGTAGAATGCAGATGAAAACCCTGGATGTTACAGGATCCAGAAAGGATAGTAAGATTTGAACATGAAAGAACACCAGTGAGTCAAAGGCAATGAGTTACCCAAAAGGGAAGTGGAGAACTTAGTATTTATTGAGCTTTGACCTTGTGCAAGACCCTCTGCAGGCTTATCTCAGTTAAGGTGGAGGACAATAATGATAGTAAATGCTATAATTTTTTGATTGCTTAATCCAGTTTGGGGAGTGTGTTAAGCACTTTGCATATATTATTACATTGAATTTTAACAATACCAAAAGAAGAAGCTACACAATTCTTGTGGGAGATTTATGCTCAAGATTTTACAGAGAAGGAACTGAGGCTTAAAGAATTTAAGGAACTTACCCAAAGTCACATAATGAGTTCGACATATAAGAAAGTTAAATCCCATGTCTGTCCAGACCCATACACTGTACTCTGCTGCACCCAAGGTATCTGGGATAACAGTAACAGATGTAGGAAAGGACAGTGGGGCTGGATAGCAGGGCTATGAAAAGAGGTGGAAATTTTAAATGAGGGTCTTGGAAGAAAAGCAGGGGTGGGTAGAAAACAGGAGGCTCTCTTCCTAGCTTGAAGATGGCTTATCTTGGTAATGAAATTCTCTCTCACTTTAAGCTCCACAAGAACCAAGGTGTGTAGAACTTTCTTTACAACCCTTGCTCCTTTCTCTTGCTCATAATACTCTTGCTGTCATCTTCTTTCCCGGGTTCTACATCTTTTATTTGAGACTGATCAGTTGGTACTTTCTCTGGGAATTTTTCATAGCCTTTCTACTTTCGAAAGGCTATGAAAAATTTCAGGTTCTCAGCATTCTTATGATACTCCCTACCTAAGTACTTAGCACACTCTGTTTTCATTATCTGTATCTCCCTCTTCCACTAAACAGCATCCTGTTTTAAAAAGGGACAGTGTTCATTTTATCACTGTGTCCCCAGTGCCTGCCACTGGATCCAGCACCCACTAATGGTATTGAATGAAGAACTCCAACTGTAAGGTATAGGTGGCTCCAGTCCCATGGAGTGCTGAGCTATATGATGTGGTCATCTTGTGAAGTCATGGACAGTATTGATCTGGGAGGGAGGAATTTGGCTAGTGACTCTGACTCCCATTGGATTCCACTGTCCATGCTGAGCAGAAGATCTGGATTTGCTATGACTAACGGTTAAGTTTTGGGGTTTTCTGTTTTTTTTGTTTGTTTGTTTGTTTGTTTTTTGTCAATGGCAGGCCATGGTGGCATGTCTCTAGTCCCAGATACTCAAGAGGCTGAGGTGGGAGGACCCCTTAAGCCTAGGAGTTTGAGTCCAGCTTAAACAATGTAGGGAGACTCCATCTCTTTTCAAAAAATGTTTTTTGGCATGTTAAAAATGTGCTCATTCTCTGACTGGCTGTGGTGGCTCACACCCACAATCCCAGTGTTTTGGGAGCCTGAGTGATGGCTTTCTTGAGGTCAGAAGTTCAAGACCAACCAGGGCAACATAGTGAGACCCCCATCTCTATAAATCCTTTTAAAAAACAAAATTATCCAATCGTGGTGATGTGCACCTGTAGTCCCAGCTACCTGGGAGTCAGAAGCAGGAAGATTGCTTGAGCCCAGGTATTCAAGGCTGCAGTGAGCTATGTGATCGCACGCACCACTGGACTCCAGTCTGGGTGACACAGAGAGGCCCTGTCTCTTAAAAAATGTACTTACTCTGTATTAGACACTGTGATATGCATTTATTGTCTCAGTTAATCCCAACCCGGCTTATTAGAGTTGGAATTGCAAGTCTCGTTTTAACACTTAGGAAAGCTGAGCCTCTGAATGTTAAGTTATTTGTCCAAGTCTCACAGCTGGTAAGAGATTGTGGCTGATTTCACAGCCTTCCCTTGCTGCACATTGCTATCAAGGTGATAATGAAGTGACCCAGAAGCCTTAGACCCAGGCTGTCTAGTTATTTGACCCTTATTTCCTCAAACAGAATTTGTTGGCCCATAGTATCAACCCCAGCCCAACCTTTGGGATGTCCATTACCTCTGTGGTCTCTGTAACGTGGAAGTTCAGTTAGTAAGGATAACATTAGTTGAGAGAGGCAGAAGTGTTTTGCAAACTGAAGAATGCAATTTGTAGTTATTGCATTTATCTTCATGAAAGCACATTTATTTACATTTAGAAACACAGGATGATGGAAGTGGAGGGAATCTTAGAGACCATCTGTGTTCTGGCTAGGGACTGTGAAACCAGCTCCAGAGAACCTGGAAGGTATTGTGTTTTTAACAGAACAGAGAAAAATATCACTGAATTTAATTCCATCATTCAAACTCAATGCAGTTCTCCTAGCAGAAGCCATGACCACCCTACAAGTCTGCAGTATTACTGACAGGCCCAAGATCTTGTATATAAGAAAAGGATATTCCCAAGTTTTTCAATTTATATTTGCTCCTTTTTGTTCATTTGTCTTGTCTGCAGGCACTTGCTTGAAGATAAGCTATGCTAGGCACCAAAGGTTTAAGAATATGTGCAGGAGGAAAAAACTAAAACGAGAGAAAATTCAATCCATCAATTTTTACCCCTGAGAGTTGGAAAGAGGGAGCCATTTTCTAAAATGTGTTGTGTGTTTAAAATTTATTCTAGCCGTGAAGCATTCTCATCTGCCTAAGGAACACTAGTTGTTTTCTTTCTTATTATTTTCAGGGATGGAATATTGTATTCAGTAAATGGATTCACAATTTCCAAATTGCATGGGTTTTTCTTTGCATTTATGTTGGGTCTTCTCAGCTGAGGTGCACCTTTGGACTAAGAAGTCTTCTCTTATCACCTTGCTCCCAGTCCTGGCATTTGACCATGCCCAGTCCAAAGTCTAGGGACACAAATTGAAGCTGTGTTGGTCAGAGTTCTTTAGAGAAACAGAACCAAGAAGACATGAAACACACACACACACACAGACACACACACACACACACACACACACTCAGTATTAGTCTTATATATTCTCTTTCTATTTCATTTCCTCTATCTATCCAGAGATTTATTTTAACAAACTGGTTTGTGTGATTGTGGAAGCTGGCAAGTTCAAAATCTGTCTGGTAGGCCAGCAAGCTAAAGACCCAGGGGAGAGTTGATATTGCAGCTCAAGTCCAAAGGTAGTGTATTCCCTCTAACTCAGAGAGGTTAGTCTTTCTTCCATCAAGAACTTCACTTGCATGGATGAGGCTCATGCACAGTAAGGAGAATGTTCTGCTTTTCTCCAATTTTATTGATTTGAATGTTTATGTCATCTAAAAAATATAGATACAAATATCTTCACAGATATGCCTAGAATAATGCTTGGCCATGTACCTGCATATCATGGTTTAGCAAATTGGCACTCAAATTAACTATCACAAAATCTGAGGTTAAAATTATCCTAGAATTTGGGAAAGCAGGGAGGAGTAGTGGAATAGGAGATTTGAGTGCTAGACCTTGGTCTGCTGCTAACTTTATCATGAGTTTATCTCTTGGTGCCTCTATTTTCACATTTGGACAAAAGGGGAAACGTATAATCTCTAATAGAGTTTGCAAAGTGGCTATTTTATAATGCCAACAAAGTTCAAAATGAATGAGAAGGAATGAGTTAAATGAAAAGTCATGAAGCTGATAGGTTAGTGAGAGAAAAGTGAATAATGACTACTCTTTCTTGAGCATTTACTATGTTCTAGAAGCTCTGTTAGACATTTTATGTACATAATTACATTTATTCCTTTCAAGAACCCTGCAGACATTTACAGAGGAAGATACCAAGGGTTGCAAAAGTGAAAGAAGTAACTCAGGGCCATGCAAATGCAGAGCTGATATTGGAACGTGAGTGAGCTTTCTCACTTGCACTAGCCAATACGGTCAATGTCCATCTGCTTCTTGGTTCTCTTAGTATATTCTCTGTCTTTCTATTTCATTTCCTCTCTCTATCCAGAGATTTATTTCTGTAGTGAGACATGGGTCAACCCTGGAACCTCCATGGTGGAGAAGTCTTGAGCCAGGGTCCAATGGCATAGCAGGCTAATCTCCATTCAGGTCAATCCACTCACGGGTTTCAGCCAGCACCAGATCTCCTAGGGGTCTTTGCCTAGATGATCTAGCTATTCTTTTCTTTTTTTTTTTTAATTTATTTTTTTGCATTTTAGGTTTTGGGGTACATGTGAAGAACATGCAAGATTGTTGCATAGGCACACACGTGGCAGTGTGATCTGCTGCCTTCCTCCCCATCACCCACATCTAGCACGTCTCCCCATGCTATCTCTCCCCAACCCCTCTCCCCACGCTGTCCCTCCCCTATTTCCCCCCAACAGACCCAGTGTGTAGTGCTCCCCTCCCTGTGTCTATGTGTTCTCATTGTTCAACACCCGCCTATGAGTGAGAACATGCGGTGTTTGATTTTCAAACACCTAGATGGTCTAAAGAGGAGCTGAGCTATCAGAGCCACTGTCCAGGCCCAGAAAAGTCACATCCAAACTCCAAAATTAAGATACCCATCTCCACCCACCAAGCAGACCAGAGAGGGAGTACTTATATAGAGTGCAGTAACGGATAAGGCCAGAGCATTGGAGTCACCGTAATCTAAGTCCAAATCCCAGTTCTATCATCTCTAAGCCGTGTGACCTGGGCAAACCATGTAACATCTCTTGAGTCTTACTATCCTTATCTCTCAAAAGAAGTGATTGGTACTTTCCTTTCCACGCTGTTAGGAGGAACAAGTGTGAGAGCATAAGGAAGTACCAGATTCCCTACCTAGCAAAACGTTGGTGCTGAAGAACGGTGAAGTGTCTTATGACACAGACTGATGTTGTCTGAAAAAATTAAAGAGGGTGAGCGAAGTGATACTGAAACTTCAATTCAAACCTGTATGCATTTCTTTGGTGGAACGTCCTGGGTGGCTGTGTGGGGAAGAGAACTGTGGGTGACAGTTTTTTTGTTTTTTGTTTCGCTTTGTTTTTTGAGTCCGAGTCTCACTTTCTCAGCCAGACTGGAGTGCAATGATGTGATCTCCGCTCACTGCAACCTCCACCTCCCTGGTTCAAGTGATTCTTTGCCTCAGCCTCCTGAGTAGCTGGAGCACCACCACACCTGGCTAATTTTTGTATTTTAAATAGAGATGGGATTTCATCGTGTTAGCCAGGGTGGTCTTGAGGATGACGCTTTAAATGTACAGCTGTGGGGTGTCAGTGTAGACACAACGTGCAGCGCCTCTTCTGCGGGGTAGAAGCCGAGGCTGGCCTGGGATCTGAAGACCCACATAACCCTTAGGCGTTTGCAGAATGACTCAGAGTCTACCCTCTTTTATGCCTTAATTTTTAAAATAATATTAACACATAAAACTTGTACACATTTATGGGGTACAGTGATATTTTGATACATGCTCATAATGTGCAATGATCAAATTAGGGTAATTAGCATATCCATCACCTCAACTTTTGGTCATTTCTTTGTGTTAGGAACATTCAAAATCCTCTCTTCTAGCTATTTGAAAAAATACAATAAATTATTGTTTACTACAGTCACCCTACAGTGCTATAGAACACTAAAACTTAGTCCTCCTATCTTTTTTTATTTAATATTATTTCCACAGAACAGGTGGTATTAGGTTACATGACTAAGTTCTTTCAAAATCTGTGAGATTTTGGTGCACCCACCACCCAAGCAGCATACACTGAACCTAATTTGTAGTCTTTTATCCCTCATCATGAACTTTGATGCCTTCTTCTTTCTCTTCTTTTGCCTTCTGTCCCCTATCCTGTCCTTTTCACTCCTTCCCTTCTGTGTTCTGCAACCCCACTCCTGACACTCATCTTTGACTCCCTCTTTCTTGAATTCTCTTCTTTATGATTGAGCACAGTTCTGTCATTCTTGTTTTTCTCTCCTCTTCCCTCCTGTCTTTTCCCTTCCTCTCCTCTCTCTCTCTAGCTTGGCTTGGGGACCAGGGCTCTTCTCCTCAGGCCCCAGTGGTTTATTACCATTAAGCTTGACAGTCTCTCATATGTCAATTAGAAAGAGGCGGTGTTCCCCTCCTCCCCCTCCCTTTCCTGGGCCTGCCGCGATGCTCAGATCAAGCACCATCTGTTGCATTCATCCAGGCGATGGGTGAGCATTTTGCCGCTCTGGGGAGGCAGAGCTCAGTGGGTACCAGGAGGTAGTGTGGCTCGTTTGGACAACTTGATATATTGATACTGATAGGACTGCTGAATGGGGTCGGGAAGGATCAGGGATGTGGGGAGTGGTACGCAGGATGAAATCGGCCATGGAGAGGCTTGTAGAGCACTTCCACCTCTAAGCCTGCCTGGGCTCGTGGCACTGTCACTGAGGCAAAAGCAGCTAAACAGATGGATGGGATTTGCTACAGTGGGGATCAGAAACCCTTGCAGCTCAGGGGAGCTTTCCTTCCTTCTCTGTGGGTGCCTTCTTCTCCCAGCCAGTCAAATCTGTATCAACTTAGAACAAAGAAAACAGAAATTACAAAATGGAAAGAGGCTGACCTTTAGGAATTGCTGAATGTCAGAGTCATGAAAAAAAGAGGGAAGCTGAGTGATATATCAGGTCCCAGTTGGACGAAGAATACATCCTCAAATGGGATTTTTTTTTTAAGAATTAAATGAATTGGCTATTTATAGAGGTGTAGGCAAAGTAAAAAGAATCAACATAGGAATTTCAAGGTACCAGGGCAAGAAATGTCAAGAAGCCATTACTGATTCCTAGAGCTGAAGAGGCAGGGAGAAGACATGGCTTTACTGGCCCGTGTGAGAACTGGGACTGTGCAAAAGGGACCCTTGGCAGAAAGTTGTAATTATTGAGAATCTCAGTCTCTGTTGGAAACGCAGTACTGAAACAGGAAAGGAGCAAGGAAAGAAATACCTTCAAATTCCTCCCATATCTTGCTGTGGCATCCCATGGGCCAAGCGCAACTAGTAGCCATCTAACAAGGAGCCAGTGACACAGCCCAGAGTGTGGGGGTGGATCTGGGAGTGTGAATGGTGGCCAGCCAGCACAAGCCAGAAATGAGCACAGGTTCTGGTGCCTCCACTATGCCAGCATAAAAGTTCATGTTCTCTGCCACAACCCGCACTCCTCTCTATTTCCAAAGAATGCAGGTATTGAGTCTCCATAGAGTCCAGCTCTCTCCTCTGCGTGTGCGATCCACGTAACTCACTGTCTACCCAGCATCTCCACTTAGACATCTCCAAGACATTCCAAGGTTTTCATATAGAAAAACTGCCTGTCGAGTACCGTGCTTATTACCTGGGTAATATAAAACTTATGCTTATTACCTGGGTGATGAAATAATCTGCACATCAACCCCCATGAGTCAGTTTACCTATATAACAAACCTGTACTTGTACCCCTGAATCTAAAATAAAAGTTAAATAAATAAAAACAAAAGTTGGGCGTGTTAGCTCATGCCTGTAATTCCAACACTTTGAGAGGCTGAGGCAGGTCGATCATTTGAGGTCAGGAGTTTGACACCAGTCTGTCCAACATGGTAAAAGCCCATCTGTACTAAAAATAC
>NW_016107635.1:1694369-1742319 GCF_001604975.1 Cebus imitator | reverse complement strand
GGGAGAGGGAGAGGGAGGGAGAGAGAGAGACTATAGGCATGATGGTGTGTGCCTAATCCCACCTACTCCGGAGCCTAGGGTACGAGAATCCCTTGAACGCAGGAGGCGGAGGTCACAGTGAGCTGAGATCACATCACTGTCCTCCAGCCTGGGCGAGAGAGTGAGACTCCGTCTCATAAAACAACAACAAAACTCGTGTTCACTCCTCTCGAATGTCGTCTGTTACAATGTTCCTCCTCTCACTGAGGAACCATCAGTCCATATCTGTGCAAACCAGGAGACCAGGAGTCATCCAATCCCTCCTTTTCCCTTATCAATTAGTCTCTACCTTCTGAGCATGTTTTACCTATAACTTTCAAATTTGCCCACTTCTGTGTCTGTAGTACTCGGCTACTTGTGTATATTCTCTCTACTACTCTATCCACTGTCTGTCTCCACCACAGCGACCCTATTCCAGGCTGCCACCATCACACACTAGGATTTCTTTGCGATGGCATTGTCTTCCTAGTTGGTCTTCTCACTTTCATTCCTGTCCTTCTGCAATACATTTTTTCTCTTTTCTACCAGAGCAATCAGCAGCCTTCCTGCTAAATGAAAATCTGATCACATCACGTCCACTCTAACCTTTAGCATCCCATTCTTAACAAAGCCTCAAGGTTAGCGTGAGGATTAGGGCTTTCAATTTTTTTTTTCTCCAGCCTTATCTCACATTGCCTGCTTTCAGTGATTCAGCCCCAGTTGCAGATTGTAGCCCCTTCCATATTCTTTCTCCCCAGGAGGTCTCTGTGTAGACTGTTTCCTCTGTCTCTTTTGCTGTCCTCACTTCACTCCTCCTAATCCCTGCTACTTCCTCTCCACCCGATTAGCTATACTGTAACTATACTTAGCTGCACTGCTCACTTCATTGGAGCAAATTTCCGTGATTTTCCTAGACTAGCTCATAGTGTTCTAATATAGCCTTTCATGTCATCCCTCATCTCTCCTTTAAAGAACATATCACTTGTAAATTTTACACTGAGATGTCAATTATTAATTAATATTGATCTTCTTATCTATATGGCAAGGATTTAGAGGAAATCGTGTGTTTTTTCACCACTTTACCTCATTATGGACTGAATGTTTGTGTCCCCCTTCCCACCGAATTATCGTATTGAAGCCCTAACCACCAGTCTGACTGTGTTTTAGTCTGCTCAGACTACTATAACAAAATACAGGCTGAGTATCCCTCATCCAAAATACTTGAGACCAGGAGTGTTTTTGGTTTTCATTTTTTTTTTTAATTTTTGGAATATTTGCATTTTACATACCAGTGGACATCCCTAATCCAAAATCCAAAGTGTTCCTATGGAGAGGCTATGGGGCAGGTGGGGATGGTTAATGGTTAAAAAAAATGACCATAGTTAGAAATATTAAATAAGACCTACTATTTGATACCACAACAGGGTGACTATAGTCAATAATAGCCTCACTGCATATTTTAAATAACTTAAAGAGTATAATTGGTTTGTTTGAAATTCAAATAATAAATGTGTGAAGGGATGGATACCCCATTCTCCATGATGTGCCTATTTCACATTGCATGCCTATATCAAAGTGTCTCTTGTACTCCATAAATATATACACCTTCCATGTACCCACCAAAACTATAAAGAAAATTTTTGTAAATGCTTCCAAAAACATTTCCTTGGATCGGGGTGTCCGATCTTTTGGTTTCCCTGGGCCACCTTAGAAGAAAAATGGGCCACACATAAAATACACTGACATTAACATTAGCTGATGAGCTAAAAAACAAACACACACAAAAAAACAAAAGAATCAAATGTTTTTGTTTTAAGAAAACAAAATGATAATGTTTTAAGAAAGTTTGTGAATTTGTGTTGGGCTGCATGTGGCCCATGGGCTGTGGATTGGACAAGGTTGACTTAGAGAATAACCTTCAAGCATCATGTCCATGCTCAAAAGGTTTCAGATTTTGGAGCATTTGAGATTTCAGATTTTCGGATTAAGGAAGCTCTACCTGTAGACTGGGTGCCTTAAACAAGAAAAATTCATTTTCTCATAGTTCTGGAGAGTGAAAAGTCAAGATGAAGGTGCCAGCATGTTCGAGTTCAGGTGAGGGCCATCTTCCTGGCCTGCAGATGCCGCCTCTCACAGCCTTCCCTCAGTGCATGTACATAGAAAGAGAGTGGGGTCTTTCTTTCTTACCCTTTTTGTAAGACCACCTATCTTATCAGATTGGGATCCCACTCTTATGACCTCATCTAACCTTAATTACCTGCTAAAAGCCTCACCTCCAAATGCAGTCACACTGGGAGTTAGGGCTCCAACATATAAATTGGGGAAGGTGGAAACACAATTTGATCTGTGGCCGATTGTGACTGGAGATAGGAGCTTTGGGAGGTAATTAAGATTAAATGAGAAGGGGCCCTGATCTGATTGAACTTTGGCCTTATAAAAAGAGGAAGGAAGAGTTTTTTCTCTCTCTCTCTCTGTCTCTTTCCCTGTTCCCTGGCCTTGTGAGGACACAGGGAGGAGAGGGTGGCCATCTTTAACTAGGAAGAGAAATCTCACCAAAACCATGGCACCCTGATGTTGGACTTATAGCCTTCAGAACTGTGAGAAAGATAAATGTCTGTTGTTTAAGACAACCAGGTTATGATATTTTATTATGCAGCCGAAGCTAAGCTATGTCTTTGGTTCTCAACATAGGTATGTAAATTTTTTTTTCTGTAAATCCTGTTGAATGAATCAATGAATAAATGAAGAAATGAATGAATTAATATTGACAGAATCTGTGTGGGTCACTACCTTTGAGGATTCCAAACTGTGGATTAATCTGGACTTTTGACCAAAATATAGCCTACCTATTACAATTTTGGGCAAAACACTTTTCTCTCTGGGTTTAAGGAATCAAAATTGAGCCTGACATTGCTTTTTGAAATTATACCGTAAGCTATAGCTGAAGCATTCTTCATCCCAGGCTTAGAGAAGGGAACCCATGTCTGGGATCCTCCTGGTTCATCTGCAAGTACATCTAATTGAGATATCTGTGGAGAGAGACAGCAAGAGAGGCAGGTGAGGAAGCTTTAAGGCCACCACATGGTGCATTTGTATTGTCAATTGTCTTTTTTCCTTAGTCATCACACATTTTCCCTGTCACCGTCAAGGTGGGACTTCTCACAGAACCCAACATCAGAACCAACCCTCTAGGTCTGACTCACTCTGCAGACACATCTGTCTAAGCTGATAAGCTTTCCTGGGAAAACAGGAGCTCCTTAGAAATGGGTGCTGGGATGTTTAGGAGCCTTCTTTGTCTAGTCTGATGAAGCCCCTTCAAAGAAACGGAAATCATTGGCACATCCCATCTCTTGGCATCAGACAGCAGGTAGCTCAAACTGAAGAAGAAATTTCTGAGCCTCTGGAGACATAGATGGAGGGAGGGCTGAGTTTGAAGATTTCAAAGCCGGGGCTGTCTTTGGGAATTTCTCAGAACAAAGGCACTGAGGCTATTCAGCAATTTTTCTTTTCTTCTTTTTGGTTTTCTCTCCTTGCCTTTTATGTTGCCTCTATCCTTCCTTCTCAAACTTTTCTGTTATTTTTTTCCTCTTATCTTCTAACTTTTCCTCTCTGCCCTTCTGACCTTACTTTCTCCATTTACTGAACTTTCTACCAGTTTCAATTTTGAAACTTTTTGGAAATATGGCTACTAACAGATCATTGGAAGTATTGTTGCAAATGGAACATTGGACAAGGGGTTAGAAGGCTTGACTCTGCCACTTCCTATCTTGGAGCAAGTCATATATTGTTTTTTGTGGCCTCAACATCCCCTCAATAAAATGGAGATGTGGTGCTAATTGATTGACATATCCACAGTACTGTGGCTGTGTCTCATAAGACATTGTGTTACCTTCACTGCCATAGCCCTGGGTCAGACCACCATTGCCTTTGGCTGGCTACTTCCAAAGCCTCAGCTCTGGCCTCCATTCCTGCCTCCATTTGCATTCTCCATACTTTCGTTAGTGATTGTTTTCCAAGTGACTTAATTTGAACATGTCAATTTCCTATTTAAAACCTTTTCCATCAGGATAAAATTTAAACTCCTAATTGTGGCTTACTAGATGTCCTTCTCACTCCAGCCTCCTGTCCTATAAGCCTCCTCTTTGCAAGCTCCCTCGCAACGACCGTGAATTACTTTCCATAGCTCAAGCAGCCGTTCTTCTTCTGGCTTCAGATCATCATACATGCTTCTCCGTCCATCCAGGACGCTGTCTTCTCTGGTCTGTCCAATTTCACCCTGATCCTGCTTTCTTTACTAACACCTACTCATTCTTAAGGTCTCATCCTAAATATTGACTTCTTCTGCAAGGCTACCTTGATTCTCAGATGGGTGAGATGACCCATTTCAGTGATCCTCTGGAATTGTGTACTCTTCTATCACAAAAACATTGCACAATGTTAGAATTGTCTGGATATGTCTCCTACGGAACTAAGAATTACTTGAATAATGAATTGTGTCTCATATTTCACTACCAAGCCTTCTAGTCTCAAGAGACTAGAGCAGTACCTGGAACATGATAAATGTTGAATACATAAGTATGTAATTATGTGGTTAGACTGAAAGCATGTGATTCTATATCTTCAATGGGTCAGGGAGGGAGTTTAAAGAAATTAGAGTGGCCAGGTCTAGTCCTCTAGGGGCTGAGGGTGGGCTCAAGCCCTAACCTCAGCCCTGTTGCTACCTTATAGCAGCAGCTGAGGCGACTCAGGAGACAGTGGAGTCCCTGATGCAGAAGTTCAAGGAGAGTTTCCGCGCTAACACGCCCATCGAGATCGGTCAGCTGCAGCCAGCCCTGCGCAGCGCATCGGCAGGGAAGAGGAAGCGGAGGAGCAAGTCTCGAGGTAGGCCCTCCTGGCACATCTGGCCGGGAAGTCAGAAGGCTTTCCCCTGATTCCAAAGAGGCCAGGGAGATCTGTGCCTTCTGCCCTTGCTTCCCTGTGCTCATAGAACTTGTGTGACTCTCTCCCTGATAAATCCTCTTGGAGGCTGCAGACCTGTGCCCCCTACACCCCGAGGTAACCTCTCTTGAGCCCCAGGTGCCTCACCTGAGAATGAGAATGGATCATCAAATTTTAGAGTGATAGATTAGTAACTATATATGGAAAGCATATAGCACAATGACCCGTGCAGAGTAGATGTTCTTTAAATTGTCACTTGTCTGGAGAGTGCAAAGTGGCAGAGCATTCTAGTAGAAGACAGCCTCAGGCTGGGAGCCAGAAACAGAGGTCTGAGCCCACTTTTTAGTAGGCTGAATAACAGAATGACCAAGTGGGGTATTGTACATTACAGAGAATTAATTCAAATTTTGTTTCTGCTGCTACCTAGCTGTGCCCCTCAGGGCAAAACATTCTACTTCTCCAAGACACTCCTGTCTCACAGGGTTGCAAGAATATCTCAGCACAGTACCTAACCCAGCATTTGTTAAAAGCAGATATTTTCTTCCTGCTCCTTTTCCTCTTTCCTCCTTTCCTTTCTCTTGTTTGTTGTTGTTATTGTTCTTCTCCATCTTCATCTTCACCTCATCCTTCTTCATCTTTGTCTCCTCCTACTTCATCTTTGTCTCCTCCTACTTCTCTTCCTCCCTCTCCTTCTCATTCCTTCTTCTTCTGCCATCTGTGTGACTTTGTTTATGAAAGAAACCAACTTGTCACTGCCTAATTTCCAAATCATTTTTTTTTCTGTCTACTTAGCAGTCTCCAGCTGGTCACCCCTCCTCTTGCCTCTTGCTTCTCCATTTCCTGTAACTTGGCTCTGATCAGGTCATCCCCCCTTTCCCACAGCTTCAGTGCTTATTTAGCATCTTCAGACATATTTAGGCTTATGAACATGACACTCAAAGCCACACAGAGCTCTGGTCTCCACTGTCTTTCCTAGATTGATGTGCTCTGTCTTCATTGCTCTTTCCCTTGCCATTGTCTCTGCATGAAACCCCCTGTCTGGTCCCTAAGAGTAATAGTTGTCACTTAATTGACACTTAACTTATTCCAAGAAGCAGGTTAAATAATATATACATCTTATCTCATTTGATCCTCACAGCATCTGTATGAAGCACGTAGAGTGGTAATTCCCATTTTACAGATAATTTCACTAAGGCACAAACAGCTGTTGTAATCTGTCTGAGGGGACATTCTAGTAAGTGGTGGGACCAGGGAGAACCCAGCAGTCTGAGTCTCAAACCTTTTAACTTAACCACTGTGTCCTATTATGTTGGTGCTATTACTTTTGCACCAACCTAATACACAAGTGAAATTCTACATGTCTTTTCAAGCTTAACATGCATGGCACATATCTTTGAAGACATCGTTGATTGTCACAGTCACGACTCATTCTGAATCCCCCCAGCTTTTCTTTATATATGTATTAAGCAGTAGTTTCATTTTTGTTTGATATAATTTTCTCTTGCTCGGCTCTTTCCTTAGCTAGAAAGAGAGTTCTTTAAAGTTAGGAAGTGTCTTATTGTTTAAATCATTTTTACATTTCTGACCTAAATCAGTGTATGACACAGAGTAGATGATTGCTATCTGTTGAGAGGATGTCTAATTCTTAATATTGTAACATCTTCAATCCTGTAAAAAACCCAACCGCATGTTAAGCTGTGAGGTCATAAGTTGAGGCAGAAGAAAATGATAGAATTCATTTTTGGAACTCACATGGGAAACCCCAGGTTTAAACCCTGGTGTAGTGATAGAGAGCAGTCACCTTAACGCCAGAGAGGTCTGAGTGCTAATCCCAGCCCAAGTCAGTTTTAACTTGCTTGACTTTGGAAGTGTCATTGGTTCTCCCTGAGCCTCAGTTTCCTCTCCTGTAAAATGAGCATGCCAAGCCCTACATCAGAAGATTGTTTAGAAGACCTGATGAAAGGTTGAATGTAGACCACCTTGCAAAGTTCAGACAGCATGTTTCCGGAAATGAATAAATGTAATCTTATGTTTGTTCTGGGTGAGGCATTTAGGGCTACTTGAAATTTCACACAGCTTTATGAATTCATCTTTACTTTTTTATCATTCACCAGGAATTCCCCTCCTAAGTCCTCTCCACACATATATGCTCCATAAACATTCTTGACTCCAAGTCTATAACCATTCCCCCCTTCATTACCAACCTGAGTTCATTTTTTAACATCACATTCTAACCATTTTTATGTCAATGAATTTTTCAAAAATATTTTTTTGCACCATAATTTTTTAAACTAAGCCCCTTCTATTAGGCATCTGGGCTGCTTCTAATATTTCATCATGATAAACAATGTCACATAGGAAGTATTTTTGTATAAAACTTGACACTTATTAAAATGTTTCCCCTCTTAGAGAAAAACTTCATAGTCAGATAATTAATAAAAATCTGTTTTAAGTTATTTTAATTTACAAGTTAGATGTGGTCTCAGAGAACTATGTATGAAGAAGTTCATTTGGATCTCTTCCATATCTGCCCTTCCTTTCTTTCTCACCATCATGCCCACTGCCATTTATTAACTGCTCCTTACTACTCGACCGTCCTTGCATTCAGTCTCCTCAAAACTGCCAAGGCGACCTTTTAGAAAGATAAACCAGATAAAGCCCCTCCCCTGCTCAAACTCCTTTGACAGTTTTCTGTTATTCTTAGAATATGATCCAAATTCTGCACCTTGGCTTGCGGATCTGGCTCTGGCTCCTGTCCCCTTTTTGAACATCGTTTGCTCTCCACTTCCTTGTGCACCAGCCAAACTGGCTTCCTTCATGTTTCACGAACACGGCAATCGGTTCCTTCTTTAGCATCTGAGAACTTGTTCTTCCTTCTCCTTGCCATGCCTCTTTCTTTCTCCCAGCTGCTCTCCCAGTCAGCCCCTTCTCGCCTTTCAAATGTCAGCTCCTCAAAACCATCTTCCATGACTACCCAACCTGCAGTTTTGCTCCTTTCAGTCCCCAACCTGCTACTATCTCTTATATCACATTTTTTTAACTTCTTCCATAATAGTAGTTCAGACAAATTTTTAAAAATTTTTGCTTGTCTACTGTCTTCCTCTCTTAAAATATAAGCTTCATATATATAAACCTAATACATAGAAATGGCTTAATAAATATTTGTTGAGTAAGTGAGTGTGTTACCATCAAAGATCACTGGAAAATGGCTTAGCTTTATAACCTTCATATTGATGGTGCAAGAGGAATCTGTGATAAACCAAAGCCTCCTGGTACCAAAGTCCAGATAATTCTGTTTCTCCCTCAGACAAACTCACTGACAAGTAGCACAGTAAATGTGCTCAAGTGGATGCTATTAAAGCAATTTCCAAAACAGCTTAATCACAGTGTGCTTGCGATTTTACTGCTACCATGGGATACAATTTCTGCAGGAGAAGAGTAAGGACAGTGTATGTCAGTCCTATACTTCCAAACTTACTCAAGACAGCCCATCAAGATTTTCTTGGGCAAAGGAATTTCATGATTAAAAAAAAAAAAAAAAAGGTTTGGAAATTCTCCAGCCTCCCTCTTTCTCTTGAAGATTCTTGGATGAATCTTAGTCTATTAAAAACTCTGAGAAGTCCTGCAGTACAGAAAGCTTGGCTGCTTTGTTTAACTTGATGTGTTGACACTACGTTGACTTCAAACTGTTATTTCCCCCTCTGGATCATTTATTAACGTCTTATGGAACTGAAGCATCTGTGGGAACACAATTTGAGAAATAGCCTCCAAAATCCCAAATATGATGATCTGAATCCTCTGTCTTTCACTGTTTCTGCCTTCCCCTGCCACTGAAGTGGCCGTGGGCTGTCTGGTCCAGATTGGGAGTACCTGCCCTCTTTCTGCTTCACTGGGCCTCACGCCCAGATCATGGTGCCCACTGGTTTCCAGCCGAGAACCAGTGTCTGGAATTGACCACATAGCTAAAAGCAGCTCCAAGGTGTTTTTGTAGCTATGGCTTCCTCCTGAGAGGCCTGGTAGATGCTGAATTGCATCATTCTTAGCCAAACAGAGGAAAGCTAGTGGAAGTTTGAACTGCCGACTTCATGTTAGTGATGGGGTTTTGTGAGGCTGCTATTAAGGAGGCATTCCCAGCATCTCATGGGCAGTATAAAGGAGGGTGGCATTTAAATAAAGCAGAGAAGGATTTCTTTGGATGTACAGAACTTCCATAGGTTCATTTAATTTAGGTAGTGGTTTTTGAAAGCAGGACTTTGTATTTGAAATTTAATTCCACCATTGGCTACTATATGCTCTTAAGCAAATGAATAAGAGCTCTATTTTCCTTCTGTAAATAGTGCTAATAATAGCAACATCACATGTAAGTTGTGAATTAATACCCTAGAGATGCTTAGCCCAGTGTCTGTCCCATATTCAACCCTCAATTCAGGAATAGCTAGTACAGTCACTGCCATCCAAGGGCTGCCCATTGGCCTGCAGAGTCTCATAAATCCATCTCCTCCTTCCTGAGCCATTGCCTCTAACTTGATTGAGGTCCCATTATCTCTCATCCAGATTCCTGCAGCAGCCTTGTCACCCATGAATGCATGCTCCACCCCAGCAGCTGGGTGATCATTTGAAAACACACTCAATTTGGCCATGTTCCTCCGCAACCTAGAACACTGTCCTGATTTTCTTTCACTTGCAATGGGGGCTTCTTGAGCTTTTGAAGTGAAGTCTTCTTAAAGGCAGGTGAAAATGAATTTACCCCCAAAGGGTCTGCAGCTATGCTCAAAATACACCTGTCATGAAGCCCACACATTTCAGGCTCATCTTTTAAAAAATCATGCCATTTTATTTCATAACACATACATGTTTATTTTAGTTTGTTATGTTACAGTATTTGTCAGTTAATTAATTTAACATTTGCTCAGCTCCTCATATCACATCGATGTCTCAAGAAGAAGAACCATGATTTAGCTGATTATAAGGGGATGAGAGTGCTACTATCTTCAAAGGATTTCCACAGGATGGAATAAGATAATGTCAGCAAAGCATTTAGCACAGAGTCAGACAAAATCTGCATACTGAACATATGTACTCTATTATTGTGTTTATTATTCTTATCACGCTATGATTATTCGTCTTATTTTTGTCAGTATTATTACCTTATAGAGATACATTTACTCTGTTTTAGAAGCAAGAACCAATAGGATGAAGGGCTTATTGTTTAATGGATTAAAAGTTGCCCTTACTTGCTACACAAGGCTGCCACCTAGTCTGGGCTGCACCCTGCCGCTGTCTACTCCTGAGCCCCAAGCCACTATGTCCTACAACCTCTAGCACATGGGCCACTTCTCCCTTCTCCCAGCATGCCTTGCTTTCTAGGTCAGAGTAGTGATCATATTCTTCCTGAAACGGCCTTTCCTCCTCCACACCCTTTCTCTCCAGGCAAAAAATTGCTGCTTATCTTAAAAATCCAGCCTCAGAGTCTTCTCTGTGAAGCATTTTCTCAGACCCCACCACAGCTGAGTGAGCCACTCTTTTCTCTGAGCACTCATAGCCCCAGTACTGTTTCTTATCACAGCCCTCATTGCAGTTCGTCGTAAATGCATCTGTCAGCTTCTTCAGCTCTCACAATCCCATGATGGAAAGAACAGTGATTTATATCTCTCTGTAGAATGAATCCCTAACAGGACCTGGCATGGGGTGGTAATTGGTTTAATGGGAGAATATATGAATAAATGAATGAATAGGTGAAGATGGGTAAATAGCTAAAGGGAGGTCGCTGGGAGCTCACAGAATGCAAAGGGTTAATGGGATGCAGTGCAACCTAACACCTGTTGAGCATTTGGTGCATTCTAGGCACTGTGCCCATCACACACGTTATCTCATTTAAAAGCTCCTGATAATCCATAAGGTAAGTACTATAATTATCCCCATTCAACAAAGGGGGAAACTCAAGCTTACGCAGATTCAGTCACTTGTCTAAGTTTACACAACTAGTACATAGTGAAGCTATGAATTCAGAGCCCACATTTAAATTCTCAGATGACTTCAGCTCTACTCTTAGCTACCACGACTAAGATCTTTGAGCTGTGAAATTATACCTGCCTAGTCTAGATCCTAGAAGGAAGTACGTGCAGTTTCTCTTATATTGGCAATGTTTCTGTGTCATCAGTGCTGCTGTTAGGTCATTCAGGAGCTATGAGGTCCTAGAAGGTGAGATGTCTCCCTCTCTGAGCTAAGAATGAATCAGCATGGCCCCCTCAGCTTTTAAGTAACCCCGGGAGCCAGTCCCGTGTCCTCAGGAGCCCACAGTGTTATGTCACTGGACAGTGCTCTGTGCATTTTTTAAGGCATCCACTCAATGTTTCTAGTTGGCCGCATATTTATAGGATATGCCACCTAGATCTTGGCCCATCAGCCCTTCACCATTTATTGAAGGAAGCAAGGGATTACATATCTGCATCACAATGGATACATGAAGGTGTTGTGGGGTGACTTGGAGTGTTTACTAAACTGGGAGAATAATTAAAGAAGGCTTCCCAGAGCAGGTAATCCTAAATAACACATTAACTAAAGAGAAAGTTTAGGAAGACATTGTTGGTAGAAGAAAGAAAAACATGCAAATACACATGGGGGTGAAGCTGTGCAGGGCGTAAGGGGACCATCTGGGGAAAAATGTGATCAAGGCAGGTGCCAGTGGGAAGATGGGAAGCCACAAAATCTTCCATCAAAATCAGACCCTGGATTTTGCTCACACATTTTCCAACAGCATCCCACACTTGGTAGGAGAAGCAAATTCCGACTCCTTTATCCTTCCTGATAGGTAAGCTTTGATTTCCTTCTACTTTGTGACACCGTCCCTGAAACACAAGCTTATGTTTACAAACACATACACACACACACACACACACACATAAACATACATACACACACACATATAAGCATACATATATATGTAAACATAAGCCTGTGTTCTATGTTTATGCGTGTGTGTGTGTGTGTGTGTGTGTGTGTGTGTGTGTGTGTATAATTATCTTTTATCCTTCCTGGTAGATAAGCTTCGATTTGCTTTTACTGTGGGACACTGTCTCTGGAAAACAGACACAGACTTATGTTTACATATATATATATATATACACACACACACACATATATGTGTATATATATACATGTATATATATATGTGTATATATATACATGTATATATATACGTGTATATGTATATATGTATATATAAGGGGTATATATGTATACATATACATGTGTATATATACATATATACATATACACACACAAACATACATATATACGTAAACATACATAAACATACATATATACATAAACATAAGCCTTTGTTCTATGTTTATACATACATATACGTGTATAATTATCTTTTATCCTTCCTGATAGATAAGCTTTGATGTGCTTCTGCTGCAGGACACTGTCCCTGGAACACAGGCTTTTGTTTATATATAAGCCAGTGTTCTGTGTTTATACATATGTAATTATAATTACATATATACATATATAAGATCATGGCTTTATGATCTTGGACAAGAACTTCCACTCTATGTTCTGTGTTTATACATATGTGTGTGTGTGTGTGTGTGTGTGTGTGTGTGTGTGTGTCACTTTCATTAGTAACTGGCTATGAATTATTCAATTAGTTGGAAGAAAATAGAAATATTAGCGACTTTAAATTAGTTGCCTTAATGCGTTGTTGCTCTGCTTAAATACTGAACAGGCAGCCCCAGGACTGATCTTTCTTTGTTTCTTTGGTCCTCATTTTTGCTTCCCCGCCCTTTATCCTTCTTAGCAGGCTTCCTTTCCCACCAAGGATTTTTGGGTGGGGTTTAGGCTTACAGCCCCTTTTGCCAAAGGAAGTTTTGACATTGCATCATTAAAATTAGGTTCCACTTAAACCATGAGATAGTTATAGGGGTTGCAAGGAGAACTGGGTAGACACAACTACCTGAAGACCAGCCCTGAGTCTCTGATGAAATAACTCCTCTTACCTCCACCTCAATGCTCTTTCTGTAGCTTGAGTTCCTTCCTCTTTCCCACTGGCAATATGCAAAGTCTACTCTTCTTTCAAAACCAGACCTTTAAGCCATTTTCTTCGTGAAGGATTTTCAAATTTTTTCCAAGTGAAAGTCAAGCTTACTTCCTCCAAACTTTGACAATATTTTCACTATCTTTTCTGAGATATTTGTCATTTACTATCTTTTATTCGAGTAATTTATACTCACTTCTTGCCTTCTCCCTTCATTAATTTCAAGTGCACAACTATGTCTAGGTCGTGTCTATGTTCCCATTGGCTAGCCTGCTTCCTGACAAATAACAGATGCTCAATTAATAGTTGGTGAGTTAGTGGACAGTTAAGCAAACTGACTTCATGATCCTGGACAAGACCTTCCACTCTGTAGGCCTCAGTGTCCCCATCTAAAAGTCTATATGGCATTGTGGCAGTGTACTCAGGGTCTGGAGTCAAACAGATGTGGAATCGCATCCCAGCTCTGCCACTGTCTTGCTCAACTTTGGGAAATGACTTATGCATCAAATATCCATTACCTAATCTACCAATCATACAATCAGCTACCTCATCGGGAGGTTGAGGGAATTAGTTAATGTATGTAAAGTGCTCAGCAGGCTGTACAAAACATGGAAAGCACCTAATAAATCTTTGTTGTTGTTAATTTGGAAAGCAAAGGTGATGGGCTAGATAATTTTCATAGGTCTCCTCCAACTCAAATAGTCTTTGATGATACATATAATTGAGAAACATTGTTCTTCACTGAGAAGTTCAGAATTTGGAGTCAGAACCCTCTGGTTTAAACCCCAACCCTGCCCTAAGTGCAATGGATCCTCAGGGAAGATCCTCAGGGAAAGTGCTTAACATCCTCAGGATTTTATCCCCAGTATCTGGGGATGTGAGGATATCTGCCATTCTTTTTTCCAGGGCTGTTATGAGAATATGCTAGAATACTTATGGAAATGCTTCTTTAAAGCATGCTATAGATTAGCTGCATCCTGGAATTGGAGCCCTGACATCGTAAACGGTAAGAAATGACATGTATCTTTGATTAGGGAACCTTTTCTCTAGAACTCTGGCTTTCTGTATGCTGACCTCGGGTCCCTTCTAAGAGGTGCAGCCAGGGACAGCACCACCACTAGCCATTGATTCACAGGTTGTATTGCACTGAGACATAGGAAAGCTTATCAGCAGTCAGAACACACGACTGCCTCCATAAATCTTCCCTGATGTGTCTTTCAGAGAAGTTTGTGTTCCTGAAAGTGTATGTTTCCTTCAGGCAGTGGTTTTTCTTGTCCGTCTGAAATATGTCAGGGGGCTCTCAGTCAATTCTCTCTGGCCTGGAGGTTGGAGAGGCAACTGAAAGCAGCCTTAGCAGAAGGCTCTGGACCAGATCTTGGTGGGGCCTAGGGACACAACTCTACAATATTTCTTTCAGTACAATGGTAATAATGCTACATTAGCATTGTTGTGTAATAAAACAACTTGAAACATAATGAACTAAAATAGTAACCATTTATTTAGCACTTAATTCAAGAAAAACATTTGGGCTTGGCTCTGGGTGGTTGGTTCTGGTCTGGGTAGGGTATGGTCAGCTGACCTCTCATACACTGGGATAGTGGCTAGTCAGCTATCCCAGCCTGGTTCACATGCTTGGGGGATCCAAAAACAGCAGAAGTAGGAGCTGCAAGGTTTTATGAGGATTGAGCCCAAAAGGTATACATCATCATTCTGCTTTATTGTCTGATCCAACCTGCTTGTCTATGTGGAAATGATGGAAGTGGAGACTCACTGATGTCACACAGAGAAACTAGCAGATCCAGGAATGGAATTCAAGTCTTCTGATTTGTGAAATCATTGGCTATATAAATAGCATAAGCCATTTGAACATATAAAATCATGTAGATATTAAAAAAAAAGCCAGAATGATAAAATATTCAAAGAGGTTTAAGCCACTGTAAGTGACCGTGGACCATGGTAGTCGCAAGGGTTCTTGAGAAAGTGTTCCCCAGAGTACAGTTTGGTTTAACACATTTTACAGAGACAGAAGTTACAGGCAAAGCCAAATCAATACATGTAAGGTATACATTCGTTCAGAGATACTTACAGATCATAGGTGGATTCAGAGATTTTCTGATTGGCAATTGGTTAAGTTTTATCTAAAGACTTGAAGTAAATGCTTAAGTTAAGATAATGGCGGCAGGGGGTGGGGGGTTATGGACCCCAAGGTTCTTGTTATGTAGATGAAGCCTCCAGGTAGTAGCCTTAGAGAGAATATGATAAATATATTTTTAAGACCTTAAAAGTATCAGACTCTCATTTAATTTCTCCGGGATTTGCAGAAAGACCTAGAAAGGGAAGGAGATTCTCTACAGATGCAAATTATCCCCACAAAAGATGGTTTTGCAGGGCCATTTCAAAATATGCCAGGGAAATATATTTTGGGATAAAATATTTTGATTTCCTTCAGAGTCTGCTATCTGTCATATGTTACTACACCAGAGTCAGGTTGGAATTTGGTGTCTTATTGCTACAGAGTCTATTTTGTTAGTCTTTTGATCTCCATTTTAATATTAATGCTGGTCAGTTGTGCCTAAACTCCAAAAGAAAGGGAGTCTAATGAGGCATGTCTGACTGCTCTTTTCATCACAATGAGAAATTCAGTTTTTCAGGTTTCCCTTGGCTTAGAGTTTGGTAGGAGTGTTCATTCAGTGTGTTGTTGGACTTAAGATTTTAGGTTTGGTTCACATAGACCCTATTACCTGCACTAGGACTGACTGTTGGTGAAATTTAACAAAACACATAGTTAAAGGTTGACAACTTCGACTCTTTTCTAATTCAACCGCAATCAACGGTACAAATAAATTAGAATATTACAAAGAGAAGCTTTACATTTTCCCATGATTGAGATAGACATGATTAAACATAGTGAGGATACAAGGTAGACTGCCTGGGCCATTAGCAGATGTTTTCAAGCATGCTGCAAATAGGTGTTCAGGGAGAAGAGGCCGAGGAGCTGTGGCTGAATAGGGCTCTTTTATCAAGGTTGTATTCTACATTTATATATGGGGCTTCAATAGTTTTGTGTGTGCATGTGTGTATGTCTGTGTGTGTGTGTGTGTGTGTGTGTGTGTGTGTGTGTGCAGATGTAACAAAAGCTCCTGTTCCTCCATGGAAAAAAAGCAGCCAAGTCATGTAGTAAACTTTCAACAGTATGGCTGAGAAAGCTACTGTGAGCCTTCTTCCTGTTTCATACACACACAAAATAGATGTTGGACAAAATACACTTTTAAAAAATTCAGATTCATCCCAAAAGTAAAGAAAGAAAGCCCCTTGGGCTTAAAGAATCAGACGTAAGCTGTAAGAATTGCAAAGCCAAGCTATGAGTTCAGAAGCTGGTGTCATGATGACTCCAGGTTGGGGGTCAGGTGGGGTGGGCTATAAGCAGAGGGGACGCCTGAGCAAGGAAAAAGTGAAAGATAAAGTGATAGGGATAAACCACAAAGCATCAGAAATTACAGTAAATGTAATGTGCACATTAAGAGTTATGATTTTTATTTTTATTTCTGTTGTTGAGATACAGTCTTACTGTCACCCAGGCTGGAGTGCAGTGGTGTCACTTCAGCTCACTGCAGCCTCAACCGCCTGGGCTCAAGCAGTCCTCCCACTGCAGCCTCCTGAGTAGCCTGGACTACAGGTGCATGCCACTATGCCCGGCTAAATTTTTTGTATTTTTGGTGGAGATAGGGTTTCACCATGCTGCCCAGGCTAGTCTTGAACTCCTGAGCTCAAGGGATCTGCTCACCTTGGCCTCCCAAATTGCTGGGATTATAGGCATGCGCCACCACACCTGGCCCAGTGATAGGTTATATTAAATAAATTTCGGTTATATACTCTTTGCAGAGATCATTCTAAAGCATAAGGACACAAAGTTTGACAGTAGGGAACAGGAAATGAAAAATATATATTATGCAAATACTAATCAAATGAAGGCTTATAAAGAAATAGAATTATATGGCAAAATTAAGTTTACAACAATAAAAAAGAGCAAGTAAAAATCCTTAGGAATAGAGAATATTATTAATTGATCAAAAAAATTTTTAAAAACCCATTTACTGGGAGAGAAATGAAATTTGTACTTAAATATAGGAAAAACATGGTTTCAAAATCTTTAAAGAAAAAACTGAGAGAAGTATGGTGACATGTAGATTAATACATAGTCAAAGTAAGAGACTTTTTACAGAAATTTTTCTATTAGACCAAGTAGAGAAATTACTACTACTAATAATATAGAAAAATTTAACTACATTATTAAAAATATAATAAAATGAACATATAGAAAATTCTGCCCTCAAAAATTAGAGGTTAAGAAATTTTCTTAAGAAGAGAGAAATTTCTGTTTATGGGTCTTAACATCTTATAACCTCAGTTTTCTGGCTTTGGCCATTTCTTGAAATTTTATTTTCAATGATGACTCTTTGCAACATTTAGGACTAGATGTAGTTTAATTTTTATCTGTCTGGAAGTTGTTTATGCTAGATCAAGGGGTAGATATAGGGAGAAGCAATTCATGTGCAAATTTTATGTTTTTGTTTGTTTTTTGAGGAACGGAGGGAGGAAGTGGGTATGGCAGAGGCTATGGTTAAAGAACACTTCCAGAAAATGGTCACCATCAATGCAAAGAAGTGGTATTTGCCTTCAATCCATATATCTCATATTTCTGCTTCAAGCTGAAATTACCTTTACAAATATTATGACAATGAAAGAAATCTGACCTAACCAATTCTATCTTGCTTCTGACCTCCCAGCTGCCTGATGTGGTTTGGCGCTGTGTTCCCATCCAAATGTCATCTTGAATTGTACTCCCATAGTTCCCACATGTTTGTGGGAGGGACCCAGTGGGAGATGCACTCAGAGGCCACAAGATTCCTAACCTCCCCCATAGAGGGTCAGTTTCCTTCATACTGTTCTCATGGTAGTGAATAAGTTTTATGAGATCTGATGGCTTTATCAGGGGTTTCCACTTTTGCGTCTTCCTCATTCTCTCTTTGCCTGCCTCCATCCACGTAAGATGGGACTTCCTCCTCCTTGCCTCCCACCATGATTGTAAGGCTTCTCCAGACAAGTGGAACTGTAAGTCCAAGTAAATCTCTTTCTTTTGTAAACTTCCCGGTTTCAGGTATGTCTTTATCAGCAGCCTGGAAATTGACTAATAGGCTTCCCTTGTTCATCCCTAGGCATGGACCAAGCTAACTTGGAGGAATTTAGTTTATAGCTTAACTTTGAAACAAAGGTGACAGCACCCCCTTTCTGATACAAACCTACTCCTTGCTTGGGGATCAGACCTCCTTTGTAAGATTAACACGTTAGCCACAGCATTAGAAATTATGGCTCTCGTGTCATGCAGTCAGAGGCCACAAGATTCCTAACCTCCCCAATTGCCCTTACAAATAACATCACTGTCATAAAACCCAAGATTAGTGTTCAAAGAATTTTTCAGACCCCGCATTCTTATGAACTAGCTGGTGCCACACAGACCAGTACATTGGCTTACCTGGTCTTGGGGCCCCCACCCAGGAACTGACTCAATGCAAGAAGACAGCTTTTACTCCCTATGATTTCCTCCCTGACCCAATCAATCAGAGTTCCTTATACCCTAACACCCTGCTCACCAAACTATCCTTAAAAAAACCCTACCTTCTGAAATCACAGGGAGACTATGATTTGAGTAATGAAACTCCAGTCTTCCATTTAACTGGCTCTGCATTAATTAAACTCTCTTGTAAAAATGTGCTGTTCTCAGTGCATTGGCTTTTCTAGGCAATGGACAAGATGAGCCCATTGGGCAATTACAAAACCATTGAAATAAAGCCACTGGCAGGGTGTTTTCTGTGGAGAGAAGAGAGTATTTTCTGTAGAGAGAAAGAACCCTCTCCAAATTACCTATGTATAATCTAGTTATAAAGATTTGTAGGGAGCAGCCGTAACGCCTAACCTCTTCCTGTATCTGTGTCAGCCTTGCTACCTTACCAAGAGTGTTGGCTGAGAAAGGTTCATGAGCTCTCCTTCAGTGGAGTGTTGCAGAGCAGTCTTCACAGAATGTAACATGGAGAAAGGTCCCGAAGAAGTCATCTTGCTTTCAGGCAGGACTACATAGAAATAACTCTGCAAGATCTTGAGAATTCGAGAGTAGGTAATTATACTGATAATGATACCAACCCAGAATGGCTAAGATCTCTGACAGACTCTCAGGCCTCATTCTTAGATTGGCATCTGTGGTCCCAGCAGAACTATACAAGTCCAGGTCAGAGCAATTATCCTGCCATAGGAAGGGACCTTTCCAAATGGCTCTTTAGGGCGGCCATGGCTAATTACTGTTTCCCCAATTCTAGCCCCTCCTATGCCTTCTGCCTAAGCTTAAGTACCTACCCGGGCCTCCAACCTCACTTCCATTATTCTTTCAGCTGGGTGTCTACCAAGTATAAGACACTATGCTCAGTCCTGGGACTGAAATGGAAGTCTAGATATATGAGGTCCTCAGCTCTATATAGCTCAAAGTTTGGAGAAAGAAGCAAACAGTCAATCAGTCACTCACTCAAGCATTCGAGTACAATGATTACAGATTGTAAAAATTGCATTGGAGTAAAATGACTTGTGCTAACCATTCAAGTTGTCTACCAAGGCTTCAGGGAAACCAGTTAGGCATCCTACTGTTTTGCCTCAGCTGGATATACTCACTCTCTTTAATTCCTCCAACAAAGATGAAATTTTAGTAGGAATGAATCTCAAAGCTAGTGTCATGATTTGTGTTTATATTCCCCTTTCTAATTTGGGACATATATCTGATAGAAAACCACAATTACTGGCCATTTCTTGCGTGTTATTTACTCTTTTAAGAGTAACGAGTTTCACATGTATAACTGTAACAACCTTTCTCTAGCCCTTACTTTGTAAAAGAAATGGATGTTCAGAGATATGAAGTAAGTTGCCCAAACATGCACAGCCAGTCCGCGGTGCAGCTTGGATATAAATGTAGAACTGTCTGTTTCCAGGGCTCCTGTCCTTTCTCATACATTGTTACTGTGTCTATCAGCGGTGCATACCTCCAAGACTTGCATTCACATTGCTTGTGTGGGGTCTCTGCACATACAGAGGCCTCAAGCTTAGACTGAAACTTGGCAGAAATGAAGGCAGCAACAAAAAGGGTCCTTTACTGAATATCCTAATTACTCTGGTGGGATTCATATTCATTTTCTGACCTAATTATTATTAAGAATATGCCATCTGTGAAAATTAGGTTTTATGATTTTGTTGTAAACTTTTATGCAACTTAACTTTAAAAAAACTAACCTTTAATTTCGTTCCATGATAGAAAAATGCTGGTTTGATATACAAAGTCTAGTTGCCCCCACCAAGTGATAAAAATCCCAATGTAGCTAGGCATTAAGGTTAAATGATGATATCACAACTTACTCAGTTTGCATTTTACATCCAATTGAAAACACAAACCCCTCGCCTCATTAATCCTTTGCAATCCAATTTTTCCCCCCCTAAATGAAATGATCCTTTTGGGACACATTTATATCCTTTTAACAGCTGCCTGACAGTTCTGCTGATGGAGTTTGTATCCAACTTTGTTACTGGATAGTGACAACCTGCCCTGACGGATATGTGTACATAATTATTCTCTAGCAGTTAGATTTAATTAATGCTTACCCTCATCATGATCTTGCAGCTAGCAGGCTCTCTCTGCAGGAGCAGTTAATGGCAAAAGGATTTCCTTTTTAGCCAAGAGAGACTCCAAAAGGCTTTGTAAAACCCTTTCTTTTTTTAAGATTTTAAAAAATGAAAATGCATCTGAGCATACTTCATTTGTTTTCTTTCCACATTAATGCCACATGTGAACATATCTGAGGCTACATGTAGGTACAGTGTTGTTAAACCTAATTTCAGACTAAGTATTGCTAATATAAGCAGCTCCGACAGACCACAAAGATGTATATTTTTTAATATCTTGGCTCAGAATTGAGGGGCCCTGGCTACATTTTGTTTATGTCTCTGTACAAAATATATATGTGTATATTTTTCTAATCAACTGTCTCCCCAAATGCCACCCAGAGTTCAGTAATAAATAGCTGTGTGAGAGAGGAGATGTTAAGAAGAAAAGACGGGGAAGACAAAGGGAGTTTGAAGACAAGCTTTGCAAAGAGATTATTAAGAAGTTAGTAATAAGAAGAGGGAGTGTGTAGTTATAAAACCCCATTAGATGGGAATACTTCACACATAATCTGTCCCAGTCCTTGCTTGTGAAATATTGATGTGCCATTTGATTTTTATTACCATAACGGCAATGCCTTGTGTTTGTAGAGAGCTTAACAGTTTACAACACGTTTTTGCATCTACTATCTTAGGTGATCTTTGTAACAACCCTGTGAAATGTGCAAAGAAGCATTCACAGATGAGTAGACTGAAGACACACAGAGAGGTTGTGTCGCTTTGCCCACAGTCACACAGCTCTAAAGTAACAGAACCTGGCACTGAAGCTGCACACAGCTTTTTCTTTTTTTCTTTTTTTTTTCTTTTTTTGGAGAGAGGGCCTTACTCTGTCAGCCATGCTGGAATGCAGTGGTATGACCATGGCTCACTACACGCTCAACCTCCTGTGAAGCAAAATCTAATACTATATCAAAAACCTTCTCTCACCTTCTCATTTAAGTTAAAAATGCATGGAAGAAGATTTAAGGGAGTGACTCCAATAGCAGTCCTTCTTTCCCTTAACTTGTCATGCTAAAGCATCAGCAGACTCTCAGCTGAAACATACCATTTTAGTTGAGAGTAATATGATGCTACTTATTTTAGTGATTATATGCAATATTAATGATCATTATTGCTGTGAGTCATTATGGGAGATTTTATCCAGCAAGATTCCAGAAGCCTCTAGTAAAATGTGGCCACATCAAGATAGAAGGAAGCACATCTTTTTTTTCCTATTATGGTAGATACTGTTTAAAGGTCTTGACCTTGAACCCTCAAAGGGCCTTAAATAAAATACCTAGAAATTCAGGAATGCAGAGTGGCAGTTGGATATGTAGAAATCATCGCATAACACAAATGAGAAAACTGAGGCACAGAGAGGGAAAGCAACTTTTTTAGCACAAGTTAGTGGCATATCTGGGCCCCCAACCCTGGTTTACTGACTCCCAGTTCAGATCTCTGCCCACTATGCTATAGCTAAGCTAGAAGAATCCTGAGAAATCTCTGTTTTTACAAGTGAGAAATGGAGACCTGGAGAAGGGGGCGTGGCTAATCCAAGGTCATATATCTCAGAGATGAAAATGAATCCAAAATCCTGTCTCCTTAATTCCTGTAAATTCAATGCAATTCAACAAATACTATTTGGGTGTATGTTACGTACCAGGCATGTGGGTTAACTGCTATGGTGACATCAGCCTCCAAAAGCATGGGCAGGCATGTTATAGAGATGAAAGCCTATGGCTGCTCATACTCATTTGACACAGTGAGTAAGAAGAATGTGAAACTAATTCCCAGTGAAATCCAAGTCCAAATTAAACAAACTGACCTTGGAGAAGAGGGCTGAGGAGAGGGGTGTAGGGAGGAGTGAAGGAGGGTGGAGTTACAGCCCCAATTACAATCTCTTTTCTTTGCTTGCCTCTTAATGTAATTACCTCTCTGAGTCCCCAAAGATGAATATTTAAAGAATGAGGGCTGGAGCCATTATAAATACAGCCTTTTACATTTGGCCAGTACGCTACAGGGTAGTAACACTAGTATCGTGTGTTGTCATTGTATTCTTATTTATCAAGAGCTTACCATGCAGCTTTTCATTTTGAATATGTTAGCTAACTATATCTCACAATATTTCCATAGTGTATACATTATTATTATCCGGATTTTACAGGTGAGAAAATTGTGGCTCACAAGGCAAGGCCCACTTGTCTAATGCCAATTAGATGGTCAGTGACAAAACCTGGATTTGAACCAGATCCGTTGAAATCCAAAGCCAGGTCTCTTAACTGTGACACATACGGTCTCCCTCATGGAAACCTTCTGCTTGAGCACAGGGTGCTAAAGACTGAAGTGGTGCCCACATCTGTTTTGCAGTCTCATTGCTCTGGGACAGTGATTCTCAGAGGGTGGCTCCTGAATACACAGCATCAGCATCCCCTGGGATCTTGACAGAACTGTAAATTCTCAGAGCCTGCCACTGTAGGGTGGAGGCCGACAATCTGTGTTTTAACAGCCTTCCAGGTGATCCTGCTATGTGATTGAGAGCCACTGTGCTAGGAAGATACTCCCATCCTTGGCTTCCTTTTCAGTAATCTCAGGGGGACCCTGGAGGTCACTGATTCCAGCCCCTTTTGGAACTTTCTGCTCTTCATCTGGTCTGTGTGTCTTGGTGCTGTTCCTTTTTATGTGGATGATCAAAGTCAGTTTGAAAGACATTGAGGGCTGAAAGCTTTGTAAGCAGGCTCTGGGGAACTGGGACATGTTTCGCATGGATCATTGAGTTGTGGCATGTGTGTGAATGGCTAAAAGTGAAGGAGGAAGTTCCACAGTGTCTCTGTTTGCCTCCTCCTCCATAAACCCACCACCATCCATGAGCACAGCCACGGCCACCCTGTTTATTTCGTTAAGTCTTTTAAGTTGGTGTTGAACAAGCAAAAGGAAGGGTTGTCTTGTCTTTCTATGTCAAGCCCCAGATCAGTAAATCAAAACATGAATCCACACCTTAAATCTCTTCTCTTTCCTTAGAAAGTCAGTGACCATGTGGATACTTCAGACTTTTGCCCATTGCATAGCAGTGGTCATATGTTTAGCTTATATCCTTGTATCCATATACAGAGCCAATACCTCTCCTTGAAATAAGCTTATTCTTTTACCTCCCCACTCCCAAGTGGTCATAAGTGCAACCAGGGTGAGAGGCACCAGTGCAGTTGCGGTGGATGCCTTGGGACTTGGGCCATGTGCTGCTGCAGTTTACTTGTATCCCTGAGTTTGCTTGGACCTAATTCTGATGTGCCACTCTCATCTTATGTGAGGCTCATACTCTACCACATGACTCAGTGTGTCTGACAGAACCAGCTCATGACTTCTGCTAGATTATGGGTCCATGTTTGTGGCTATCAGCATCCAATAACACACCAAGAACTTTCAGGGGAGTGTTCCTTCTTTCAAATGGATTCTTTCTGCTGCAGAAGGTATGACCTTACTCCAAAAGCAGGGGATCTACATTGTGTGTCTCCTGATTGATGCCTGCAATCCACACAGTATTTATTATTACCAGTAACTCTTGTACTACAGGTATTATGGTTTGACTCTATATTCCCACCCAAATCCCATGTCAAACTGTATGACCAGTGTTGGAGGAGGGACCTGATGGGATGGGACTGGATCATGAGGGCATATTTTCCCGTTGCTGTTTTTGTGATGGTGAGTGAGTTCTCAGGAATTCTGGTTGTTTGAGAGTGTGTAGAGCTTCCACCTTCACTCCCACTCTCTCTCCTGCTGGCCATGTTTAGATGGACTTGCTTGCCCCTCGCCTTCTACCATGATTGCAAGTTTCCTGTGGCCCCCCAGAAGCAGAAACCTGTACAGCCTGCAGAACCATGAGATGATGAAACCTCTTTTCTTTATAAATTAGTCAGGCTCAGGTATTTCTTTATAGTAGGGTGAGAATGGACTAAAGAAAGATCCACTGGGTCATACGGTAACAAATGGCAGGGTTGATTGCATCACAGCGTGACTGCTACAACACCTTTCCTGTTCTGTGATCCAACTCAGAGTTGGCAGCTTTCCATGCTACTTGGAAAATGGGTCAGGGAAGTATTCCCAAGTGTGTAATTGGCTGCCTCCAGAATCAAAAGAGGCCTACCAAGCATTCTGCTTCCTTCCTGGAGGTGTGAGGTGTGAGATGAGGTAATTTATTCTTTGTTTTGTAAGGGATGTGATGGCATGCCACAGACTGCTGAACTCTAAATTTTCACTGATGTGGTGAACCCCTGATTCTTCATAAGCTTTATCTCACACCTTCTGAA
Source organism: Cebus imitator (assembly GCF_001604975.1). Taxonomy (NCBI): domain Eukaryota; kingdom Metazoa; phylum Chordata; class Mammalia; order Primates; family Cebidae; genus Cebus; species Cebus imitator. Next base: position 1,717,287 of record NW_016107635.1, on the reverse strand, counting down.
GCACATACCTTACCAAAACCTTGAACATGTTTTTCCTTTCCTGTTCATCTAGCCCAGTGAACATGATGCACCAACATAGTAGACCAATGTGATCCTCTGTGAAATGTTCAGATGGTCCGTGTTCTTCAGCTTATGTAATAACAGAGGGTAGGACAGTTAATAAAGCCCTGGAGCAAGACTGTGAATGTGTAGTGGTACCCACCCCATGTGGATGTAAACTTCTTCTAGTCCTTTTATCAGATAGAGAAGGGGAAAAAAGCTTATTTTCTATAATAATGGACACATGCTATATACCCCTGGCTGTATTAATTGCCTGTAGCATAGACACTGTTTCTGACAACTGCAAAAATTGGGCCTACTATTTGTTTGACTTTGTATTAGCTCACTGCCACCCTCCTGAATCCATCTGAATTTTGAAGAGACCAGGCTGGTGAATTAAATATGAGTATGATACAGACCACCACTCAGGCATCCTTCAAGTCTGTGAGCATATCACTGATTGATTCCATTACCCTCAGGATGAGACTTTGGTTTTAGTTTCCTCTCTTGGATGGCAATGGAAATGCCTCCACTTGCTTTCCCCACTATGATAGTTTTATCACAGAGTCCAAGGAAACAATGAGAGGCAGATTCATCCAGCCACTATACATGACCATGCCAATTCTGTATTTGGGAGCTAGGGAAATGATCCTCCCACTGTGAGCTACACCTAGGTTGCAACTCCATTCTGTTTCCTCGCAGCCACAGACTGGTAGTCCCTGACTCTGAGTATGCCTTGGGTCTCTGAGTATCTCTGTCAACTTGTACTCAATGGTCTTTGAAATGCCTGGATGTTCCTCTTCCTCTGGTATATGATTATCCAAATAAAAGGCCATAAATACCTCTGAGGAAGGCCTGGAGGAGACATTACTGTATACACGCACTGTGGCACAGTGGCCTTCCTCATGGGCACTCAGGCTTTCCTTTGGTTGGCAGATGCAGGTCTGAAAACTGGTTCAGGTCCAGAAAGTGGGCATGTGGTAGGTGTGAGCAAGTACTTGCCATCAAAACGTGATGACTCATTGTGCAGGAAGTTCTCAGAACGCGTGTGGGAAGGTGTGTTTCCAGTCATTCACAAAGAGATATGACAAAGTTTTCCCATGAGCCACCACCTTCTTCCTGTCCAGTTTTGTATCCCCACCCCCGGAGCCAAAATATTTTATAATTTTTCAGCATTTCACAATTATATAATCTCTGAGTATATATACTCAGAGTATATATATATATATATATATATATATATACACACACATATAAACATATATACACTCACATTTATATATATATATGTACACACACACTCATATATATATAATTTTCTTTAATACGAAATAATAGCTGTGTGAGGGAGTTACTTCTTCACATTCTAGTGCTATAGCGCTAATTTTCTTTATTTACCTCCATCTTGCAAAATCTACCCATAGTAAGCCTTCTAAAGTCAAACCCCATCTTCCTGTGAAATTCAGGATAACATGCATGTCACATTGGGATGCCCTCATTTTTTTCAGTCTCTGGCAAATGCCATATATTATAGAAAGGCTGGTGAGGTGATGATTAGTGTCTCTATTTCTTATATTTCAAAAAAATGTAAAAATTATGTTTAAAAAGATTCAGAGAGGTTAAATAATTTATTGAAAATCAGACATGAAGGAAGATGCTGGGCTCAAATCTAGCTCCAAATCATTACATGTGTTCTTTCTAGTACTTATACGGATAGGCTTGATTGTAAACTGTGGAGTGAAAGCTGTGAGATGCAGGGGAGAGTAAGGAGAAGGAGGTGCTAGAGGGGATCAGGGACGTCAGGAGGCCACACTGTGGTTTACCTTCCCCACAACACACATGATAGGGGCCTCCTTGTCCTGGCTGCAGCAAGCCTGGGCATTCCCACTCCTTGAACCTGAAGCCAGTTCCTGGAAACTCAGAAGCAACTGGGAAATAACACACCATGCCTAATCAAATCAAATTCATTTCTTTCATCTCCCCAAAGAGTTCCTCATTTAACCAAACAGATGAGTTGCTGAAAAGTGTACATGTTTGCAAGATGTTTTCAAACCTGCATGTAAATCTTTTTCTCTTTTGAGAGGGCAGGAAGAGTAGGTTATTTACAATTTTTCTTTCCACCGTTTAGCTTTAAACTTTTCTGTGCATTTTCTATTCATTCGTTTAACAAATATTTTTTGAATGCCTACTCAGTGCTGAGCACTTAAGTGAATGCAGAGTATGGTAATAGACAAAGGTCTTGAACTCCTGCAGGTTCTGTTCTTCTGTAAGACAGAGGCAATAAACAAAGATACAACATCGTCTTGGAAAGCAATAAATGTTATGAAGAAAACTAAAGCAGGGGAATATGATAGAGAGCAAGGAGGTAGAGGAAGGGAATATCTTAGGGTGGTCAGATAAGGCTTCTTGGGGAGGTGACAGTTGCACAGAGGCCTGTGGAGGGAGAGCATTCTAGGAAGAGAAAGAACAGTATTATGACCCTGAGACAAGAGCAAGGTTAATGTATTAAATGGCCTGCAGGAAGACCAGGGTGAGTGAGAAGGGCAAAAAGAGACAGGGTTGGAGACATAGCCCGAGGTTACATAATTAGGATCTAGTTGTAGATTTTGGAGCATTGTTTTACAGCTGATGAGCATTCACTGGAGACTAGTGAACAGGAAAAGGACTTGGCTTGATTTACATCTATAATATGACCTCTCTAACTTTTCTGCAGGGAACAGGCATGGGTAATATAAATGTAGAAGCCTGGAGAGTGTCAGAAAACTCATGCCATGGTAAAATAGAAGATGATAGCTTAATCTAATGGTGCAGTTATGGAAGTGATGAGAAATGATCAAACCTTAGGATTTGTTTCTCAGTAGAGACAGTGGGACTTGGATATGAATTAGCTGTCCTCTGGGAGAGGGAAAAAGGGATCACTGATGACCACCATGTTTTGGCCTGGGTAAATGCATGACTGGAGATTTAGGATGGGGGCAGCTGGCCCAGTATCTGTCTTAGGAAGGGCAATGAAAACTCTGACTTAGCCATGTGATGTCCTCTCATCTGAATAGCAGCTTTCCAAACTATAGGGGAAATAGAGAATTATTTTTGTTTTATAACAGAAAACAGAGAAGTTAAGTTACTTACTTAAAGCCATGTGACAACAGTGATAGAACCAGCGTATGGAACTGAGACTCCTAGGTCCAGGATATTGAATTTTCCTTATAACTGGCCAGTGAATCCCTTTGAACAACTTGGCACTTTTGTCCTTGTTGGGTTTGTAGAGAGGTCAGAATATATATATTTTTTTGATATGACAGTCGCCTGCATTCTGGCCTGCGAAGTTTGCCCTGGGAATGAGAGTCATGTCTGAAGAAAGATGGAGTGTGACAGCTGCTTAGAAAGCATACTGTTTTCTCCTGGGACAGAAATGTAGACGGGCGGGTGGGAATTGTTAGCTCAGGGAAAGAAAAAGTCAGACTCTCAGCACATGGTAGAGTATTTCTGTTTGAGATTAACGGGCTAATAACTCAGCAAACAGGATTAAATTGGAAAACATCTCATCAAAACATCTACAGTACCATGGGGTGGAGGGTGCTGATGAGAACTCCTTGTGATTTATTCCTTCTGACCAACACTTGTTAGCTCCTATTATGTGTCAGGAATCATATCAGGAGCTAAGGATGGGAAAAAGCCCTGCTTACATCTTGAGACAGTAGATAGGGGAAGTCATTCCCACACTCAACAAAGTCCCTCATTCTTTCCTAAAACAGCCTATTGACACAACTCTGGGTATTATTGGAGCTGTGTTTTTTCTTTGTTCCTTTCTTTTTTTTTTTAACTTTTTTTTTTTTTTTTTTTTTTTTTTTTTTTTTTTTTTTTTTTCCCATCTCCCAGAGCTGTTTAAAACACTAAACTTGTCCAAGAAAGAAAAGGAAAAGTACAAATAGCAAATTAAATTTAGTCCCTTCTACTTGGATCTGAGCTAATTAAGTTTGGTGTTTGTATAGAATCTTTCATGTGTCTTCCATGGACAGTAATGAGTTTTTCCTAGCTAAGGGGAAACTGAGGTACCACATCCCAAAGACGGGCCCCTTCTCTCTTTTTTACCTGCCTGATATCTTGACTCCTGTGAAAACCTCCCTGTTATCACCACCAGTCCCCATGCTTAAGCATTCATATTACTACATTATCATATTACCATGTTATCCACAAGAGGCATGAGAAAGAACACTGGGTCCAGAGAACCAGGAGTTGATTTTGAATTATCTGTCATCTCCCAAGCATATGGCTTTTTACATCAGTAATAGGACATTCTGGTTACATTATACAATTGTTAAATGATGAATGGGAAAGTCCTTTTTTATTTTTTTTTTTTGCTCATGCCAGAACTGCCTCAAAACCCCATACACACACACACACACACACACACACACACACACACACACACTTTTTAGGAATAATTGGAAATAACTCTAGCTCTACTGGCCACAGGACAACTATTAGGCCATGGAGGCAGGCACATTCCAATGTAACCTACCTTGGAAAGAGGAGTTTTACAAGGACTTTGGAGCAAAGCTTTCATTGTTGCTTTCCACAACCGCCATTCTCCTAGACCAGCATTCTGCAAAATAGGAAAACACTTTCGATGAAATCTTGTACCTTAGCATTGTCTCAGCTTTGATCAAGCAAATGGCAAAGATTATTCAAGTTAACGGTTGAGTCTGCTATTCTTGATTGCGTGTTTGTTTAATTCTTGTGTGGCCAGAAAGATGCACATGATAAAGACTCTGTAGTGCCTCTGTCATGCCTCAAAAGTATGTTCTGAACAATTTACCTAAGTTCAAAGAAAACCCTTATCTCTGCACAGAAGTTCACGTTCTTTTACTGGTTTCAGCTTACTCACCTACAGAGCCAAGCCAGATTCTTTGTTTCTCTTCCATGTGATCATCTTTCTTTCATTCCCATGCCTCACTACACACACAACCCTAATCTCACATCCTGACCATTCTCTCTGCTTCCCCCAGGAGATAGGAGCAAGGCCCTGCTATGTGTTCCACAGCTCTTGGATTAGCTATGCTGTAACCTTATCATATTCATTCTGTCTTCTGGCTTCTTGACCACTTCGCCTGAATGTAAGCTCTTGGATGGGAGCAATTATATCTTATTAACAGTTATACCCCTACCCTACCACACAGGCTTAATATGTAGTAGGCATTCAAACGTGTTGAATAAACAAATCAATATTTGAATAAATGAAACCACAGCTATTTGCTCAGTGGTCCAAGGTTTACAATATTCTTTTAACTGTATTATCTCATTTAAGACTTGTGACCATACTATAGAATAAATATTTTGTTTAGTTTGGTTTTTCTGAGACAGAGTCTCACTTTGTCTCCCAGGCTGGAGTGCAGTGGCAGTATCTTGGGTTACTGCAAACTCTGCCTCCTGAGTTCAACTGATTCTACGACCTCAGCCTCCCGAGTAGCCAGGACAAAAGGCGTGTACCCCCACGCTCAGCTAATTTTTATATTTTTAGTAGAAATAGGGTTTCACCATGTTGGTCATGCTGGTCTTGAACTCCTGACCTCAAGTGATCTGCCTGCCTCAGCCTCCCAAAGTGCTGGGATTACAGGTGTGAGCCACCATCATGCCTAGCCTAGAATAGATATGTTCCCATTTTAAAGATGTGAGACTTAAAGTTCAAAGAACTCAAGTGACTCACTTAAGATCACTGTTAATGGTGATGATTGCTGTATAAAAACTTGCCCCAAAGCTTTGTGGTTAAGAACAACCACCTTTTTCTTTTGCCCACAATTTCGTGGGTCAGGAATTTGTGAAGGGCTTGGTTGGGCAGTTTTTGCTTGGGGGTGTCTCATAGAGTTGCAGCCAAACACCAAAGGGAGCTGTAGTCATCTGAAGGCTCAACTGATTGGACATCAAAAATGGCCCCCTCACATGGCTGGCAATTGACGCTAGCTGTTGGCTAGGAGCTCCACTGGGAATGTGAACTGTTGTGCCTACATGTGGCCTCTCCAACATGCTAATCTGTGAGTAGTCAGGTTTCTTGGATACTGACTGGTTTCTCTCCTAGGAGAATTAGGTGACATTGCATGGCCTTTTCTGTTCTGACCATGCAAGATACATAGCCTCAATTCTGCCAGTCTCTTTTAGTCAAAACAGTAAAAAGCCCTCCCAGATTCAAGTATTGAAGATCCTATATCTCAGTGAGAGGTATGTCAAGAATTTCAGGGCTGTGTTTAAAACCACTACAGTAAAAAAAAAAAAAAAAAAAAAAAAAAAAAAAAAAAAAAAAAAAAAAAAAAAAAAAAAAAAAAAAAAAAAAAAAAAACCTTAAGCAAAAAACAGAAAACTCAAACTTAGGTTTTCTGATTCTAATTCAGTAATTTTGTTGCTACTTCACGATTGATATATTACATGAATTTTGAATACACAAAACAATTTAGAGCTAATGCAGTGTATCAGTGAGGGCCTCAGTTCTCCAGATAGCTCCAGGAAGAATTGTTCTGCTCAAAACACAATTTCTGATAAATTATTGAATTGCCTCTGTTCTAATTTCATGTGTGAAATGCAAAGGAGAAGTGAGGATACTCATCCCTCTGGGATTACTGCTCTGCCCTTGAGTCTGACCAACAAGAGAGTGTTATTTGGTAATGAGTCACATTAGACCTAAACACATATCTTAGAGACACATTTGACTAGGGACAGAAAGCTGGCCTTAATCTGATAAATCCCATATACTTAAAAAAAAATTCATGTTCATTAAAAAGAGTTTGTAGAGTTCCCCAAAGTATAAACAAAAATGAAAATGTTCTATAACCTCATTCTCCAAATACTAACATAAACATTTTAACCTAATTTTTTCAAGCTTTACTTATATTTTTCTACATGTAACTTAAAAATGATCTTTATTAAAGTATAACTTGTTTACAAGAAATTACATCCATTTAGAGTATGCAGTTCAAAGAGTTTTGAAAGATGTATACACCAGTGACTGTTTCCTTCGCCCACAGAAGATTCCCAATGACTTTTTATAACACATCCTTGTTTCTACCCACAACATCAGACCACCACAGATCTGCTTTTTGTCACTGTAGATTGGATTTGTCTTTTCTGGAATTTCATTTAAATGGAATCACACAGTGTGTACTTGTTTTTGTCTAGCATCTTCCATTCAGCATAATGACTTTGAGATTTCTTTCCTTTTTTGCACCTATCAGTAGGTCCTTTTTAATAATGAATAATACCTCACATATGAATATCCTGTATTTTATCTACCAACCAGTTGATAGACATTTGGGTTGGTTGCAGCTCATTGCTACTGTGGATAAAACTGCTACGAACTTTCATGCAGAAGTCTTTATATGAACATATGTGGCTTTGTTTCTCTTGAGTAACTAGGAATGGGGTATCTGGGTTATATGGTTGTTGTAGAATTAACATTTTGAGAAATGGTTTTTTTTTTTCTTTTTTTCCCAAAGTAGATGCATAATGAATGGTCTTATCTGCAGTAAATAAGAGTTTCACTTGCTTCAAAATCCTGTTAAGACTCATAAGACTGATCCTTTTTAAAATTTAGCCATTTGAATAGTTGTGCAGTTGTATCTCATTGTGATATAATTTGTATCTCCCTGATGACTAAGGAGGTTGAGGATTTATTCATGTACTTATTGGTATTCATGTGTTTTTAGAGATTTCTTCAAATATTTTGCCAATCTTTTAAGTGTTTTGTTTATCTCCTTGTATTGTTATAAGGAGTCTTTATACACATACTTTGTCAGATGTATGTATTGCAGTTATTTTCCCCCATTCTGTAGCTTGCCTTTCCTTTTCTTAGATAAGTCTTTTGAAGAACAAGACCTTTCATTTTTCTAAAGTCCAGTTTCTCAATTTTTTTTCTTTTATGATGTATGCATTTTGCTTTCTGTGACTTTTGCCTGCCCCAAGGCCAAACCAATGTTTATCTTCCTTTCTCCTAGAAAGTTTATAGATTTATCTTTTACATTTACGTCTGTAATCCATTTTGAGTTAATAACATGTATATGGTATGAACTATGGGCTTTTATTCCTTCCTTTAAGCATATGGCTCTCCAGTTGTTCTGGCACCATTTGTTGAAAAGACTTTGCTTTGACAACTCTATCAAAAATGAATTGTATATATTTCTGAAGACTCTATTCTGTTTCACTGATTTATATTCCTGTCCTTTAGCCAATATAACACTATCTTGGTTACTATAGCTTTATAATAGATCTTAAAAACAAGCAGTGTTAAGTCTACCAACATTGTTCTTAATTACTTGGCTATTGTAGATTACTTGTATTACCCTATAACTTTTTAAATTACCGTGTCAATTTCTACCAAAAAAAAAATGCCTGTTGGGATTATAACTTGGATTTCATTTACTCAATAGATAAATTTAGGGGGAGAAAGCATCTTAACATTATTGAGTATTACAGTCTACAAACATGGTATATTTATTTATTTAGATTTTCTTTAATTTATCTTGGCCATGTTACATTATTTTCATTGAAGGTATATTGGATACTTTTTCTTAAACAGATTACTAAGTGAGAGTTTTTCTACACTATTATAAGTAGAATTATTTTTGAATTTTTTTTTTAGTTTTTGCTGCCAGTATATAAAAATACAATTAACTTTTGTACATTTACCTTTAATATTTCAACCATGCTAAGGTCATTTATTTTAATAGTTGTTTCATATATTCCTTGTGCTTATTTTTTAAAATAATCATGTCATTTTTAAAAAATAGCTTTATTCCTTCCTTTCAAAACTTTGTGTTTTTTTTTCTCTTGCTTTATTGAAATGGCCAAAGCAAGGGTGTCTATATATATTTCATTTTCAGCAGTTTGACTATGATGTGTAAGTCTTTCTTTTTCCCATGTTTAAATCCTGTTTGACTTTCCATGAGCTTTTTGAATTTGATAATTTATATCTTACATTAAAGTTGGTAAATTCCAGCCTTTATTTCTTTATTTTTTAAATTCTATATCTCTCTGAGACTCCAGTTACCTGTATTTAGTCTGTTTGCTATTGTCCCATGGGTCCTTTAGACACGGCTTAATTTTTCCTTCCCTTTGTTTTTCAGATTGGGGAGTTGGAAAATTTCTATTAATGTATCTGCAAAGCCATTGATATTTTCTTCATTTAATTAAGCCCATCCAGTGTTTTTTTTTTTAATTTCATACATATTCAGTTCTAAAATATCTATTCGGTGTATATATATATGTAGATACAGTGTTTTCCCTGCCAGTAGTTCTCACATTTTTAATCATTACAATCATCATTTCCTTTACCCAACTGATCATAGCTATTGCTGTTAAAGTTCTTGTGTGCTAATTTCAACATCTGGGTTATCTTAGAGTTGGCCTTTGCTGGTTGTCTTTTCCCTTGGGAAGGAATGAAACTTGCCTGGTTTACCATATGTTGAGTAATTTTGGATTTAACTTTGGAAATTGTGAATTTATTGTATGAAGACTCTTGGGTTTTGTTATTTTCTTTAATGTTCATGTTTTGTTCTTGAAGGCTGTTAATTTGGTTAGAGTCCAGCTGTCCTGCCTTTGGTGAGCAGCAGCTGAAATCTCAGGTGTTTTATTATCTTCAGTTGAGCTTGTCAGGGCCTGTCTTTCACATGTGAGTCCAGAGGTCAGCCAGAGATATGGGCAGAGATTATACACAGATTGTGGGCTCCCCTTCTCTGGGTCTCCTTTTCTTGATTCCTCCCTCACTCTCTACTGGCTTTCCTTGATCTGGGATCCATCACTGGGTCCTCAGTCCAGACAATGGCAAACTTACTTCTGCTGCCTCTGGTTCCCTTGAGCCATGCTGCAAGTGTAGCCTACCTCAAAGGAAGAAACTTGAAGATGAGAAATTCATCCTGTGCTGGCTACTTCCTCCACATTTCAACTTCTTTCCAAAATATATCTGCTTTTACTTACTTCAAGAGCCCTCAAGTAGTATTTTTTTGGTATTTTTGTCCAGAATGTATCATTTTACCTGCACAAGGATAGGTCTGTTACTAGTGTACTCCTCTGTACCATATGCAGAACTTCCTCTGTATTCGATATTGATCATTTTATTAACATAGAATTTATGTTTTTAATCCCCTTTCTTAAAATTTGTATTGAAACATAAGTATTTTCTACATTATTTTATCATCATCAAAGCCTACTTTTCTAACATCATTAAGCATTCCCCTCAAGTTGAACATTAAGGAGATTTTCCATTTTCCAATATTTATAAATAATGTTGCAATGAGTATTACAGCACGTAAAGCCCATCCTATGTTTAGGATAGGTTCCTTAAGGTAAATTCCCAGAAGCAGGTCAGAATGGATGGACATTTTTTAAGGTTCATTTTTATATTGCCAAATTGCTTCCCAAAAGGACCGTATAAATTTGCGCTGCTTGCAGGAATTTAGGAAAATGATTATTTCATAAAATAATATCCAGACACCACTGGATATTATTAAAGCAAGAAATAACTTTTCTATTTCAAAAGAAGAAAAATTATAACCAAATATTTATGAACACATATACACATAACATTTTAATTGCAGAGGATAGATTTTTCTGGTTCTGTGGCAAGAGATTCTGATGTGAAATAGGCATATTGCAGAGAAGACTCTGAAAAATAAAATTCTGGACAAATAATCACAGACAATTTAAAAGAGTGGGAAAATTGGGAACGTGGGAAGGAGAAGATATGCTTGTACACGAAACTAAAAGATGACCAAAAAAGGCCAAAAATGTGAAACAGTTTAGCCCAAACTCATGAGAATACGCCCAGAAAGGCTGAGGCTTCAGAATTGTCAATGCATGGTAGACAAATCTGAAAGAAAATAAGCAAAGGTAAAACAAGCTTTTAAAATTGCTTTGGAACAACAAGAATAAGAAAATAATTGTCCTATTGGATGAAACAAGTGAAACGTTGTTACCAGATGAAAGAAAGGAACTAAGTTCATTCTGATTCTGTCAGATTTGTCACATATCAAGAAAAAATCTGAAAACTGAGAAAGGGAGAATAAAGTTATTTTATAAGAAGTGGAGTTCTAACACACAAGTATTGAGTATTTACTTTGAAGTGGCTGCCTTGATTTCCATCTGTAGACCCAATCAAATTACTTCCAGGTGCTGAAATAATCTTGAGATATGTTTTCAGAACCAGAGAGTTGGGTGTCATCTTGGAATAGAAAAACAGACTTTTATTTTTATTGTTTTCTTGCTCTGTCACCCAGCCTGAAGTGCAGTATAAGATCTTGGCTCACTGCAACCACCACTTACCAGGTTCAAGCGATTTTCCTGCCTCAGCCTCTTGCATAGCTGGTATTACAGGCATGTATCATGACACCCAGCTAATTTTTGTATTTTTAGTAGAGATGGGGTTTCACCATGTTAGCCAGACTGGTCTCAAACTCCTGGCCTCAAGTGATTGACCCACCTCAGCCTCCCAAACTGTTGGGATCACCAGTCTGAGCCACCATGCCCAGCTAGAAGGACAGATTGTATCCAGCTTTCCTAATAGGTGGTGAAGCACTGTTGAAACTTGATTTTGATTCCCAAGAACAATGAGGTGGGTTGGTCAAATTTACGTGGTGAATGTGTGAAGGGAAATTGGGAACACCAGAAGCCATCATGGGTTCATGAAGAACAAATGATGCAAGGTGTACTGCCTTTCTATTTGGGTTGGTTTGTTGCATGGGACAATCAGGAATAATCCACGGATAGCAGATATACGAATGTCAGCAAGATATTTGACAAAGCAAGGTCGCACAGCCAGTATGGAGACGGAGTTTGTTGGGAAGTTCAACTGTCTTTCTATTTCCAGTATTCCATGCTAGGTTTTCCCTAGTGAGAACTCTCTGGTCTCACAAGTATATTAATTTTGCCTGTGTTTATTTGAATATTCTATCTTCTCAATTAAATGTAAGCACTCTGATGGCAGAAACTATTTCTGTTTCACTTCCCAGTGCATGTCCACTTCTAGGCACCTTATAGACTCCTAACAGATTGAATGAAAAAAAATGTGTTTTTGTTTGTTTATTTTGTTTTTTTTTTGTTTTGTTTTTTCAAAGGGTACAATTGTAGGCTGCTTAATAGTTTAGTCAAGATGGTTTACTTTGATTCAATTACATGTTCTCAGAGAGTTTTCATTAACAGTCTGATGTCACCCTGAAGACAGTTCTCTGCCCATTAACTATCAAGTTTTATTTAAACATGAATGGCAATACCTTAGAGAGGGGAGACCTAGCCTAGAATACTGGGAATAACAAGGGCCACAGTTAAATTTCCCAACCAATTCTGTCTCTGTACTGGCTGTGCAACCTAGCTCAAGATAATCCCTGAAGACATCAATTTCGTGACATCTAACACATGGAGGTCAGCATCAACTTAATTGCACTCTTACATGTACTCAGTGATTTTACCATGCATAACTGTTTAGTCCTGTTGCTTGACGTGTAGCGGGCACTCACTCACTATTTGTTCCCTTTCTTACCTCCTGCTCCTTTTCATGTTTATTCAATTCATAAAGGGCATGTAGTCAGGGAATAGTGCAATCGTGAGATCAGAAGATTATGACAAAAAATATATCTTGAGAGACTAGAAGAAAGGGCTGAAATATACAGATACAATTTGGTAGTACAAAATGTTCTTTACTTTGGTTTAGAAAAATCAATTCTACAAATACATGATGGAAAAGACCAGATTTATTTGCAGTGTATGTCAACAAAGAACTGAGGGCATATTGAATGTAAGTCAGCTGCCAATAAAGCTGAAGTAGGCCTGGGGTGCATTATTACAAGTCTCACATTCAGAGAGAGGGAGGTGTAGTTCGTTATTGCCCTATGCGGGTCAGATCACACCTGGATTCACCTGCCCAGTTCTGGACATCAAAACTCAAAAAGGACATGAGCAAATTGAACTATTTTGAAAAGAACATGACAGAATGAATTTGAAATATGGGATGCATATCAAAATTACTAAGATTTGAAAACAATGATGTAATACCCAGTGTTACAGAAGATACAATGAAACAGTCACTCATATACAGCTGATTGGGATGAAATTGGTATATCTTTTCAGGAGGATGTCTTGAAAATATATATCAAAAACCTTAAATACGTCAAAACCCTTTGACCCATCAATTTCTCTTTCAACACTCAAGGATTCTACATGGGGATGCATAGGGATGTGTAGAAATATTTATCTGTAAGAATTTGTGATAAAATAGTGAAAAACTGGAAACTGTGTAAAATTTGAACAACAAGAAATTGGTTTAATAAACAGTACATTGACATAGTAGAATATTTTTCAGGCATTAAGTGATATTGACAGTGAATACTTAATGGAATGATAATATTTATGGCTTTTTTTAGCTTTATTTTAATTCCATAAGCAATCGATATTTATTTTCTCACAAAAAGAAAAAGTAAAGATAAAAAGAAGAATGTCTCAGTAGTCAGAAAAAGTCACCAGTAACATTTGGGTAAATGTAGGTATAGATACATGTAAAGATGAATATTTTATACATATGAATCTAGATGTGTGCACATGCACAGACACATATGACACATTTAAATGACATAATAGAAAAAGTTGTCAGGTATATAATTGGACTCCAATATGTATTCATAGCATAAATAAATATATTGGTATGTACATAGATTTTTTTTACAAAATTCACAGGATATGCTCAAATTACAAGACAATAAAACCTAGTTGTAAAAACGTATGCATATAAATACATGGTTAAAAACTCAAGGTGAGAGAAGTCAGCTGGGAGCAATAGAATTTGACTTGATTATTATTTTCTTCTTTGTGTTTTTCTTATTTTTGAAAACATTTCTACAATAAATATGTACTGACTTTACAATCCAAAAATTATAATCCAAAAATTATAATTATAATTTTGTAAGCATATAAGGAATGGCTGAAGGGATTAATAGAAATATGTAGCTTGGGTGGAGTGCAGTGGTTCACATTTGTAATCCCAACACTTTGAGAGGACAAGGTGGTTGGATATCACTTCAGGCCAGGAGTTTGAGACCAGCCTGGTAAACATGGTGAAACCCCATCTCTGTTAAAAATATAAAAATTATCTTGGCATTGTGGTGGGCACCTGTAATCCCAGCTACTCAGGGGTCTGAGGCACAAGAATTACTTGAAAATGAGAGGCGGAGGTTGTAGTGAGCTGAGATTGGGCCACTGTACTCCAGCCTGGGTGACAGAGCAAGACTATGTCGAGAAAGAGGGGGGGGTGGGGGGGAAGGAGAAAAGTGAAGAGGAGCAAGAGCAGGAAGAAGAGGAAGAGGAGGAAGAGGAAGAAGGATGAGAAGGAGAAGAAGAAAAAAGAAATATGTAGCTCATAAGCAACCTTCAGATCTTCAGATGACTGAGGACCATCATATAGGGAAGGGAACAGTCTAAGTCCATTATTTCAAAAGGCGGGACAGAATCTAGAAAGTAGAAATGTCATGGAATGTAATACCTGGCCAACTTCAGACACTCCAATCTGCCCCCTTACTCTACTGTACCTTCCAGAATTGGTCTTATATTCTCCTCTCTGCTCTGCCATTTATGAGCTATGGGACCTTGACCAAGGCATCTGTAGTGACTCTGACACTCAGTGTGCTCCTCTTTCAAATGGGGACAGCAATGCCCATCTCACCCAGTTATGAATGTCAAATGAACTGCTGTCTTTGTGAAGGGAATAACAGTATTAGCTGTTATGTAATATCTGTGAGATGTTAATATCTTGTTCAGTCACATAGTATGTAGGGAACAGGACAGGGTCTCTGGACACCACAGCTCATCTTCTCATTGCCCAGGGCTGCCATATGGTGATAGCTTGGAAAGAGGGTGGATGTTTTTGTAGGATGGACAAGAGGAGTGCTCTGTTTACCTATTGTTGCATGATATAGCATCCCAAAGCTAGTGCATTAATGCAACAATTTTATTATACTCCTGAATTCTAGGAGTCAAGGATTTACACACAAACAATGAAAGGTGGATAGTCTCAGCTCCACAAGGACTGGACTTCCATGGGTAACAGATGGCTGGGGTAGAATCAACTAGAAGCTTCTCTCATGTTTTTGCCACCTGAGATGGTCTTGGATTTCTTAAATGCTGGGCTTAGTTGAGACTCTTGGCTAGACCACTTACACATAGCCTTTCTATGTGGCTAAGACTCTCAGAGCACCATGGCAGTTTTCCTAAGAGAAAACATCTAGAGAGCCAGTGTTTTAAGAAAGCCAAAAGCTTTATTACTTTTTAGGTTCTATCCCTGGAGATCTTGCAGAGTTGCTTCCTCTGCATTCTATCGAGGAGAGGTACATTCCTAATGCCAGCCTAAAGTAGATGCCAGGGAAATGAGACTCTACCTTTGATGGGGAATGGCAAAGGTCACATTGTAAAAGAGAAGGCAGGATGGGAGATTTTGTTATGGCCGCATTTGGAAAATATACCATCCCACAGGGAGAAGTGGGATGTTCCAGAAGACAAAGCTTTACTTTCCCGGAAGAGCGAGAGCATTCCCCCCATAAGTAGTTATTTAAGCCAAAATTGGGGATTAATTGGGTTGTTTCCTTTCTTCGGTGATGGAATGATCCACCTCTGAGATGGTCCGATAACATTAAAGGTCAAGTGAGCAGTGGGTTTAAACTGCAGCAATAAAGAGTATTTATTAAAAAATAAATAAATAAAGCTTTTATTAAGCTTCTTTTTTGTTAGCAAGCATTAGATGTTCATTGGAGGAGAATTTTTAAATGCATAGGAGTAACATTATGAATTTTTTTAAAGCACACCCAAATATTACCATCCAGAGAAAAACCACTATAACACCTTAATATATTTCCTTCAGTATGTTTGTGCATGTGTGTCTTTACATATATTTTATGTTTGCACTTTAAGAACAGAATACTGTTGTTTTTAAAATATGTTTTGTTATTATATGCTTCTTAAAACTTTGTTCATAACCCAGATCATAACATCTCAGAATGACTTTTTACTTTTTTCTTTATTTTTATTACATACATAGAGTAGCATTCATACCAAATATAAGCAAGCATGTATAAATTTACACAAGTGGAATCCCTCTTTGTATTTTTCTCTCCATACCTTTTCACCCAAAAGTGTGTCCTGGAGAGGTTTGTATGTCAATAATATAGATTTATGTCACTGTTTTCAATGGTCTTATTAAAAGACCCTATGCTATGATTTTTAAAAATCAGTCTTCTGTAAATGGACCCCTCAGTTATTTCTTATTCTTTCCCTGAAATTATCACAATCATGTTTGGTTATATTTTGCCATATATAGTTTTTCACCATAAAATTCAATTTAAAAACACAGCATGAATCACAAGAATGCTATAGAAATTTCTTCCCTGGGGGAATGAGACAAACCAGGCTTTGAATCCATGTCCTTCCACTTAGCTGGCTGGGTGGCCACAAGTAAGGACCTCCACCTCTCTCAGCTACATTTGGAGGAATAGCAGAGTCACCTTTATGTAAAGTGCTTGGCATTGTGCCTGGCCTATAGCATATAGCAAGTGCCTGATGGCAAGTAGCAGCTGCGGTCAAAACATCTTCAAGAGGTGAATGTGTATGAACATTTGTGGTTTAGCTCTAGAGCTCAGAGCAGTTGTGACTTGTGTGGTTTAGGGAGTGTGGGAAGTTTACCCACTTCTGTCCTTTTTCCATGACTGGCACCATTTGTATTCTCTAAACGTTTGGGGGTCGGATGGGTTTTCCCATTCCTGAACCACATATTTCTTTATCTGGCACAGTTCTGGGCAATCTAAAAATGCAATATCACTGTCACCAGCTTGAGAAAGACACGGAGCCTGAATAATTCAACATGTCACCACCATCCATCACGATAGCAAGAGCGGGAGATGGAGTGTGGAGGGCTGGGCCTGTTGAGGCTGGCAGATCAGGTCTGTAGACAGGGAAGCCCAAGCATAAAGGTAGATTTGGAGAGAAAAGCAGTGAGTTAACTCTGCTAGGCCCAGGAAAGACCTTGTATCATCTTGCTCCATGCTTCTCTGTAACATGCCTTTCATGTTGTTTGGATACCCTGATTAGCCCCAGAGCAAACTTGGGGTCAATTCCTAGTTTGACACCAAATAGCTGTGCCATCTAGGGGAAACCTTTACATATCTCTGAATATCTTCATTTATTTAGCAGCAGAATTGAGGTAAGAATTCTCATGTAGAAGGCTTTGCAAAGCCTTAGAGTGGCATGCCCAGAATATCTAAAATGTTTACCTACTAGAGAGTAAACTCCAATAAATCAGTAATTTTTATCTGTTTTATGGATGGCTTTATATTCAGTACCTACACAGTGTTTGGGACAGCATGGACCCTGAGTAAATGATTGTTTAAAGAATGCATAAACAAATGAGTATTGTGATGATTTTAGGCGACCACGTGGTTTAGGACAGACTGAATGGTCAACCTCTGCATCCCCACACATGAGGCTAGGACTCCAGAATTCTGAGCTGTTGATTCTTTCAAGCTGGTTGTGTAATTCTTCGACTCTGTGCCCCAACTTTTCCTCTCCCTGTCTCTCTCAAAGCTCTCACATTCTCCATTTATGGTTCCATCACTAATTTTGTGATATTACAAAAAGAATACTGGGTTTCTTTTTTTTTACATTTTGTGAGATATAATTCACATAGCATAAAATTAATCATTAATCAGCCGGGCATGGCGACTCATGCCTGTAATCCCAGCACTTTGGGAGGCTGAGGCAGACAGATCACCTGAGGTCAGGAGTTCGAGATCAGCCTGGCCAACATGGTGAAACCCCATCTCTTCTAAAAAAATACAAAATTAGCTGGGTGTGTTGGTGCACAGCTGTAATCCTAGTTACTCAGGAGGCTAAGGGAGGAGAATCGCCTGAACCCACAAAGCAGAGGTTGCAGTGAGCCGAGATCGTGCCATTGTACTCTGGCCTGAGTGATAAGAGCAAAACTTTGTCTCAAAATGATAATAATAATAATAATAAGTAATCATTTTAAAGTGTATAATTCAGTGGCATTTAGTACATTCACAAGGTTGTACAACCATCAGTTTTTTTTCAACACATTTCCACCACTCGAAAGGAAACTCAATAGTTATTAACAGTTACTCCTCATTCCCTTTTTCCTCTGTCCAGCCCTAGCCACCACTAGTCTATTCCATCTCTATAAATTTAGCTATTGTGGATATTTCATATAAATAGAATCATATAATGAGTTACCTTTAAGTGTCTGGCTTCTTTCACTTAGCAAAATATTTGCAACATTCATCCACATTGCAGCATGTATCAGTATTCCTTCTTATGGCTAAATAATATTCTATGTCTGTATACCACATTTTGTTTATTTATCAGGTGATTGATATTTGGGTCGTTTGTACCTTTTGACTTGTAAATAGTGCTGCTATAAACATTCATATACAAGTACTTGTTTGAATGCAGTATCTTCTGTTTGGGGACTGGGGGTGATATACCTAGGAGGGGAAATCCTGCATCATGTGGTAATTCTGTGTTTAACTTCTTAAGGAACCAGCAAACTGGTTTTCACAATGGCTGCACTATTTTGCATTTCCAGCAGCAATGCATGAGAGTTCCAATGTCTCCACATCCTCCCCAACATCTGCTATTTTCCATTATTTTGCTCATTGCCCACTTAGTGGGTATGATGTGGTACTTGTGACTTTGAGTTGTGTTTTCTACTAACTAATGACAGTAAGCATGTTTTTATGAGAACGGAGCCTTTTTGAATCAGACAAAACTCAGATTCAAATTTGGGCTCTGCCATTTGTGTGATTTTGATTAAGCAGTGGTGAGATTCTGAATATTGATTTGTTCATCAATAAAATGTGATTAACTGTTGCATCTCAGACCCCTTGTGAGGTGTAGGAGGGATATTGCATGTAAGATGCCTGGAGCAGTGCTTGTCACACTGTGGCATGTACTTAGCTCATCTTCTAATGGCTCCATCTCAGGCCCTTCAGTACCAAAAGAACCAAGGGCCCAAGGAGCAAGGACAGAAAGTCTACTGGTTCCAGCACATAGATTACCACTTCTTTTCTCTTGCCAGTCTCTAACCATTCTCACCTTCTCTTAGCTGCTAAATGGGAGTATGCAAGCAGCCCTGTGTAATTAATGGCTGCATTTTATTGCACTGAATCATCAATTTTATATTAAAATGCTAACAGAGGGGGCCCTTTTCCAGCCACCTGAATCACCTCCAAGTCAGACTGTAAGTGGCCTGTGGCCCCTTCAGATTATATGGATACTCAGAGGCTATATGCCTTGGGTGGCTGCCACCTCCCCAGGATGTCACAGGATGCAGGGGCGTCAGGGGGCACTTCCACCCAGGAGACCTTCCTTCCTTTCATTCCCATTCAGTGCAGAAAAGCATCAAGTAATTGAGGAATGTGCCCTGACTCTCACTTCTTGATCTTTGTGCAGAATGCTTACATGCGACATACTGTTTTCGCCATAATGACCATGTGAGCTGAGTTCTTGTACCCCTGTGAAAGATGAGATCAGAGAGCTCAAATGCTCTGCCCAAGGCCATACAGCTAATAAATGAAACAAAGGATTACAACGCATGTCTGACTCCAATACCCTAATTTCTTCCTACTGAAGTCCACAACTTCCCTTGACTCATGGATAAACCAATATAGAAACTAACTAGACTCCAAGTGCCTTGAGAGTAGGAACCATAGATAATGTTGTTTAACAGAATCCCAGCTGTGACATTTTTTTCCATCTAAGTCAAAAATCCAAAATCTTTTTAAGTTTTAACATTTTAGTGGAGGTCGTGGGTTATTCATCTTCATGCTGTACTCAGATCCTGGCCCTTAATTATGCTCAGTAATATTTGTTGTACAAATATGTCTAGCACTGTGTTCTCCATATGGTGAGCACCGGAAATGTGGCTTGTCTGTATTTCAATGTGCTGTAAGCATAAAACACATATTGGGTTTTGAAGACTTATGGAAGATGTTTAAAATATTTTAGTAATAACTTTGTTAATTTCATGTTAATATGATGATATTTTAATATACTGAGTAAAATGCAATATATTCTGTAAATTTTATTTGTACTTTTCATTTTTACCTTTTGAATGGGGCTACTGGAACATTTAAAATGGCTATGTGGTTTGCATTATATTTCTATTGAACCTGGTCTATAGGCATTGTTGTTGAGCCTCAGTTTTCACTCTGAACACATGGTACCTTAATACCTACAAGAAAGAAACGAAGGTCAAAAGAGTTGTGGAAATGGAGGCTTGACCAGAAGGAAAAGCCTTTATGGATGCTTTTACGGTAATTATAGGGGCATGGTCTCTGTGTGCCTGGACATGTGGAAGGTTGGGGAGTCACCAAGATCTTGGTAAGTCTGATTAGAGTTCCTACAAGAAAACAGGTCCAGGTGTTGGAATCAAGTAAGAGACCTACTAATCCTTAGTGGTCAACATATCAGGCATTTGCCACCCCTCTACATCCACGTGCATGCTTGTATCTGTGCACACATAGGCAGGTGCGTGCGCACACACACACACACAAACACTCTCCCCCTACCCCTCTCTCTCTCTCTCACTCTTTCCCTGGTTGTATTAAGCATGAAGCAAGCTTTGCAGGTAGACAGACCAAACTTCAATCTCAGTTCTTCCACTTACTACCTCGTATCACCCCTCTGAGACAATTGTTCATCTATGAAACCAAAACTCATGATACAGTCCTTACAAGGATGGCTGTGGACATGAAACAAAGTATTTGCTCATATTTTATTATAAACCAGCACAGAGACTTTAGTGGATTTACCAGCCACTGTCTGAATTTGAACTGTGGTTCTACTATTTGCAAGCTGTCAGCCTGGACAAAATACTTAATTTCCATGCAGCTTCATTTTCTCACCATCTGAAATGGGAATAAATGTAGTAACCTACCTTCTAGGGTTCTTGTAAGTAGGAAATGAGTCAACACATTTAAAGGCTTTAGAATGGTGCCTGGAAGAGATTCCGTGCTATGCAAGTGTTAGCTTTTCTTATATTAGAATTGCCTGGTGACTTTTCTGTCACCCCTTATCTTGCCCCAGTAAGGAAAGAACAATGTCTGAATCCTGTCTGCTAGATTTGTTCACCATGGTAGGGACATAACAGGCCACGTGTTTATGATGAAATGGAGATTGGAAGGAAGGAAGGGAGTGAGAATTTTGCTGAAATGTGTCAAAGTGTGGATGTGGCATTGAAGGGGCTGTGGGAAGACTCCAGGTTGGCCTCCTGACACAGATAGATCCCTCCTTTTTGCTCTGTGACTCCAGACACAGCAGAAAATATAGCAGATGTCTTCTGAACATAAGAGAACAACATTATCAGATGCCTTCATTTTCCCCTTGGCCAAGAATTATATGTAGATGAACAAAAGCCTTCCTCCTTCCCTTTTCCCCTTTTTTTCTTTCTTTTTTTTTAAGAGTAAAATATTTTAATGGCAATTTAAAAAGCCCTGCTGGCTTCTAGGGACCTCTCCTCTTTAGTCACATCCAGAATCTCCACGAAGCGCCTGCCAACTCCATTTAAAGCACAGCCTTTAAATGGAGAACTGCATCTGGCAGAATCTGAAGTCTCCTGATGTCTCCAGGCCCTGCTTTTAGTTGCTGAGGAGTGGGGAATTGTTCAATAAGGTTTAGGGACAGACCTTGCCTGATGACACACATGTTTGGAGACAAAGATCAGATGTTGCTGTCCCTTATACTTTCCCACTCATTAGAACATACTATGTCAAGGAAGGATGGGTGTGGGGAGGCAGATATTAATATTTCAATTTTACAGAGCCTTAAACTGAGAGACAATGTCATGAGTAGCGGGAAATTTGAGCTTGGACATTAGGTCTACCTGGTTTCAAAATCCACCTTCACTCATTTTTCTTTTCTGAGCGTCACTTCCCTCATCTGTAAAGTTCGCACAATAGTGCACCCATAGTCCTTCCTAAAGGTACTATGAGTTTGAAATGAGATGTTGTGTGCAAAGCTCTGAATGCCATACTTAGCACCTTGACACTCGAAGGATGATCTGCTCTTTCAGGGTTCACTCATGAGTGGACTCAAAGAAAGCAATGCGTATAATTCAGAGATCAAATTTGGAGGTGGGTGCACTAGCCTCGAAGCTTAACTCTCCTAGTCATCAGCTGTGTGACTATGCAAGTAACTTTGCCTGTCTTTGCGTCTTTGCTTTATTATCTAGTTTGTTAATTACACCTCTCTTATGAGTACATTATGATGAGGATTGTCTGCATTCATATCTACAAATCTTCCAGGTACATAGTAGATTGTGCAACAATGCTGTTAGAATGAATGAATGTGTAATAACCATATTGCAGAGAAAGTGTCTGCAAGTAGAATTTCTATATACTGAATGCCATTTCAAATACCCTACCTGAGGAAATTACATAATAAATCATTTCGTGAATTGAATAACATTTCTCTCTAATGTATGTTTTTCTTTTCCTCAGTTGGAATTTTTGAATAGGTAATAGGTTTGCATGGTGCTTGATTGAAAAGATGCAAAGAGTTTATAGAGAAAAGTAGCCTCCTTCTGTTCCCGTCTTTCAGTCATTTAATTCCCCATCTAGGACAATCACTTTTACCAGATTCTTAAGTTTCTTGCCAGAAAGTCTATTACTCTAGATAGATGTCTGAAGCACCATCAACAAAACAATTTTAAAACCCAAGGTCCTTATTCTCCTATGCCCATCTACTCAGAAGTTCTCTCTCCTGGTTATTTCTTCTCTAGGGCAGATAATTTACCAATCCTTTAATCCCTCTCTTTTTGTATCCTGCCTTTTTTTCTTTTTTTTTTTTTTTA
>NW_016107635.1:1682762-1694057 GCF_001604975.1 Cebus imitator | reverse complement strand
GAGGGACGGTGGGGGTTGGGGAGCTGGGGAGAGATAGCAAGGGGAGAGATGCCAGATGTAGGTGATGGGGAGGAAGGCAGCAAATCACACTGCCAGGTGTGTACCTATGAAACAATTTTGCATGTTCTTCACATGTACCCCCAAACCTAAAATGCAATAAAATTAATAAATGGGAAAAAAAATAAAATAAAATAAAGTGACCTTCTTTTTACAGTCTAAAAAAAATGCAGAAAGATAAAAATTAAAAATTACTCATATTTCTCTCTTTGGAATGCATGGCTATTAGTATTGTGGCATAATTCCTTTTAGCCTTCTTTCTTTTTCTTTTCTGCTGTCAGTCACTCACAGCATATGAAGGCATTGCCCTTTTCCTTCCACAGTCCTCAGTTTGTCTCTGAAGCACCCTTACCACTCATCTCCTTCTCCCATCCTGATTGCACACACCCTCCTGCAAGCCCTGACCTCCATTCACCTGGGTAGTCACTGAGCCTCCTGGCTGCTTACCCTGCGTGGAACCCATCCTGCAGCCTGGGCACCACCAGCGTGTTCTTCCTTGTACACACAACAGCTGGCCAATCCACACTTTTGCTCCAGAATCTTCCATGACACCCAAAGTAGGCCCCTTATCCTCCATTTGGCAACCAAGGCCTCCCCCTGTGAGTCTCCGGTGTGTCTTCCCAGTCATTTCTCCACTTAATGTTACCTCTGATTGCCCACACAGCCCAATCCTGAGGGTGCTCAAGTTGGTACCTCTGCTGGAACTCCAAATTCTATCAGTGCAGCCCCATCCATCCTTTAAGACCTGACTTAAATCTTCACTCCTACATAAAACCTTCTCAGGTCCTATGTATTGAAATGAATTGCACTCCCCCATATTCCTAGCATCTCATTGAGTGGTAAACAGAAGCCATGAATTAGGTTTAAGGCTCCTTAGGATTCCATTTGTGCCCCTGATAGCTTATGATCCCCTGCCTGGCAAAGACTGAGTCCTATTTATCTTTGTACCTCCAGTGTCTTGCTGTGAACCTGGCATATAGTAAGCACTTGAATGAAATGCGGTTAAAATTAAGTTGTCTAGAGTGTGTTCTTAGAGGTAGGCTTATCAACAAAAGCAACAATAGCTGTCAGTTACTTAAGATGTACAATGGACCAGGTATTTTATATATCATATCTCCTTCAATCTTCGCAGCAATCTCACAAGGTGAATAGTTATTATCCCTATTTTAGAAAGACAGAACCCAGGGCTCAGAAAGGTGTGTTTTCCCTTCAAGATCACACAGCCCAGAAGCTGCTGAGTCATGCTTGGACCCCAGATCTGCCTCACTGCAGAGCATGAACTCCTTCCATTCATCACACCGACTGCTGGGTCGCTTGGGATTTACAGAGAGGAGTCTGGGGATGGGATTGGCTGCTGATCTTTGGGATGGTTGAGGAATCTCACAAAGTTCTGGAGGCCTGTGAGGCTAACTGATAGATTGTGCTTCCTCACAGGGGGAATCAGCTTTGGGAGAGCCAAGGGGACGTCAGGCTCAGAGGCAGACGACGAAACGCAGCTGACGTTCTATACGGAGCAGTACCGTAGTCGCCGCCGCAGCAAAGGTAATGGTGTCCTTGGAAGGTTTCAGAACCAGAGTTTGTAGAAGGAAATGCTGGAAATCAGATTTTGTGTTCACTAGCAAATCCTGAATTTTCTCTAACCTGGTCCCAATCTGGTTATAACTGAGCTTGGTATCTGCTGCCTTGACTATATTGGTGACCTTCGGTATATCCTTTTCCTGACTTCTTCTTTATTTGCTTTCTGTCCTACCTTATTCCTCAAAAAATATTGTGAATTTTTTTAGTTTATGCAGATTTTTAAAAATTCAAAACAGGTAATGAAATAATCATCTTAAAATGAAAATAAGAATAAGAAAAATTATTCAAACCCAGGTGGGGTTGATGCAGAGTAATCCCTGCCATACTGTTTTGTAGGTCTTAGAAGAGGCTGGCAGTTTAATTAAGAAATTCCTGGCAGCCAAAGTGTAAAGGGAAACATACTAAGAAATAAAATGTACAGTGTTAATGGGACAAAATGGAGCATTTGTTCAGGAAATTCTACTTACCAGAACAGAGATAAAGTATAAACTATGCTTGATATGTATAAACAAGATACTATGTGGCTTTCTAGATAGCTTCTTCAACAGATAAAATTCAGTATTGATGCATAATTATTTCTCACAATGACGCTCCGTGTAGGGTGATGGCCAAATGCTGAAGCAGGACTCCACAAATGTCCCTGTGGCCAAGATCCATCGTTCTCAGGTGATTCAATGTGCTCTGAAGGGAAAACACAGCATATTTCAGGCAATTCCCTGTGAATTTACTTCCTCATCTCGGATTCTCCATGAGGATGGGAAAGCAGCCAGTTTGAGACTGCATTCTTGGAAGAGACCCTCCTGGGGTACAAACATGAATTCCATGCCAGTGATGAAGGGCAGATCCATGCATGGGCTCTGACCATCCACTGAAAAGAAGGTCCTGTGACAAACACATCTGGGGCATGTGGCAGGGTACCTGGCTCTCCTCACCTACCTCCTCAAAGAAGTGAGCTGAGGAAGGAGCTGGGGCAGGGAGAAGGAGGAGGAGGAAGCTTTCTCACAAACCATTCTGCATGCATTCTATTAATGCACAGTGGACATTGCAAGAGCACAGATCCCCATAGTTTCTCTATGCTGCTTTTGCTCTTAGGCAAGTTATTTACCTTCCGTATGCCTCAGTTTTCTCATCTGCAAGCTGGACCTTGTAGCTGCCTCATGGGGTTGTGGATGAAATTTGGTTAAGTTGTGTAAAAACTTTATCATGATGCCTTGTGTATGCTAAGAGCAAGGTGAGGCAGACATTATTAATATCAGTTCAGTTCTCATTGTTGTTTTTCCTACGTCCTCACCTCTGGCATCTTTCACTGAAAAGCCCCATGTGGGAGGAGTGTTTCCATTGACACATTACATGGGTAGGGTTTGCACCCTCTGTAGCCATTGGAATAATGGGATCTGCCTCTCATTCCTTCACACTCCAACTTTCTCCACTTAATCTTAGCCAGAAAACTAAGAAGCAACCCTCAGCTTCCTGGAATCTGCAGTGGGGATTTAGAAGTTGACGATTGATGATTCTTGACTGGTCTTCTCCCTTCCACAATCCAACAGCCAGAATTAGGGCTGGGGAAGTCAATGGGTCCCCTCAGCAGGACTGGGCTATTTATAGCTAATTGGAAAAACGTCCATCACTGAGCATGCCCCCATACATTGGAGTTCAACTTAGAAAAGCAAAAGCCAGCTCAAGGCCTTGAGATGAATGGTTTAACCCAGCACCTCCATAGGCTCCAGAAGGTGGGGCTGTGTTTTCAGTGTAATGAGAACAGGGCTGTAATGCCACCCCCCTTTCCCTCCCTGGCCCTATTGCCTGCTGGTTGTCAGAGCTGCTTAGTTCATCTCTCTCTTCCGTGTATTTTCCACCAATAGCATGTCCTTCTCCCTCCACCTCTAGTTTCCATGTCTTCCTTTTCCTCCTCAGTACCTTGGGTTTATTTGCTTACTTTTTGTTTAACTTCCATTTATTCTTTTTTAATTTTTCTCTTCTGCTCTTCTTCCCTTCTTTCTTCCCTCCGTTATCACTGCCTCCTTCTCCGCATGTGTTCTGTTCTCTCTCTTCTCCTTTTTTCTTTATTTTCTTATCTTCTTCCCTCTTTTTCACCACTCTCTGCTTATTCTCTACTAGTCCTTTCTTCCTCTCTCCTTCCTTCCATTCCTTCATTGCTCCCTCCTTCCTTTCTTTCTCTCCTTCCCTCTCTTCATTCTTTTCTCCTCCCTCCCCCTTCTCCCTTCCTCCCTTCCCCCTCCCTCCCTCACTTCCTCCCTCCCTCCCACCTTCCCTCCCTCTCTTTCTCTTTTCTTTCTTTCTTCCTTTCATACATACCACAAATATTTCCTCTGTACCAGCTACATGCCTGCCATTCTTCTAGGTATTAGGGACACAAGCCCAGCAACAATTTAAAATTCCTGCTCTTGCAGGGTTTGTATTATATCAAAATACAAATATATTAGATGGTGATAAATGCTAAGGGAAAAAGGCGCAACAAGAAAGGGAACCGAGAGAATATGGAAGGAATCGAATGCTTAGATTCAGTGAGCCTAAATTACCCTACCCTTTTTGCAGGATCACAGGGAGAGCATTCTTAATACTGTGTTTGATGTTGTGAAGGTTGTTGCTGGTGCTGCCGCAGCTGCTGTAATTTTTTGTTGTTGAATACAGAGAGTGAATTCGGTTCTGCATCATCTTTGTTCTAGTCAAATGACCTTAGAACCCAGTGTCTCGGTCTGCAAGTACCACAGTCCTTCATGAAAGGCCTGTGACTCGTTTTTTACTCTTTCATATACTTTGGGCAGGAGTGAGGGCGCCTTCAGCAGTCACTGACTTAGTGGGGAAACTGCGCAGGACAGAGCTGAGCCAAGGGAAGTCAAGGAGCCTTTGGTGGTGTGAGAGCAACAGAACATGGCACTAAGAGCATGGATTCTGGTGGTGGGTTACGTGGGTTCAAATACCAGCCCCACCACTTACTGGCAGTACCATATTAATCATGGAACTTAATGTCTCTGTGCATCAATTCCCTGAGTTGTAAAATGAGGATATTAAGATTAAAGCATAGAGAGTTGTTCTAAAGATTAAAATTACTTTATATCTGTGAAGCATTCTGGTGGAGGTAGGGAAGGAGAAAAGAAGTTGTGGCAGAGTGACATTGCTGAGAAGGACCATTGGGTTTACTTTGGGGGCAGGAAGGGAGTCGCCGACCTGCTACCAACTTGCTGTGTGACCTCAGTAAAGTCTTTTTTATCATCCAGGTCTCTGTTTTTTTAATTTGAAACACGGGAGAGTGGACGGGTCTGAGCCAATCCAATTTGAGCTCTGAGATCTCTTAGTTGTTTGTGGATGACACGTGGTGCGTATTTGTGAGAATCTCCTGTTCTTGTGATGTACCTGGCTTCCAGCTTCAGCTTCCTTTACACTCTATTTACCTCTCCCATGCCCAGTGCCACTCCCCTTTTCTGTTTCCCTCCTTTCAGGTCTAACTGTGACACTAGAATGGTTCTGCTGTCCCCTTTGGCTGTGCCGATGGGTTCTTTCTTCCCTACACCCCCAGGCCTGCCTGGACCAACAACATCCCAGTCCTTTTCCTCTGCCATCACCATTTCAGCTCCTCTTTAGCAAAGGCGATGACTCAGCAGTTCTCTGTGGTCTGCCCAGGGGTGTGTGAGGCAGCCCATCTGTGACACAAAAATGATGAAGTATACGGAGGTCGGGGAAGGAAGAGATAAAAGTAACAGGAAAGGCAGTTCTTTGTGCTAGTTGAGAATGGTCATCTAATAGCATTTGGGACTCCATATGAATTCACTGTAACCCTTTCAGGTCTATCTGAAAAATAGGAGCTGAGCTGTGTTTCCCAAATCTAGGGGCATGTAGGCTTTGATAAAGACATTCAACTTTACCATCTTTGAAGTACTCAGAAGGAAGTTGAGGCTTTGGGGCCATCTGTGTGTGACAGGAACAGTGATTTTCAGTCCTGGCTTTGCCGCCACATTTCTGTTTGACCCTGGGCAAGTCACTGCTGGTCTCTGAGGCTTACTTCTGCAATCTCTAAGTAGAGATTTCAGAGGAGTGCTCAGAAGCAACTCCATCAGCACTGGTGAAGTTATTCCTGGGGTCCTACACTGCAGTTCAGACTATTTCAGATATTAGAAGATTTTGGAAGACAAAGTTACTGAACTGAGCATTTCGGATTATCCCAGCTTTGAGAGAATAAAGACATGATGGACAGCAGCTAAATATGGGCAGGCTTCCTGAAAGAGCTGAGGCTGGAAAGTTGCCTGGGTCTCAGACATGGCTCTGCCTCTTTTCATCCATGGGACATTAACCAGTATTCTCAAATTCTCATCTTTAAAATGGAGTCACCACATCTGCCTTACAGGGTCATTGTGAAGAATAAATAAAATAATTAGTGTCCTCTTTATAACTTCAATTTCTGCCAACAAGTTCTCCCCTTCTCCACTGCTGCCATCCTAGTCCCTGTCACCTGCATCCTTTGCTTTCAAACTGCTAAAAAGTCCCTTCTAATGGTCTCCCTTGCTGTGCTCCAGCCCATTCTCAACCTAGTAGCCAGAGTGACCATCTTTACAAATGTAAATAGGGATCCTGTTGCTTCTTCCCTTAGAAGCTTTCAATGCTTCCGTTTTACTTTCAGGATGAAATGGAAACTCCCTGTCACACCTGCTACCCTGAGTGGCCTTGCCCTACCTCTCTCCCCTAGGCTCTGTCTGCTCCTTCCCTTGCCCCCTCGCCCCTGGGACCTCTTCCCCAGCTCTCCTGCATCTGTCCTGCCACAGCCATCACAGCATTTGTCTCCTGGCATGCTCTTCCCTGCCTTTTGGCTTGTTCACCCCCCACTCACGTGAGATCTCCACTTAAATGGCATATTTTCTGCAAAGCTGTCTGTACCTGAGTTCATTTCCCCTGTCTTATTCTGTACCAGATGCTGTGATGTACCCCTTTTGTAGACTTGGTCGCCACTATAATTTTACATTTACTGATATGCTTCCCGGGTACCGATTGTGTCCTCCACTGAACTGGAAACTTCATGAGGATAGACACATTGTCAGTTTGTCCAGTTTTATCCTCAGCACCAAGCACAGGGATGGGCCCATAGCAGGCACTGGGTGAATATTTTGAATGAATGATGAATGAGTGGGTGAAAGAAACACCTGCACAATGTCTGGCTTACAGGTGTTCAGGATGGAGCCTGCTTTTCTGTCTGCCCCTCTTGTTTTCTCTCATTTTATACCTGCTTGCTGGAAAAGGACATGCTCTCCTCCTCCCTTCTTTTTCCTGCTCCTGGTAAGCAGAGCTGGAAACTTACTGTTTGATATAGTGAACCCCATTTCTCTTAAAAGATTCCGTATGTCAGTATGTTCAGCTGTCTTATTCTTTAATTCTGTATTTTAAAGTTTAACTTCCTTGTAGTTTCAGTGAACAACCTTTTCCACCAGTTCTAATCAGTAGTTCACATCTGTTCCCCTGCCCCATCCTGACTCATCCCAGTCACCTGCTCTGGTCACCTGCTCTGGTCACCTGCTTTGACCCCTGCTTACCTGCTCTGACCTGCCTATAACCATCCTTCCCACTCTGCCAAACTACCCACCCCTCCACTCTGGCTCGTACCTCTGCTCCCTTTAAGATAGCCAATCAGAATTAGACTAGACTGTGCTTGGTAACCCTAGCCAATAGGGGAATGACACAGCAATAGGGGCGACCTCAGTCAGGCATAAGTACCCCTCCCCTCCTTGTCCAGGTGTGCACTCGCCCTCGTTTCATCCGTGAGCTGCACCCTTCTATAGAAGTAAGTTGCCTTGCTGAGGAAATTTATATTTCAGTGCTACTTCTTTTGCGGCCTCGAAAATTCTACTTATAACATTACCTCTTCCTATTTTTCTGCTTCGAGGCCATCAGGAAGGCCATGCCCAGCTGTAGCAAGAGGGCTTGAGCATTGCTGGTGAAAAACACACTCTGCCTGGGTTCTTGGAGTATGATTGTCATGTGTGCCATCTGGGAATGATGTAACCAGGCCAGACTGCATGGCAGAAAAAGTTACACTGGGGGGTGGTGGTGGGGTGCGGGACATGGAGGAGAAGAGAGCAAGCATCTAACAAGTGTTTGTACATAGATCTCTCTCAGCATACCCCATGAGAAAAATAGAACTGGCGTTAGACTCAGCCAGAGCTGGCTATGAGTCCTGACCTCACCTTATCCTCCCTTCCATGTGGCTCTAGATGGATTTTAACCCCTGGGTGCTTCCCTTGCAGCTGTTGACACCTGCCTTACAGAGTAAGCACAGAGTAGAAGGTGCTGGGTCTTACTCGAAGGTGCTCAAGAAATATTTGTTCTTTCTTCTCATATTTTCTTTCCCTTCCAGACATTCTGAGCTCCAAACTAAATCAGCTGAAATCCCATTTTCAGCAATAGAATCCCTTATGAAAAAGATTTGCTGTGTAGTCTGGAAGTACTTTTGTCTTTCTTAAGCCTTAAGCTCTTTGTATGGAGAATGGGACTACTTTGGAGGGGTGTCTGGTATAACCAGGTAGAACCTCATCCCAAAGCACAGAACTATAGCCATCAATATGGATAATGGAAGGAAGTAGAAAAGAGGAGACAGATGGAAAAACAGAGTCGGAGAGAACAAGATATGTGAGTCTGGTGGGATTTCCTAAATAAGGGGTCAGCAGTGTTCTGCTGTAAGTGAACAGTTGGCAAACATTCTCAGCTTTCCAGGCCTTCCAGTCCATGTTGGATCTACTCAATTTTGTTGTTGGACCGTGAAACCTGCCATAGGCAACACATAGATGAATGGACATAAATATATTCTAATAAACGTTATTTCTAAGAACAGGTGCTAGTTCAGATTTCACCCATGAACCTTAGCTGACTCCTGTCTTAAACCATCGACATGTTACCCTCACCTGTATGTCTGGTCCAGGAAGCATGCATAGAGTTTCACCAGGCTCTGTGAAATAAGTCTAATCCCAAATCATATATGATCATGCTGTCTAAAAGAGTCTATTTGTTGCCCATCAGCCAACAAGTGGATAAAGAAACTGTGGTATACACACACACACACACACACACACACACACACACACACATAATGGAATACTACTTGGCCATAAAAAAGAATGAATTAACAGCATTTACGGCAACCTGGATGAGATTGGAGACTATTATTCTAAGTGAAGTATCTCAGGAATGGAAAACCAAACATCGTATGTTCTCACTGATATGTGGAACTAAGCTATGGGGATGCAAAGGCGGAAGAAGGATACAATG
The DNA here is from genome assembly GCF_001604975.1 of Cebus imitator. Classification (NCBI taxonomy): domain Eukaryota; kingdom Metazoa; phylum Chordata; class Mammalia; order Primates; family Cebidae; genus Cebus; species Cebus imitator. The sequence goes on along the minus strand of NW_016107635.1, from coordinate 1,685,153 downwards.
GACTTTAGTGACTTGAGAGGAAGGGTGGGAGGAGGGAGAGGGATAAAGGACTACAAATAGGGTGCACTGCTCAGGTGATGGGTGCACCAAAATCTCACAAATCATCATTAAAGAACTTACTCATGCAACCAAATACCACCTGTACCCCAATAACCTCTGGAAAAAATAAAAAAAATTAAGAATGGAAACAAACAAAAAATAAATAAAAGAGTCCATTTGTCCTGCAAGGCTTTCTAGGTTTGATCAGCTAAATAACCCTCCAGTTTATCATTGTTTTAAGTGTGCCAAATCTGATGGTGTTTTACAGAATTAAGTAATAAACTAGCTATTGTAATAGTTACTACTGGGAAGACGTCAACTTATATTCATTTGAGATGATACTCCATAGGCAAAGAATGTTGGGCTCAGGGTGTTCAAGTCCATACCTCACCATCAACTAGCTTAGTGATTCTTGGCCAGCCTGTGCTCCCTCAGGGCCTCAACTTTCCTATTGTCATACAAGGATATTTACGTCATATGTCATCAAGGCATATGCCTCATTGTAGTTTAACCTGTATTTGTGAAATAAGTGACTCAACTAACCGTGCTGCTGGGCAGTGTGAAAATGGGGCCTGAGCACTCAACCTCACTGTGGTTACAGTCTCTGGAGGCAAGGAGTGTGGAAACACACAGGGAAGCACTGCTAATCAGAATAAATGTGAGTGAAGCTGAAGGTCCAGATGAGAAGTGCACGTGGTTTGCCCATCCCTGGGCACAATGCTGAGCAGGAAACAGAACAGTTATAGCCGCTGGACCATTTCAGCAGTGCAAATACCAGCATGAGCCTCCCAGCCCAGCTCTGTGCTATATGGATTTGGGTACACCTCTCTCCCTCTCTGGACCTCACTTTTCTCATTTCCAGGTTGCTCAGCCAGTTACAGACATCCAGGTTTTCTGATTCTCAATTTCATGTACTTTCCTCTAAGCTTTGCTGCTTAGTTCTCCAGCAGAAAGAACCAGAGCATGAATGCTACTGGTTGGCATGTTTGTTTTAGTTGCTTGTTTTAACATGACAATTTCTAAGCTGGGAGTTTCTGTAAATAAGAACCACTGAATCCATAAGCAAAACTTTGTGCTAAGATATATAGATATGTGACTTTTCTTTATGATTCTCCACCCCTTCCCACTTCACACACACACACAGTTTAATCCTGTTTTCGAGGAAAAGAATAGGTGAGGAAAAGTTCAAGCCTTATCTGCAGAGGAGGCCTTTGGGAACTGAAGCCTTCTGTTATGAAATATAAGCTGTGAGTCCAGAAATGGATCAGAGACTCCAGGAAATGAAAATGGGATGGAGTGAAAGCTGAGCATCTGCAGAATGGTACCTGCCAAGGTGTGAGGGCGGATAGTACATGGCACACTGGGGAAGGGGGTGGAGGAGAGATGCCAGAACTGAGTAGAACCCAAGTTCATGTGCAGGAATGATGGAAAATGAGACTAAAGTAAGAGGCAGCAGCTGTGCCTTGACCACTGACAAAGGGCTTACCTCATCCTTTATCCATCACTTCTCATCAAACAGCAAGGTTCTTTTTAGCTGGGAGGGAAATCCATTCTATCTTCTATTTTATGCTCATAGAAACCAAGGCTCAGAGAAAGGAGGCATTTTCCTCAAGGTTAAAAATGTCATCTCCTCAAATGAAAAATCAAATGGGGCAAAATGTTAACAACAGGTGAAGCTAGGCCAAAGATAGATGACCATTCTTTGTACTTTTCTTATCTTTGCAACTTTGTCATGTTGAAATTATTTCCAGTAATACACCCAGCAGATAATAGGGCTTCTGTGTTGAACATAGGCTTTGGAATCAGTAGATATGGGTTTAAATCTTTGCTCTGCCATTTCCTAGCATTGCAGAACTTAAGGCAAGACACATTTGTTCTCTGACCTCAGTTTCTCTTGAGTAAAGGAAGACGAGTATAGTAGTTGTCCTTCTGTTCTCCCTTGGGCTTGTTATGAGGATTAAATGAGTTAACGTAAGCAGAGGAAATGCTTAGCCCGGTGCGCCCACCATGTGATTATTTTATTGCTAGCCAATTACACATATCACATCATTGCCTGAGCCACACAGGCTCTAGGGCCTCTTTCTAATGTACTGGCTTGCAAATTAATCTTCCTTCTAGAAAAACAATGTGGCCAGGCACAGTGGCTAACTCCTGTAATCTTGGTACTTTGGGACACCAAAGATCACTAGAGCCCAGGAGTTCCAGACCAGCCTGGGCAACATGATGAAACCCCATCTCTACACACACACACAAAATTAGCCAGATGTAGGGGCAGGTACCTTTAATCCCAGCGACTCAGGAGGCTGAGGCTGGAGGATTGCTTGAGCTCCAGAGGTCGAGGCTACAGTGAGC
>NW_016107635.1:1651849-1682685 GCF_001604975.1 Cebus imitator | reverse complement strand
AAAAAAAAAAAAAAAAAAGAGAGAAAAAAAGAAAGAAAGAAAAGAAAACAATAAACATTTTTGTTGAAAATGTGAGTTTTGCAGGCCTAGCCTTTTGGGGACATTGTGATGCAGCTTTTCACTTCACCATCCTCTGCTTCTTGCCTAAAGGTAGCCTTGTTCCTGGGCAGATCTACTGGCTACCCTTTACCAGCTGGCAGAGCACACCCCCAGGACCCGCTACTCAGAGCAGAGTAAACACTGAAGACACATCAGTTAGCATTCTGTCAGCCTCTAAAGCCCTGTAGCCAGAGTAACCTGGAAGAGAGGGCTAGGCTTTAAGGAGAGGAAATGATCTCAGCGATGTGGGGCAGGTTGGCCTGCTATTCCCTCCATGCAGGGATTCCCACTGAGGACAACATGACTAGAGGCTCAAGGAAAACTGTTAGCTTGAGGACCCACAGGTGAGTGTACCAGCACCTTCAGGGGGTGAGTTTCTCTGGTTATTACAGAGCCTGGACATGGATATAGAGAAAGCAGGGGGGAGTTAAGACAGGGTGGAAAGCCAGGGGAAAGAGTGCTAGGTGAGGGACAGGAGGAGGAAGAGCAAAGCAAGAGAATGTCATGAAATCACTGGAAGTCCTACGACTTGGGTTTGAATCCTACGTGTACTCTCATTGGGTTAAGGGGCTTTGAGCAAGGCTTTTGGCCTCAGTTTCCTATCTGTCGACCAGCAAGATAGAACTTGACACTCTCTGAGTTCACAATAAAACCATTCTAGGGTCCATAATAGAAATGGGTTCAACAAGAAATGAAAGAGAGGAAAAGAACAGAAGAGACTGTATTAGTTTTATTAAATTATCTCTATGCTGATCTGTGCTCTCCAAATGTATCATTTCATATTATTCTAAACAATATCAGGAGAAGGGATTTTTTTTCCTCCCCGTTTAATAGATGGAAAAACTAAGAATTGAGAGGGCTCACTTTCCTAAGGCTGCCATGAGGTAAGAGAAGCTTGAGTGTGTATTAAGCTATTGGATTTCAAAATCTACTCAGGCCATTATAAGGGTAAATGAGATAAACCCTGTAAAGTGCATACAACAGTGCCTGACACAAGGTATGTATTCAATAAGAGATAGGAAGAGGATACCCGTATCTGTGTCTGACACAGGAAGCCTGATCATATCCCTGAGAACTTCCTGGTGTCAGCTCTGTAACTACTGTGATGGTGAGGAAAGGTAGCCTGGGAGGGGCTGGGACCAGAAATAGTGGTGGTCAGAACCAGCTCAGGCCCTGAGAAGTTAGTTCAGTATGGAGGACAGAAAGCAGCATCTGTGGGACCAGCCCTCCCCGGGAACCACCAACAGTGGGGGCCTGGTATTTGGTCACGTAGGAAAACATATAACAAGGAGGACTTGCAGTGGTGTGCAGAGGCCAGCCCATTCCAGTTTGTTGACAGCCTATTGTGCTCATCTTGTCCCAACTCTGCTGTGAGTGATGCCACTTTGGGAGCTTGTAATCAGCCATGGGAGAAAGATTCATACTATGGAAACTGGAAAATACTTAAAATGGAAGCTGCCTGCTCTTACTCAGAGAGCCCATTGTTAAACAATTACCAGCACACCACTGGGGAGAACTGTCAGTAAGAAGTAGGAACTTAGCCACGGGCTGTGATTCAAAGACCATTTTCTAGAAATAGTCTGAGCAATCCAGTATCTTCCCCGAGGATGATGCACTAGATGGTGAAGTGTTATGGGGGGTGGGGAAGGCAGGCACGAAGCAAACTACAACATCCAAGGCCCAATGAGGAGGATTCCTTTTCAGAAACAGAAGACAGTAAGGTCAGCTGGAGAAGCTGAATATTTAGGGCCTGAATAGGAGGCTGGGTACTCTGCTGCTTCCTACTTGAAAGAATGATGAGTTCTAGAACCAAGATCAGGGCAGAACCAATGGTAGGGCAGGTGTTCTCAGCTGTGTGGGAAGAAGAGCTGTCAGGGCTGGGTAGTTCTTTAGCCTAAATGAATCTCAGAATCAGTTTTAAAAATGCCAATCCCAAGAATCAACCTCCTCCCCGTTTCAAGGAACTGTCTGGCCAAATCTCTGGTTATAATATCCTTTCCAGATTCTAATTATTAAATATCAGCCAGCATTAAGAACCACCACTCTGGAGCTTCCTGGATATATATGAGCCAACAGCGCCTTTCAATTCCTATGCTGGCTTTGGGTCCCTATGGAGTGTATCCCCCCATTTCCCAAGCCTAGAACTTGGATAACAATGATAAGGGGAATAACTACTTAGAGCAACCATGTGCTGAGTGTCACTTTTGTGTCAGGTCTATTGCACATTCACTGATCTGCCTAGCAACCAGTTGTTGTTCTTGTCTCTATTTGAAAGAACAAAACTGAAACTAAGCAGAGAAGCTTCTTCAAGATAATGGAACCAATAAGTGCATAGCTGTGGCTTGAATTGGGGTTTGGTTGACTCCAAAAACTGTTCGTGGTCACAGTCCCCCAGAACTGTCCCCTAGGAGAACCTTGTAGATTTTTTGCTTTTTTTTTTTTTGCTTATCATAACTCTTGCTCAAATATTTAGCTGTTTGTGATTTTGTAGGAGTGAACACCTTCCTCCAGAAGGTTCTAGTAGTTCATACAGGCTTTCTGGAGAGACTCTAGTTTCTCTCATGGACAGAGAAACTGGGAGTTAAAATGTAGTAAAATACAGAAGCCTAGCTTTGATCTACATCTGCATTTGACCCTATTTAATGAGACATTAGAGAAGAGAAAATTATGTATTCAGAAATTGTTATGGGCTTAAAAAGCTCCTATCTGTCTCTCTTCTCTCCCTTCCTTCAAACCTCAAAGAAAATAGACATTGGCTTTCTTTTTCCTTAAAGATCCCTTCTGAACTACTTCTGCTCAAACCCACAGAAACATCAAGCAGTTTTGACAAATAAGGGTTCCTTGAATGCAGAAAGAAAGCCAGCTAACTACAAAAACTCCCTCCCCCAGCCATGACGGTCCCTGAAATACTGTTTAAATTGTTCTCTGTACTCCTCTTCCTGTGCAATGCCAGGCAGCTCAGCACCTGACAGCCCGCCATCGAAGGGAGGGAGATGGCTGTCAGGAATCAAATGGGAGACCAAAGGCGATAAAGCAAACATGTCGTTTTAGTTGCTTACACTAGCAAGAAGGAATAATCAGTCTCTCTCGCTTTCTTGTTTTCCAACTAGGCTCAGCAGGATTCCCCCACCCGCCTTTCCTTAGAATGAGAGACTGTGACTCTTTGCTTCCCGCCCCAAGCAAGAACACTCTGTCATCCCCTTTCTTCCCAATCCTGTGAGATGGCCAGGTTCTCTTACTCCCGAAAAACTCTTTTCCAGATAAACAGCCCATGACATACCACTGTTCATGGGCACCCGCAGTATGTCACCGGCTGTGTGAGATGCTTGCGTGCATGACCTTATTTAACTCTGACTTTCACTTTGGGAGATTTTGGGCAAGCGAATGTATGTTCCCAGGCCTGGATTTCCTCCTCTCAAAAATGGAAATGATAATTCTATCTCACAGGGTTTTTGTGATGGTTAAATGGTGTCATGTGTTATTAGAATATAAGATATGTGAAGGAAGACAGTGAAAAAAAGTCTGGGAAGGATAAATTCAGCTAGATTGAGAAAGGCTTTGACTAAATGCTAAGTTTATTCATTTTTTTCATTTGCATAATCAACTAATGTTTGCTAAATATCTAATTCTGCTGAGACTCTTTGCTAAAGACCAGAAACATGGTGGGAAATAGACCAATAGGGTGGCTTTCCTTATGAAATTTCTAGTTATGCCAGAGGAAAAAGGGAAGGGAGAGTGTATTTCACAAATAGACACTCGAATGAATATATTATTCCAAACTGTGAGGACTGCCTCTGATGAAAAGAGGAACTAATGTAATCAGGAGACTCATGAGCTATAGCTTTGAGAAGCTGATACTACCTGAAAGCTTATACCTGAAAGATCGATGGGAGATGGCCAACTTCTAAAAAATGGCATGGGCTGGGCCCGGTGGCTCGGTGGCTCATGCCTGTAATCCCAGCACTTTGGGAGGCCAAGGTGGGCAGATCACGAGGTCAAGAAATAGAGACCATCCTGGCCAACATGGTAAAACCCCGTCTCTACAAAAAATACAAAACTTATTTGGGTGTGGCGCACACCTGTTGTCCCAGCTATTCGGGAAGCTGAAACAGAATTGTTTGAGCCCAGAGGCGGAGGTTGCAGTGAGCTGAGATTGCACCACTGCACTCCAGTCTGGAGACAGAGTAAGTCTTTATCTCAAAAAAAAAAAAAAAGGCATGTCCCTGTGAGCAGAAAAAAGTTTACCCTTGAACCTACCGTGAAATGGCAAGTCTAAGAAGGGTGTTTTTTATTTTGTTTTGTTTTATTTTGTTTTTTTGAGACAGTCTCACTCTGTCACCCAGGCTAGAGTGCAGTGGCACAATCTCAACTCACTGCAACCTCTGCCTCCCAGGTTCAAGCGATTCTCGTGCCTCAGCCTCTCTAGTAGCTGGGACACAGGCATGCACCACCACACCCAGCTAATTTTTTATATGTTTAGTAGAGATGGTGTTTCACCTTGTTGGCCAGGCTTATCTTGAATTCCTGACCTCAGGTGATCTGCCCACCTCTGCCAGGAAGGGATCTATTGTTGAAGGAAGGGATCTATTACTTCATGTCTGTTTTAGGAAGATTACTCTTCCTACCGAAGAGAAAGAACTGGAAGAAAGACTGAAGGCAGGGAGACTAGTTAGGAGGCTATTGGGGTACAATGGGGACACTCTGGGTGGGCATGGTAGGGTTTGGATATCAGGAACATGTTAAAAATACAGTTAGAGGAACCCAGTGACAGACTGGCTCCAAGAAGGTGAGCCACTGAAGCTTGCTGGAAATGAATACTGGTTTCCAGCATAGGAGCTGGGAGAATCACATAGCCAGGCAAGGAGGGAGGAGTAGGTGCTCAGGAGAGAAAAAGATGAGCTGGATTCTGGAGCTGCTGCCTTGAGGTGCCTGTGAGCCATTCAGATGGTGACAATGCCAAGCAGGTCTGAGGTCAGAAGTGTTCCAGTCGAGGGGAGAGTGTGGGAGTCAGACCTCAGTGGTCGTATATCAGTTTTCTATGAGTAACCAGTTGATACAAACATAGCAGCTTCAAACAACATGCATGTATTAACTCCCAGTTTTGTAGATCAAAGTCCAGTCATGGCATAACTGGGTTCTTTACTCAAGTTCATGTAAGCGTCTAAAACCAAGGGGTCAGTGGACTGCCATTGCAACGGACATGCAGGGTCCTCTTCCAAGTGTATGTGGTTGTTGGTAGAATTCATTTCCTTGTAGCTGTGTGAGTGATGCACCTGTTTTCCTGCCTGCTGTCAGCAGGGACCAGACTCAGATCTTAGAGGCCACTCTGAAGCCCTTGCCGCGTGCCTCCCCTGTAGGTGGCTCACAACATGCTTATCCAAGGCCAGCAGGAGGTCATCACACTTGGACTCTCTTCCTTCAAGGACCTAGTCTCTTTTAAGGGCTCACTTGATTCAGCCAGGCCTACCCAAGATGAACTTTTTTTGATGAACTCAAAGTCAACTGATTTGATAATTTTAGTGCATTTGCAAAATCCTTTCACCCTTGTCATAGAAAGTAACCTAATTCTGGAGTGATACCCTATCACAGTCACAGTGGCACTCACATTAAGGGAAATATACAGAGAGTGTGCAGGGGGTGGGTATGTTGGAGGCTATTTTAAAATTCCACCTCCTACATGGTGGTAAATAAAGGCATGAGAGTAGGAAACTATTGTGGGAGAGGGTGTAGACTGGAAAGTGAAAGAGCTGAGGGTATGTTTCTTACTCATGGATTCTGGGTAGAAAATGTCCTTCCCTCAACATCTTTGATGCAAATAAAACTAGTGCTCCATGTGAAGAAGACAGATACCACCGCCCAGAGGCGTTTGTCATGAGAACAGCTGAGAGACTACGGACCAAGTGGATTCAGGGGAGATTTGTAACTAACAATGCAAGGCACTCAGTGTGTATAACAATGTGCAGTACCCCAAGTCACTCAGTCAAACCCATTCTGTGTTAAACTGGCAAAGGGCTTTTCTTCCACGGCTCCCACTGGGCAGATTTGCCATCTGCCTCTTCTAAGTGGAGTAGACTTTAGAAAAAATGGCCTCAGCCCTGATTTGGGAGCTAAAATGCTGGAGAAACTTGGGCAAGTCCCCTTGGCTCTCTTTCTATTAAACTTGGGTGTGATGTTTGAATGTATTGCCTCAGAGGCCTCTTACAGCTCTGAAATTGTATGCTTGTGTTCGTTTAACACACATTGTAGATTCTAGGAACGGTGTGGTTCTCTGGCGTGTCAAGAGTTAGCAAGACATGGCTCCAGCCCTTAGGAAACTTCTTCCTAGGTTTCTGTCTGTGAAAGAAGTCAAGACCATTGACTCCTAAGCTCATCTCTCTGCTCTAAGGGCATCTGTGGACCTGAGTGTTTCAACCTTATTGGTGGTGGTATGCTCATTGTTTTGACATTTTCTTCAACCAATATAAAGTAATGTAATAATTATACTAAAGAAATGTAGAAAAATAGAAACGAATGAAAACCTTCTAGATCTAAAGAGCTCATTTCATTTCTTCCCCATCCTCATTTCCTGCACACAGTTTCTTATCCTTGTACCCATAATCTTCACACACATTTACACTGGTGTTTTTTTTCACTAGGCATTATACTATCATTTTTTTTCTGTGACACTGTGCATTTTTCTTGAAACTCTAAACCTAAATATAGTCATTGTAGCATAATCTCTAATACAGAAAAATTAGAATGAACCCAAATGTCCAACAATAGGAGGATGACTAAGGAAATGATGATGGACCCACTTGAGAGAATATTATACAGCCAGGTAAGTGTGAATGAAGCGTGAGTTTTTGAAGAAGGGCAGAATTTACAAACCACAATTATTTAAGGACAAATGAATGAACTCATTTAAAAAAGAAATATGTAGGTGAATCACAATGTTAAATATTATGCATGTATTTACCCTTCTATTTGTTATTTATCCTCTGCCTGTTCCTGAAAGGGATGTGAGGTGGGTGGATTTGCTGGAGGTAGTTTAATGTGCAGTGTTTATTTGTGGTCTTCAGAGTCAGAACCTACACGTAATTATGTGTCCTGGGCAGTGTGAACTCTAGGAGGTCAGTCTAACCAACCCATGATTTCCTCAGCGGTGTAATAGCCATTCTTGTAGTTCCTTCTTCTAAGAGTGCTGGCGAGATTGTAATAATACAAGTAACAAACTTAGCACAGGTCCTGGAGAAGATGGTAAATGATGAACAAATGGTAGCCTTAGTTCCAACCACTTTAGCTTACACACGAGGAGGCTGTGTTTCCGTAACTAGGGCAGCAGATCTCAATTGTCTATTATACCTTTGGATCGATCCGAAATCTTGAAAAACATTGTTCATCCCTCTTTTTGTTTATTCAAGCCATCGTGTATCTGGTCTTGGAATCCTTGGCGGTATGAATATATCTCACCTTTACTTAATTGTGAAAAAAATAGAAGAAAGAGAAAGAAAAATTAAAAGTAAATATCCAGTCGGAAAGCGTTCTGTGCCATGAGAACGATGTCTTTTTCTCTGTCCTTGAAGCATGATGTTGCGAGTAAAGGACTCTTTCCCCTTGTATCATGGTTCCCAACCCTGTCTGCATGGTAAACACACTTAGGTTTAAATGACAAATACCTAACTTTGGACCTCAGTCCAGAGTTTGATTTAATAGGCTTGGGTAGAGCCTGGGCATGCTGGTTCCTCCCTCCCTCCCTCCCTCCCTCCCTCCCTCCCTCCCTCTCTTCCTCTCTTCTTCCTCTCTTCCTCTCTTCCTCTCTTCCTCTCTCTCTCTCTCTCTCCTCTCTCCTCTCTCCTCTCTCTCTCTCTCCTCTGTCTCTCTTTCTTCTTTTCTTCATCTTATTCTCTCTCGAGACAGGGTCTCACTCTGTCACCCAGGCTGGAGTATAGGGGTACCATCATCACAGCTCATGTCAGCCTTGACCTCCCAGCCTCAGGCAATCCTCCTTCCTCAGTCCCCCAGGTAGCTGGGACCACAGTTACACACCACCACACCCAGCTAATTTTTTAAAAATTATTTGTAGAGGCAGGATTTCGCTATGTTGCCCACGCTGGTCTCAAACTCCTGGACTTCAGTGAACCTCCCGCCTGGCCTCCGGATGTGCTGGGATTACAGGTGTGAGCCACTGCACCCACCCTTCTTTTTAAAAACTTTCCAGGAGCAGCCATAGCTGAGAATCATTGCCTTAAGGAACCAAGGCATAGATCAGTTGGACTAGTGGTCTCTTCTCTCCAGGCATTTTCAAGCTATAGAGGGTGCAATAAATAATAGAGAATATTAGATCAATTAAATTCTTTGGCCTCAGCTTCTCTTTGGTTAAATAGACTATAATTCTGTAATTTCTTTCCTGATTCTTCAATGCAAAGCTTCTAATAACAAGGTACTTTTTGTTTTTATTTTGTAACAAAAGTAAGACAATGCAGTGTGAATCGTGTGTCCATGGCCAAAGTGCTTTGGAGTAAGTGCTTTAAGAAACAGAAAGACCATAAATCAAGGATGGAGCTTTTCTCTTCAGTGGAGAAAAATATACATACAGATGCCTGATGAAATAATAATGGAAATCTGAAAACAAGGAGAAAACATAATAAGTGCTCAAAAAATAACAACTTTTTCAATTTTCTTCCTATTTTTGGACCTCAGTTTCCTAATATATAAAGTGTAATGTTGTGCCATGAGACTTATAAAGGCTATTCTAGCTCTGATATTCTACAGGATACTTTTAGCTGGAAACAAGAAGACTTGGGTGTGGTGAGACACAATATTATATCTATATACAAATCTAAGGGAGGAGCTCACATAGGAAGGAGGGTACATTTGCTCTTTACAGAAGAGCAAGAAGTCAAGACTGCAGGGCTGGGCTAACCTAGGATGGAGCTTGAAGGATGCATATTACATATCAGCATAAGCAAGACAATTCTGAGAGTCAGAGTTCTTGTCTGCTTCCATAGTGAGTGAGTTCCCCATCATTCGATGAATGCAAGCAAAATTCAAGCAATAATCTGAGGAGGATTTTCTGAAAGTATTTCAAACATTGGAGGAAGGGTCAGGTTTTTTTTTTAAGGTCCTTAGCAGCCTCAAGAATATCATGGCATCATTCTTAGGAAGTATATTTATATTTTGACAGAGTGGCGCTCTGTTGCCCAGGCTTGAGTGCAGTGACACTCAACTCACTGCAGCCTCTACCTGCCAGGTTCAAGCGATTCTCCTATCTCAGCCTCCCAAGTAACTGGAATTACAGGTACCTGCCACCATGCCTTGCCAATTTTTGTATTTTAAGTAGTGATGGGGTTTTGCCATGTTGCCCAGGCTGGTCTTGAACTCCTGGGCTTAAGCAATTCACCTGCCTCGGCCTCCCAAAGTGCTGGGATTACAAGTATGAGCCACCATGCCCGGCCAGGATATTGTTTACTTACTTTATAGCCCCTCATTGAACTCTCACAACAACCCAGAGAAGTAGAGGTTATGAACATCCCACCTCACCTCACAGATAAGAACCCTAACATACAGAAAGTTTAAGTCACTTGTTCAGAATTTCACCCAGATAGGAGGCAGAACAAGGGCAGAAACTCCAGCGAGTCTCACTCCAAAGCTCCTCCTTTTGTGCTAATGCAGTTGGGCTTTCATCTCTGTTTCTCCACCTGATGGTGGATCCCAAGCCTGGCTCATGCTGATGTGTCTGTCCCTTGTTTCCTCCCAACCTCTGTCTCTCTCCCATCCTGCTCTCCCACATGTATTTACGCTGGGCTGCCTGGTAACAAACGGCTCGTTACCATGCGGAGGGCGACAGCCGGGCGATTAGTGAAATTTGTTACCCATGCATCTCTGAACAAAATTAAATTAAAAGTGCTGCTTTGCTGTCAAGATAAGGGCCAAGCTGCTGAGATAATTTTTCACTCTCAAACACTCAATTACCCAGTGAGGCTGGATCAGATACAATCAAAGGGAAAAAAAGAAGAAAAAGAAAGGAAGAAAAAAATAGAGGCAGAACCTCCAGGAACAGATGTAAGAGTTGTTATCTCTCTGTGGCCAGGGATGTTAAAGAGGCTGTTGCCATGGTGATGGGGCTGGACCACATGAGGCAGGTAAGCGGGTGTGGCTTGTGACTACTTCCTGTATTACAGGAGATGCTCTCTCACTCCATCCCCACTGCCCCTGCCTTAAACCAAATGGTGTCATCTTCACCTAAATTATTGTTAACAGTTTCCTAACTGGTCTCCTTTACCCCACTCTTGTCCTTTTCATCCCAGCTTCCAAAAGTTAAAGTGACCTTTCTACCACACATATCTGAAAACACTTTCTGTTGAAACCTTCTGATGGCTTCTCCTTGTCATTATCATAAAGTCCACATCACTTAGCCAGTGTCATCTCTAACTCTCTGCCCCTCAAACTTCCAATGAGATGAATCCCTCCCTTCTTTCCCTCCCTCTTTTTCTCCTTCCTTCTTTCCTTTATTCAACAGAAATTATTTTGAGGACCTACAGTGTGCTCGCCATTCTGCTCCATCTTTCTCTATTCATACAGTCCCCTCTGTCTGTAATATCTTCTCTTGCCTTTTTACTCTCGACAGTGTCATCTTGTTCTTTAAAACTCAGTTCAGCTCTTCCCATCCCAGCATGCTTACCAGGACTCCAGTAAGCTCGGCGGGTGCCCTTCCTTTGTGCCAGCACGGAATTCACTACTACCCCCAATCACAGCCCTTTCTCATACTCTCTGTAACCGCCCATCTCATTGTCTGTTCCAACCAGACTCTGAAGCCTGAAAGGGCAGAGACTGCTTCACTCAACTCTGTATTCCCAGAGTCCATGGAGCAGGCTTTCAGTATGAGTCTTGTGATCCAAAATGACCTTGTAATTAAATGGTGGGATGCCTGCTGAAGGTCCCTTCAGGAGACTGGTGGAGGCTTTCTTCTTAACACAGGTAATTTACCTGTGCTGTCTCATTTAGCCCTTGCAATATGAGATCTTATTCTGACTTTATGGATGAGAAAACTGAGATACAGAGAGGAAAAGCAACTTGCCTGAGTTAGTTTTAGTAAGCAGCATGGAACACAGAATTAAGCTTGTATCTAACTCCAAAGCCTGAAAGCTTTTCTGTTGTGATTTTTATCTCAAATTATGTAGAAGCTCAGTAAAGACGGAGCTAAAAATGAGATGCCCTGACTTCTGGTCACAAAGTCGCAGGAGAAAAGGGTGCATCCCAGGGGTTCCTGTGTAAAAGGTAATGTGAATTCCCATTCTCCCTGTAGTGTCTGGACCAGAATGCAAGGGAGACCATGAAATTGCCAAAAAGACGGTCAGTCTGTCCCCTCCTCCCCCTACCCCTACCCCTCCCCCTCCATCTGCCCACCACTGCCAGACTCTAGTCGATGGGTCCTTGGTTCAGGATTTATGAGCCTTCTTGGTGTCTCTCTTTCTTTCCATCTGAGAGGGCTTGACTCTTCCCTCTCTCAGCTAATTAAAAACCCCAGCCTGGGCCGCCAGCCTTGGATCACAGGCTGCTGGGCAGAGGCGCTGACGCTGCGCTGATAAATCACTCTCTGGGGCTGGGGGAGGCTGGAGCATTTGTCAGAGGAGCTGGGCTCATCCTGAACTCCTTTGGGAGATTTGAGGATTGCTACAAATGGACCATGTCCACCCCTTCTTGCCCCAGAAGGAGCTCCATTAAGAATAGGAGGGCAGGGATCGCCCAAGGCTGTTGGGGTAGGAGTCACCCCAGAGTCATCCTCTGAAAACATTTGTTAGATTGTGTCATTCCATCAGATACCTCTGATGGCTCCCTCTTGGCCTTTGTGATAAATTCTCAACTTCTTAGCCTGACAGTGGGTGAGGTATAGCATAGCATTTAAAAGCACAGCCGCTGGAAATTTACAGACCTCGGTGTAGATCATGGCTTCACTGCTTACTCACCTTGGATATGTTACTTAACCCCTCTGTGTCTCATGGTCTTCACTTAAGAAATGGAAATAAAAACTGCATGTTGATAAAATAGGCATTCCTAAGCATATACATAAATGTACACATACATGCACGTACATATGTATGTGTCTTTATATAATATATAGATAGATACATAGATATTTAGGACTGAAAGAGGTATTGTATACACAGCCCTTAGTATAGTCCTTGGCATTCTGCACCATCAAAGCAGCTGCTACTGTGGCCCCTGTGGCTGAGCCACTTCCACCCCCACTATTGCCACTTCTGCTGTTCTGACAGCACATCCTGCCTGCTGTTAATATTAGCCAAATCCGCCTCTGTAGCCTTTACTTCCATTCCGTCTTCTGCTCACACTTCCACAAACACACCCTGCACATCTTTGCCTGCTAGTGTCTGCTGGGCTGTTCCATCAGCCTAGGGTATCATGTTGACCCAGCTCTGTCTAATAAAACTTAAATGTCCTGGTAGGTCTGTCACCACCTTTCTGAAGCTTTCCCTGATCCCTCAGACTAAATGTCACCATCATGGCATGCTACCTATATCTCTTTTGTCATCAAGCCCTTACTCCTTTCTTAAAATTATGGTTAGTCCTGAATGTCTCTACTCCTCCTCCTTTAGAGAATGGGAGACAGGGGCAGCGACTTGCTCAGACCTGTATTGCTAGTGCTTGGAATCATGTTTGACATAGAAAATATGCAATACATGTTGGCAATTAGAATAAGAATCCCAGATAACCTCATTCCTGTACTATTAAGGTTTTTTCCCCCCGATAGAACAGAACGCTGTCTTGCTCATTCAACCTTCTATTCCCGGCAGGTGAGGGCTGGGGATAATAATGGCCATCACCTGGGCTTGTGTGAATCAAGTGAACTGTTGCCCTTCAGTGATGAGTGACTCCCCCATACCACAGAGCTAACCAGTTCCATAGACTCGAGTCCATTTTCTGTGACTTTCATTTTAGTCTTTCATCCACTAGGGCAGGCTTTGTTCCATTCTCAGCTTCACCTGGTGAAGTCTAGAAGGATTTCTCCAGTTTGGTATCACTTTTGCCTTCTCTGCTTTGCTGAGGTTTGGTAACAGAGAAATAGACTGCCTGCTCCCCCAGGCCCATTGCTCGAGTTACCCAAGAGCACCCCCCAGTGGATGTTGACATAATTTGTCACTCCTGAGAGAAGGAGTGATTTGTCCATTCATTCATTCATCAGTCATGCATTGAGTGTGTGGTGTATTTTTCACCCTGCGGTAGATTGCTAGAGATATAAGATGAACCCTACCTAATTCCTGGCCCTAGGATATTTACATTTTGTTGGGGTTAAAAAAAAAGGATAACATTAAAACAGAGATTTACAGTCCATTGTGATAAATAATATAATGGGAGTTTGTGGGGTGTCGTGGAATTCAGAATAGGGTCTCCCAACCCTGACTAGAATGGAGGATGGACAGTAGGAAGAGATGCTAGGAGGATTTTCTGAAAGAGATGATATTGCAAAGGATTAGGTGGAATGAACCGAGCACTATCCAGGAGTGGAGTGGAAAAGCAGGACAGTCCCTGCAGAAGACACCCCTGGAGGCAGGAACCTGAGGAGAGTGAGTGATGACGGAGGTCAGCCAGGCCTGGTCATAGGAAATGAGGGGACTTATTAAGAAGCCAGGACCTCATGCATACCAGCAAGGGAGATGGATTAGATAATTTCATTGGAGAGTTACTAACCAGTTCTCTAACCGTGCATTTTTATTTCGGCAGTCTTTCTCTTGCATTTTGTTTGGATTCACACTGCACTATATTGTCTTTGACTTTCTCTGTTTTTCACAGATTCTCTGCCACTGTCTTGTTCTCTGTCCCTCCTTTTCTCCTTTGTAGATATCGTCTTGATCTCTCTTCATCTCTGTATTCCTTCTTCATCTTGTTTTCCCTCTTTCAAGTCTTAACTCTGTTTTGCCTTATCTGCAAATCACTCTTTGTCCATACCTGTATGTTTTCTTTTATATTTGGATACCTAACCATTTGTATGCTACAGAGCACTGAATTAGAATCCCGAGTTTTTAGTTCTGCCCTTACCTTGCTGATGCTTGTTAGTGGAGCTACTTCAATTCTATATACCTTAGTTTCACCCACTGCTTTAAAAAAAAAGTTGCACCTTGTGTCATGATATTTCACAACTTCAGGAGCCACTGTTCCACTACTTGGATGCCAGTCCATAGATCCATGGGAATCAGAGTCCCTGGAACCATGCCACACAGAGCCTTGACCTAGATGAGCTCAAACGTCTGTTCAAATTGATGATTCCATTGTCTTTCTCCTTCCTCCCTTCTTGATTCATTGTTCCCCTCATCTTCTCCTCTCCCCACGGATCCTCCCTCAGTTTCTTCCCAGCTCTAACTAGTGCCAGACTGCAAGATGTTCGCATCCAAAGGGAAGCACTTCCAAATTGACAGAGTGATTTGTAATTAAAAAATGATGGTTTGGGCAGAAGGCATTTGTTTTCATACTCCCAGCATTGCGATCCACAGTGTCTCAAACCAGCTGAGACTAGAGAATTATGTATTAGATATGAATTTAGAAGTCTCCCAAGGAGCTGGAATACCAAACAAAATAAATTCAAGGATGTGTGGTATTCCAAAGATGCTTCATTCTTGGAAACAATAGAATAATTTGTGATTACTTAGCAAACGGACTGGGGGAAATCTTGTAGGGGACCCCATAATTCTGTGTAATGTAGTGTTTAGGGACATGGACTTGAACAGTATGAATTTCAAGTCCTGAAGTGGCACTTACTCTCTGTGCAATCCTCAACAATCCACCTCTCTTGATTCAATGTCTTAATCTGTAAAATGGGAGTGATGTGCTTCTGAGTGGAGTAATTGACCACATTACATGAATTATCTCATTTAATCTTCTACCTGCATTTTAAAGATAAGGTTCAGAGACATTAAGGTACTCACTAGGAAGTAACAGAATCAGAGAATATGTCTGTTTGACCCCAGAGCTGGTGCTTTTATTTTTGACATTGTACTACCCATATCTGGGCCTGAAAATCTGTCTCTTTGATAGACTTCAAGTTAGGGAGGAGGAAAGGTTGATAGATGGGCAAAGAGCTGCAATGGGTGTGGGTTCTATAACTGACAAAGGAGTAAGAGAACAAGGATTATGTCATTTATTTATACTCATGTTTATTCAACAGACATTTCCTCAACAACTTTATGGACCAAGTATACAATTGGCTTTAGTACCCAGAACTGAAACACAGCTGGTTCATGCTCCAGACAAACACTGATCTGCTAGGGGAGAGAGAAAGTAACTTAAAAAATGAGTTACAGATGCTGTGATGAACTTGATGGAGGTATACACACTTAAGAACATCAAAGAGGTTTGTGCAAATCCTGTTCCGGGAGTTCGGTCAAGAATGCTTCCACACAGGCTGGAGGCTGTACTAATACTGAGTCTCGAAAAAAAAAAAAATAGAATAAGTTCTCACCATGTGCAGGATGCGAGGAAGGGCACCCCGGGAGGGGGATATTAGTTTTCCGTGGCTGCTGTAACAAATTACCTCAAACTCGGTGGCTTAAAAATAGCAGAAAGTTATTCTCTCTCAGTTTAAGGCCAGAATTCTAAAATCAAGGTATTGCAGCATGGGTTTCTTCTGGAAGTCTGAGGGAGAATCTACTCTGTTCTTTGGCTTCCTCTTAGCCTCGGGGGGCTGTCGGCAATCCTCGAAGTTCCTAGTTCCTAGTCTTATACGTGCATTGCCCCAGTCCCTGTTGGCCTCACATCCTCCTCTGTTTTTCTCTTATAAGGACACCAGTCACTGGCTTCAGGGCCTATGCTAAACAGAGGATGATCTCATCTTGAGATCCTGAACTTAAATGCATCTGCAAAGAGCCTTTTTCCATGTAAGGCACATTCTGAGGTTCCAGGTAGACATGTCTTGTAGGGACCACAATTCAACCTGCCATAAGCGGACAGCAGAGAAAAAGCAGTGGAAAGCATCTAGGCCAGTGACTGGGGGCTCTAGAGAGTAGCTCAAGAATCTTGGATTCTTTTTAAAAAATTCATAGATCTAGGGGTTACATGCACATGGATATATTGTGTAGTGGTAAAGCCTAGGGTTTTAGCATACCCATCACCGAAATTGCATGCATTGTATCCCATAGATAATTTCTCATCCCTCCCCCCCGCCACCCTCCTACTTTTTGGAGTCTCCAATGTCTATTATTCCCCTCTGTATGTCCATGGGTACACATTGTTTAGCTCCCACTTATAAGTGAGAAGATGAGGTATGTGACTTTCTATTTCTGAGTTATTTCATTTGGGATAATGGCCTCCAGTTCCATTTATGTTGCTGCAGAAGGCATTCTATCTTTAGAAGCTTGGATTCTTAACATTGGGTAATGCTGGGTCATCCCTTCTCTCCAAACGTCAGTTTCCCCATTTGAAAAAACAGGGATCATCTGTGAAGACCTTTAACATTTTTCCAGTGTTGCGATTCTGGAATCCTGGAGCTGAGGCAAAGACTGATACCCAGTAGATCCCAAAATAGCAATCTGGTTGGAAGCTGGACTGCAGCAGTTTGGAGGCAGCACTGGCCGTCCCAGCAGCCCTGGCTGGACCATGATAACAGCTCTCTAACACCACTGTTAATCTTTAATTGGTATTTGATTTGATTTAACATGATCTTCTGCTTGTAAAACACCTTGAGATGTTTCTGTGTTGTGAGCGCGTCCTGGAAACGCTGGTTTATTGTATTAACAAGTCTCGGCCTGAACATAAAGGGAGATAATTAGAAACAGCAAAGTCCCTTGACATGCTCAGGGCAGCCAAAAAGCTCTCGGGAAAACAATCCTTTCAGCTGCTTTCATGTATCCAAAAGAGAAAGCTGTTGGAGCAGCCCCAGTGGATAGGAGAGCTTGTTAGGGTCATTTGGCACACTATTTATAGCTCTTGGCTAGCTCTGCTTTTATCTAACATTGTGGTCTTGTGGCTCACAACACCTTAGTAAGTTTTTGCTGCAGCCCTCAGGAGCCCAACTTAGGAGCCCACTGAGTTGCTAGCAATTTATTTGTAAGATCATTTGGCATATGGGCTGTGCTTTCTTCTAAAAGCAAACATATGCTCCAGGGCAATGTTCCCAGGCTAGCCCACTTTTTATTTTTTGAGATGGAGTTTCAGTCTTGTTGCCTAGGCTGGAGTGCAATGGCAGGATCTTGGTTCACCACAACCTCCACCTCCCGCGTTCAAGTGATTCTCCTTTCTCAGCCTCCCGAGTAGCTGGGATCACTGGCATGTGTCACCACGCCCGGCTAATTTTTGTATTTTTAGTGGAGATCGGGTTTCTCCATATTGTTCAGGCTGGTCTTGAACTCCCGACCTCAGGTGATCCCCGCCTCAGCCTCTCAAAGTGCTGGGATTACAGGTATGAGCCATTGCCCCTGGCCCCTTCTAGTGGACTAAAAACATTGTGATACTGTCCTAGATATCCAGATGCGTTAGTCCCTTTTCACACTAGTGATAAAGATATACCCTGCACTGGGTAATTTATACAGGAAAAAGGATTTAATTGGTCTTACAGCTCCACGTGGCTGGGGAGGCCTCACAATCATGGTGGAAGGTGAAAGCCATGTCTTACATCACAGAAGGCAAGAGAGAACGAACGAGAGCCAAGCCAAACATGTTTCCCCTTATCACACCCTCAGATCTTGTGAGACTTATTCACTACCACAAGAACAGTGTGGAATAAGCAACTCCCATGATTCAATGATCTCCCACCGGATCACTCCTGCAACATATGGGAATTACGGGAGTATAGTCCAAGTGAGATTTGGGTGGGGACGTAAGAGTCAAACCATATCACCAGGTGTTCAGATGAGCCCCAAATAGTTCTTTATTCTGAAGAAAAGTACCTTATGAGGGACTAGGTTATAAACTGTGTCTAAGAATTGCTCTAGTTAACATCTTACCGTGGAATATATTTTAATTGTAACTACACCTGACATAGTAAGTATATAACAAGAATCTACATTAATGTGGTTGGATTCTAAGACTGGTCCATAAAAAATTACCTTTAATCTGGAATGCACTTGAAGTAAGACAGTACAACAGGTTGGTTAGCTTCCAAGACTAGCACACAACATTCTACCTAGATCTCTGCTCTACTGGAGGTATGGCAATAGTAAAAGTGGTAGTTTGGAGCCAAGGCTCTCCCCTTAAAACTTTTCTGTATCTTTAGTCTTCCTGCATATTTATATGGTTATGAATAAGTTTCTAGTCTTATCTACAAGCCTAATTAACCTGCTATACACAGGAAATGTGAATGGTGTTCCTTTCACTACACATAAATATATGCTTTACACTTAAAGAAATCTCTTCTGTATTCCCATATAGCATGCTAGAAGAGTACATGCATACATGCATTCTTTACCATTACCATTATCAAAATAATTGAAGGCACCAGCATCCGTAGGCACTGAAGGGCATGGCTAGGGGCTTGTTGCAGATTGTATTGAATGCATAGATTATCACTATGTGGCTTTTAAATGACCTTTCTCTAATTCTCCATCTGCAGAAATAATAGTTAACAATTCTGAAAAAAAATAAATAAAATAAATAAAAACAAAACAATTCTGGGAAAAAAATGTTTAAAAATCAGATTTCTGAACCCCACCCCCAGAGATTCGTGTTCAGTAGGTCTTACACAGGGCCCAAAGCAATGTATTTTTAACAAGTCTCATAGGGAATTCTGAGCCAGGGAGCAACAGAAAGCTGCACGTGCTCAATAAGGTTAAGGGGCTATTGGGAAAAAAGCTCCTTTTTATGTTCTATGTGTTGCGAGTGGTGGCTGTCTAGAGACAGTGGTGGCTGTATTCTTGTCTGAGCTAAGATGATCCTCTAATAGTGACTGGATTGGGCAGGTTGGCTGAGCTGGCTGACATCTTGGTAAATCCATGGTTACAGTGCTAAGGGCAGGACAGCCTACTCAGCTGCCCCCCTTTAGGGCCAATCCTGCTGGAGTTGGCCCCGCAAATAAGTCATGCTCCTCATTGTACATAGTTCATCATGTTGTAGAGGAGAAGACCCATCCTTCAAACACAAACCTTGCTTAAGATCCCAGCTCCATCACTTACCAGCTTCACCACTTACCCGCCTTGGGCAGGTAGCTCAGTTTCCTCGAGCACCTTGTCTTGATCTGTAGAAGTATGGACAGTGTTGTAATGAGGCTTAAACAAAAAAATGTGGTCAACGAATGATTATACCATGTGGCACATGGTAGGTTTCCAAATATTTCCTTCCCTCCTCTCTTTTCTTCTTTATTTTTTCCAATGCACCCCTTTTGTTCCTCCTTTTCTCCTTGTACAAGGATAAGAAACTCTTTGAAGAAATGTGAATTGGTAGCCTTCTCTCCCTCTTCAGTCTCCCATTGAAAGTTCAATGGTGATGATTTATCTCCTTGTTCAGAGAATGTAAGCAAGCGACAGCCCAGACTGACATTAATAACTTGTATAATAAATATATTGTGCATTTGTTATACACGATTTATGGCCTCCCACTAACTTCAGGATTTACCCACTTGACTCCCTCCCACGTGCTGAGGATTTAAGCTGGACATTTAAAGATGAGTCTAAATTATCTGTGTGCTAGAACAGCACCTAGAAACAGACAAGAGTCCTCTTCCTGATGAGCCTATGTATTTGTCTGAAATAATAAAAACGAACTACACATCAGCAAAGCAGATTTTTGAAGGCCTGTCTTTCCATAAAAAAAATATAGAGAAAAAAAGAGCAACACTAATAATAGCTATCATTTATCGAGTGCTTACTAAACACCAGGCGCTGTGCAAAGCACTTACGTCATAATTTGTATACACTGTCTCCATGTCAAAGGCAAAAAATTTAGGGTAAGAATGGTAAAGTGAATTTCCCGATTTGGATCATCAGCGAGTGCTGGCCACAGGATACAAACCCAGCTCTGTCTAAGTCCAAAGTCTAATATCTGCCCCTGCAGTTCTTGGCATTCTTTAAAAGAGGATTAGTGTATAGTTTGTAACCATGACCTAGGTTTCTGTTTGTATTTCTGCCTTCCTTGAACTTGGAAGAGAGACCATTAGGCTGTTAGCCCCATGACTCCAACCCTGTGGTCTGCTGGTAAACTGACTCAGAAAAACAAAACAAACAAAAGACCTGATTTGTAGTATTTGCCAATCTTCCTAGCGTAAATTTTATCATGCCTACTTTCTTTTATTTATTTATGTATTTTTTCATTTTTTGAGACAGAGTCTCACTCTTTTGCCCAGGCTGGAGTGCAGTGGCATGATCTTGGCCTACTATAACCTCCACCTCCTGGGTTCTAGCAATTCTTGTGGCTCAGCCTCCCAAGTAGCTGGGACTAGAGGTTCACACCACCACACATGGCTAATTTTTGTATTTTTAGTAGAGATGGGATTTTACCATGTTGGCCAGACTGGTCTTGAACTTCTGGCTTCAAGCCATCTGCCCACCTCAGCCTCCCAAAGTGCTGGGATTACAGGTGTGAGCCACCACACCCGACCTATCATGTCTAATTTTGAGCCACTGTGTTTAACAACTGCCATGCAACACCCCTAAATAGTTAACAATTGGCTCTTGTGAGCCAGCTGGAGTCAGTTCTAGGAAACCACTGTTCCCAACCCACAGATAAACCAGGATGCATCACTTAGGAACTGCTATCTTGTCTTTTCCTGTATCTCCAATGCCCAGTTAGGCCCATACAGGAAATATGGAAACTTTGTAAATATTTGTTGATTAAAGAATAAACAGTCTAATGATAACGACTAATTGGAGTGAAGGATGGGAAATACTGTCTTCAGCCCTGAATTAAGAGAGACAAAATTCTCTTACTAGGGTTTCTGTGTTTTTAATCTGTACTTCACCATGGCAGCAAGATGACCTGTTGAAAACATTGTGTCTGGGAGCAGAGTTTGGATATGGATGTCAAAACACCTCTTATTCTCTCCCTTTTCTGCTTCCTAGAAGATCTGATTCAACACAAGTCTAGCAATTCCATCTCCAATTTGACACTCTGCATTTGATGACTGTCTCCATCCCCAGTGTCACCACTTGTCAAGCCATGACTCCTTGTTCCTTACCATCACTCTAGCAGGATACCATTCTCCCTTAGCAGACAGACCGCACATTATAACACATTGCCTCATCATGCCACCTTCACTGGTTTCTCTGTTCTCATGGTTAAACTGGCCTTCAAGGTTTCGCGTGCCTTTGCTCACCTCTCCAGCTCTATCTCATGTTACTCACTACCTTTTTCAGTGCATTTTACTTTGGAATATCCTTTCTCCTACCAGGACAGGGCTTAAATGCCGCTTTCTGGAAACGGTCTTATACTCACTCATGTCCCCCTATTCTTCTGTACACTAGCATTTTCTCCCACCCCCACCAGACTGGAAACTTCATGAGGACAGGGTCCATGTCTGTTTCCGTTTCAGCTCCCTGTGCCTAGCAGTATCTGGCTCAACTTCTGTTACATCTGGAAGTCTCTATTGCTCAGAAAGAGGCATCTCCACTCACCTAGGAGACAGTGTGGATAAAGTTTCAGAGGCTATGCCTTGGGATCAGATATCTTAGGTTAAAATTGTACTAGTTGCATAATAATAGACACAAGTTTAATTTGTAGTAACTTAAATTTCTCATCTGTAAACTGGGCCTAGTAACTATAACTCCATCATACGGTTGATGTAAATAAGAGATGAGAATATTCCATGCAAAGCACTTAGTCCAGGGCTCAGTGCAGAGCAAGTTCTTAAACATGGTAGCTATCATGATTTTTACTGTGAAACAAAGGAATCATTGCTGAAACTCTTGCCCACCTTGTTCTCTGTCCTGAGAAGGTAATGACTGGATTTTATTTTCCTGCCTTAGAATGATCCCCTGAAGCCTGTTCCCTGTCTCTCAAATAAGGAATCGGTTAAAGGTTCTACCATTCATTCATTTATCCATTTATTATTTTATCAAATATTAATTTAGTTGATACTTAATACCAGGTTTTGTGTTAGAGAAAATAAGAAGGACCCATGTCCTTGAGGGATGTGGAGTCACGTGGCAGGGGAGGTAAGTTCTGTATCCCTCTCTACCTAGTTATAAGACTTTGCTAAATAAACTTTACAAATAGTCAGCTGGGAAATTAGTCTATAAAAACAATGCACTTCGATATGTTTTGTCCTTTAAAGTATGAAGAAAGAGAGGTGGAGGGGAGCGTCTCTCTTCCACACTAGACATGGAGTAGGACTAAGTTGTAGTTATGCCTATTTTATCTTTGGAGGAACCTGATTCTACAAAGACAGAAATGACCAGCCCAGGTTCATGTAACCAGAGACTGATAAACCTGGGAATTGGAATCCTGCTGGCTTTTACAATGGCATTTTTTCTTACCTTGAGCTGCTGACTACTGGAAAACCAAGAAGGCAGCAACATTGCTAATAATGTTGGTCTAGTTGATGATCAAAAAGAAAGAAGAAAATCAGAGTTATGATTCCCAGGGCTGCTGTTATTTCTACTCTAAGCACACCTACATCCTGATCTCAATTCTTATACACTTACACACATATTCACATCTTCATATATATACATAGATTTCTATAAAATTTAGTAGGGTTTCTATTTTAGCTCTTCAGGCTGTTCAGTTCTGTGCATTTTACAAATAAATTTGTGCTAATGTTGTTACCATTATTGCTGTCCCATAAATTTAACAACATATGCAGGAAGCACCAGGTGTGTGTAGCACCTGAGTTATAGTTACTTAGGGAACCACTACTACCCTGTCTCTGCCATCTCTACCTTAATGATGCCTTGGCACAGATCCCACTTCAGAAATAATCTGTGGCCCTCTATCGCAGCCCAAGGAGATGAGAGTCCCTGAGGGTAGGGTAGGAAGCACTTTTATAAATGCACAGGGATGTATGACTTAGATGCATAATTGCTGGTCAGCCCTTAGGCTAGGAGGAATCGTGATAATTCACTGGGTCTAGGGTCTGTGCTGTTAATAATAATAGCAGTTGGCCAGGTACGGTAGCTCATACTTGTAATCCCAGCACTTTGGGAGGCCGAGGAGGGTGGATCATGAGGTCAGGAGTTCAAGACCAGCTTGGCCAAGATGGTGAAACCCCGTCTCTACTAAAAATACAAAAAATAGCTGGGCATGGTGATAGGCACCTATAATCCCAGCAACTCGGGAGTCTGAGGCAAAGAATTGCTTGAACCCGGGAGGCAGAGGATGCAGGGAGGAGAGATTGTGCCACTGCACTCCAGCCTGGGCGATAGAGCAAGACTCCATCTCAAAAACAAAAAAAAAAGCAGCCAACAGTCACTGAGAACTCTATGTTAAGCAATATACTAAAAGGCTGTACGTGCATAAAGAGGCATAAAGAAGTTAAGTAACTTTTTCAACAGAATGAGCTGATAATCATCAAGCCTTTCTTATTACCAGCCACTATGCTAAAAACTTCTTGCTTTAACTTAAATAATCTTGTGAGGTAGATATTTTATAGTTCTGTTTTACATAGGTGGATATGAGGCTTTGAAAGACATGATTCCTTGTACCAGCTTTCTCAACTAGTAATGGATAGCACTGTTGCTTACTCCTAGCCTTGTGCAACTCTAACCACTTCTTAGCTCTTCCTTCTTATTGACTTCCTAAATTCAGTCTTAAGAAATCATTGAGCTGCGTTTCAAACTTAATTTGTCTGAATGCAGAGCTCATCAGCCTTTCATTTCACCAACTGCAC
The DNA here is from genome assembly GCF_001604975.1 of Cebus imitator. Classification (NCBI taxonomy): domain Eukaryota; kingdom Metazoa; phylum Chordata; class Mammalia; order Primates; family Cebidae; genus Cebus; species Cebus imitator. The sequence goes on along the minus strand of NW_016107635.1, from coordinate 1,658,846 downwards.
TTCCAGGGTTGATGTGTAAACATAGGGGCTTCCAGGGAGCAGTGCCTTGGTAAAGATAAAAGGAATCAGCTTGCCTGCTGCCTCTTCTGTGAAGCCAACCTGGATTTTATTATGCAAACTTTAGTGGCTCTTTTCTCTCAGCATTTAGCAAGGTTGTGAAGTCTTCAGTAAAGCAGCCAAGCATTTATCCTGTCTCACTGTGGCTCCTTCAAGGCTGAGCTGTGCCTCGCTCATTTGCAAGTCCCGTGAGTTGCCCAGGGTCTGGCACATACCATGTGTATGGAAATGTTTTCTAGATGAATGGAAGTCTCTTCTAAACTTGAAGATCTCTGATATCCTGTTAGGAATGGAGGCTCATCAGCCTCTTTCAGCTATCCATTTAAGTTGGTCCTGGTAGTAGTTATCTATTGCTGTGTAAGAAATCACCTGCAAAGTAGGAATTTAAAACAAAAAACATTCATCATCTAACAGTTTCTGTGGGACAGGGATCAGGCACAATATCATTGGTCCCCAAGCTCAGGGCTTCAAAGGAGACTGCAGTGAAGTTGTCAAGCTTCAAGCTTCCACTGGGGAGGGATTTGTTCCCAGCTTGCTCACATGGTTGCTGTCAGGATCTTGTTCCTCAAGAGCCATGAGCCAGAGGCCATCCTCAGCTCTTGTCATGTGGGCCTTACCATAAAGCCACTCTCAACATGGCATCTGGCTTCACCACAGCAAGAAAGTGAAAAGAGCTAGAGAGAGTGTGAGCAAAATGGAAGTCAGTCTTTCATAACCCAGCCTTGGAAGTGGCATTGCACAACATTTACATTCTTGCATTTGACAGATGCAAGTCACTAGGGGATTGGATTATACAGGGACAAAGACACCAGGAGGCAAAGACCATTGAGAATCATTTGGAAACTACCTACCTCAGTCCCCTTGCCCTCTTTCCTTTTCTTCGAATCTAACCCTTCTTTCATTTCAGGTGACATGTGCTCGTTCATATCCATGTACTCGAAGAGTGACTTCTCACCAAACCGCATGTTCTCTAATTCTATCCAGGATGTTCTTCAGCTTCCTCTTGTGCAGACATTCTCTGATATTCTTATAGACTGCCTTTGCCCAATAAGATTTATTTCTTTGTCCTCCATTCCAAAGTTAGATATTGTAGATCTCATCCTTCGTAGGTCTTCAGATCTTTTTAATTTTTTAATATAGACACTAAATATATTCTGCATATTAAATAAAATAAGTATGTTGCTATGTTACTTAGGCTGGTCTCCTGGGCTTAAGTGGTCCTCCCACCACGACCTCCCAAAGTGCTGGGATTACAGGCATGAGCTCCTACACCTGGCCCAGTCTTCAGATCTTGAGAAACATAATGGTTCATCCTTTGGGATTATGAAGTGCCTGCTGTATCTCGAGCACACAACACAGTGTCTGGCACTTTTAGGTACTTACTTACATTTTGGTTGTCAGAGTAAATGAATGAAGATGTGTTTCAGATTTGCATAGTGCAGATAGGGCTGGTGGGAAAGCACTGAAGACTTCACCTAGGACCGGGGTCCCCCGGGCTGCCGACTGGTACTGCTCAGTGGCCTGTTGGGAACCTGGCTGCACAGCAGGAGGTGAGCAGTGGGCATGTGAGCAATACTGCTTGAGCTCCACCTCCTGTCAGATCAGCTACAGCATTAGATTCTCATAGAAGCACAAACCCTATTGTGAATTGTGCACGTGTGGGGTCTAGGTTGCGCTCCTTATGAGAATCTAACTAATGTTTGATGACCCAAGGTGGAACAGTTTCATTCTGAATTCATACTTCTCTCCCTCTACCAGTCCATGGAAAAATTGTCTTCCATGAAACCATAAAAAATTGTCTTCCTGGTGCCAAAAAGTTTGTGGGGCCCCTGATCTGGCAAAAAGTCCACTTTCCTTGCAGTGAACTATGACTTCTCTGTTTCCTACCTCTCTCTCTGACTTCTTCTGACCACACTACATAACATGTACCTGGAATTCCCCCCACTCCAGTTTATGTATAGTGCCCTGCTGTTTCCTTCTCCAGAACTGCACTTCCCCCATTTTCCCAAAAACCTAACTCTCACATACGTTACAAGCTTCAGTTCTTGGTAATCATTCTATGACCCTCAGATCTGGGTTAGGGGTTTGTTGCTCTGCACTCATCTCTGCTACCTCTGTTTATTGGCCCCCTACCTCACTGGACATTGGAACCTTTGATGGCTCTGACCTCTGTATCCCTAGCTTACAACACAGAAATCAGTGCAGAGTGGGTCTTTAAAATATATGTGTTGAATGAATGGATTTCTTTCTGTTATAGACAGGGGACACAGTCCAGCCAGGGTAAGGGATTTGCTCAAGTGGCACAGTGAGTGATGACAGAGCCTATATTCAAGTTTGGGCTTCAGACTCCCAGAATAGATAGTCCCCTTAGCACAGCCCTCAGGCACTTCCTTGACACTAAAAACCAAGACAGAAAGTGGGTCTAGAATGGCCCTTGGCTAAGACTGCCATTGTTCTTTTGGAAGTGACATATTTAAACCAGCAGGCTTGAAAGGTTTAGGCCTGAGTGTCAGCCTGAAATGGGTAGAGGTTTCCATGTGGAAATGTGTTTGAGCAAAAAGGCTTCACAGAACATTTTCTCCTCTTTTGTTTGTTTCTTCTTTTATCCTCTCTTATATTCCCTCCTCAGAGGTCTGAAGGCAAAGTTATTTATCTCCAGATGACTATTTGAACACAATGCGTATATGCTTTTGCTAAAATGTTAGTGGTCTGAAGAGTAGACAATAGATTGGAAAGCAAAAGAAAAAAAAATGAAACAAAACAACAGCAAAAAGAATCTTTGATTTAAGGAGCTGGAGATGGGTGTGTTTCTTCTATTAAAATCTCCAGGTGGTTTGCAGCTGAACCTCTATATCCAGGAAAGGACAGAGTCTTCCATGGCCTGCAAAGTTCCTTGCTTTTCTTTACCAGAGCAAGAGTTTGGGTGCTGAGCAAGAACCTTGAGTCCGGCTTCCTTGGGCCAGAACTCCTTAGAGTGGCTAAAACCTGCCAGGGGCCTTGATGGTCAACAAGATTCAGTAAGAATTGAGAAGAGCCAGGATGTTGCTGGGATGAAACAGACCTGGCTTGAATTCTAGTGCCTCTGATGGCTTATGCAACTTGAACCACGTGTCCGATCTCCCCAGGCTTCATTTTTCTCATTTCTAAGGTGAAGATAATGCTATTTACCCCCAGAAGATCATTTTGTTTTGTTTCGAGAGACGGGATCTCTCTGTGTCACCCAGGCTGGAGTACAGTGCCACAATCATATCTTACTGCAGCCTCACAAAACTCCTGGGCTCAAGCGATCTTCCCACCTCAGCCTCTTAAGTAGCTAGGACTATAGGTAGGCATCACCACATCCAGCTAGTTTTTAAGTTTTGTTGTAGAAATGAGATCTTGCTATGCTGCCCAAGCTGTTCTCAAATTCCTGACCTCAAACCATCCTCCTGCCTCGGCCTCGCCAAGCACTGGGATTATAGGCATGAGTCAGCATGCACAATCCACTGTCTACTCAGAGGACTGTTTTAAGGAACCAGTGAAACAGTGCACATCAAGTGCCTAGGTTTTGTGGTTTGGCTTACAATAGCTTCTCATATAGAATATGTGTTTCCTTTTTCTCTATATATATTTAAATGTCTTTGAGAACAACCGTATCAAGAGGCCCCTCTTATTGAGCCTTTCTGGCTTCAAAGCTAAAATCTCCAAATCCTTCCTCTGGTGTCCTCTCCTGGCATGATATCCAATCCAATTCTGGTTATTCTTTTTGAAACATGGAACACCTGTCTGTATTCTATTTATAACATCACACAGTTCTGAGTTGCATGACCAGCTCTACAGCTTACTAGGTGTGTGACCTTGAGCAAAGAGCACTCTTCCCTGTGCTCGTTTTCTGATTTATAAAATGAAGACTTAAAGGCTTCTCTGAGAAACAAGGTAAATAACAGGTGCAAAAAGCTCAGCAGGGGCTTCGCATGGAGCAGGTGCTCTGCATGTGTTTGAACCTTTTCTTACTGTAAACTCACTCTCCTCCAGTCCACATGGTTTGTCTCCCACTTCTGACTCATCCTGAATTTTTGTAAGTGGTCTCTTGAATATAAACATTAGAATTTATATTTAGTGGTCTTAAGTTTGTTGACAATGATGATGAAATTTACTATTCACTGAGCTCCTGCTATGCAGCACAGTCATGCTCTTTAATCCTTCTAACGACTCTATGGAGTGGATGTTATTCCCATTTTACAGATAAAGAAAATGGAACTTACTGAAGGTCAACCAAAACATGACAGAGATGAGATCTAAACCTAAGTTTCTTTAATGCTAAAGTCAATTTTCTTTCCTTTACCATAACCTACTGTGCACCAGCTTATTGGAGTCATTTTGTGGGAATATATGGGGATGGTTTATTGTTATCATGTGTTGCTTTGACCAAAATATCCTAGGTGCCACAGCCAATGCTGGAGGTATTAGAGATACCCTCTTTGTTCCAGGAGATATTGGTTAAGGTAGGAAACAACAACTACTACTACTATCTCAAATGGGGAACATTGTCATGGAAGCTGGGGTGGATGGGATCCAGGACTGGCCCTGGGCAATCTGACTTTGAGCAAGGCTGTCCTCCTCTCCTCTTCCTAACCTTGAGCATGATGGATTAGGCCAACTCATCTAAAGGGGTTCTTCCAGCTCTGTTTTTCCTGGATCGATGTTTATTTTCTTCATGTGGGAGTCAAATGACGGAATCTGTCTTTGAAATAAAAGAAGAATGGGGAACATATTTTCCATTTTTAGAACCAAAGGGCTGCCTTGGAGAGAAGGGGCAGGGGCCAGTTTTTGGACCTCTTGAGGTCAGGAATATGTTCAGCTAGTTATAGTCATAGGAACAGATTTTCATTCAGTCAACATTGATGTAGTTCTTTTGCTGATTGTTACCAGGGAAAAGAGACTACATAGTAACACTGTTAGAAGCTCTGATATCCAGATATGGATTTGAATCCTGGCTTTGTCTCTCAATAGCTTTCTAACTCTGGGTTGGAGTCAACTTTTTTTATCTGCAAAATTAGGAACTAACAAGCTTTTATGATTGATCAAATAAAATAATGTCTATGGAATATTTAGCACAATGTGTCCTACATAGTAAGTGCTCAAAAAAAGAGAAAAGGTTATCATCATTAAATGAAATGCATTTTTCATAAGCTCTAAGTTTATGTGATACTTAAATGCAGGCTGAATGATTATAGAGGGAGTCACACCACAATGCATTGTGTGACTTGTTGTGGTTAAATCTCTTTTTAGTTCCTTGTCGTTCTGAGATCTTATGGTTCAAATGAGAACATATAATACATGAGATTAGGAGTTAAGAGAAATACTGGGTTCTTGTGAGTTGCAGTGGTGAAGGCAGCCTTCTGTGAGATGTGAATTCTCTTTGATCTTGACAGTTGGTCTTCTTAGATATGTTGGAAAAGTAGAAAGGACAACATATGGGGGAGGGGAATGCATGTGACCTGTCACAGGAAAGAGACGGGCAAATCCGACTGCAGTAGATGGTTTATGGGCCATCAGGAAAAGCCTCATTTCTGTTATTTCCTAGGAATATGACACAGTGTCAGTGTAGGAGAAAGAGGTGAGGAGGAGGGAACAGAGATTTGAGAAAGGCCCCTATTTTTAGAAGCAGTGTGACCACCCTTAGACACCATACATTCATAGGGTCAGGGTCAGCTGAGGAAGCTTGTAAGAAACTTTAAGTTTGGAAATCAATAGGTCTTGGTTCATATTCTACCTCTGTTCCATACTAGTCAATTATACTCTCTGAGCTTCCATTTCACCCAATGTCGAGGAAGGATAGCATTGCCTGGTGCTTACAGTGGGCATATGGCCTAAAACATGTTCTGTAGGTAAAGGAACAATGTCGTGGAAGCTGGAAGCAGGAGCAGGGGAATAACCACAGCAGGCCTAGTAAATACTGAATACACAACCAGTGTTATTCCCCTGCTCCTTTCACAAAGTGTGGGCCAAAGTCCGCTGACATCTTCTAGGGTAATGGAACAGTGACTTTCTCAGCAAGTTTAGCAGACAAAGGAGCTAGAAATGTTCCTTTCATGGAAACGGGAGGTGACTGGTCCTGATAGTCCTTGGTAGCCATGGAAACTGTGGCTGCTCTTTTGTTCTGTTCCTTCGCACTCACTGCTTGGCCTTAGCTCTTCTTTGCCACCCTCCAGTTCATCGGTGGTGTGGGCTGAACGCGGTGGTGCAACTAAACAGCCTGTAGACTAGCAGGGCTAATACAGGGATCAGGTACCAGTTGCCTAAAAATTAATGTTTTTGGTAAGTCAGCACCAACGAATCAGAAAGCCCCCGCCACCTTTCCTTTCTCCTTCTTTCTCATTTATTTCTGAGCCGTTCTAGAGCTTTAGCTCTTTTGAATTATCTTCTTTCCTATTTCTCATCTGCCCACTGCAATTTAATCTACTGAGTACAGCATCTTTTTCTTTCCACTAATGCATTTCGTCAGCCTGCTAAATAGAAGTTAAATAGTCTTTAGCCTCCTGAACTTGCCTGTTGTGCTTACCTTTTTCCTTCTTTTCACATATTTTCTGTGACTTTAAAATTCTATTTTCTTCTAATACTTGGGAAGAAGAAAGATATAGACATTGGTTTCAGACAAAACTGACCATGAACCCTTCCTCTCCCTCTTCCCAGTAATCACTTAAATCTGGTTTTCCCATTTGTAAATGAACAGTAACCCCTGACTTGCAAAGTATTGAGAAGTTTAAATAAGATAATGTACATACAAGGCCGGGCGCGGTGGCTCAAGCCTGTAATCCCAGCACTTTGGGAGGCCGAGGGGGGTGGATCACGAGGTCAAGAGATCGAGACCATCCTGGTCAACATGGTGAAACCCCGTCTCTACTAAAACTACAAAAAATTAGCTGGGCATGGTGGCGCGTGCCTGTAATCCCAGCTA
>NW_016107635.1:1555738-1651748 GCF_001604975.1 Cebus imitator | reverse complement strand
AAAAAAAAAAAAAAAAAAAAAAAGTTAATGTACATACATATTTAATATAGTGCCTGGCATAAGGGCACCACCTAATTATTGGGATCTGCTAATGTTCTTTATAACCTTTATACAAATAATTAAACTAGATCATTGTTTTCCTACTTTCTTCCACAAAATGATGGTTCTGCAATGTCTTAATACTTTAGAGAGACACTCAGCTGAATCCTGCTAAACAGAATGTAATGTAAAGGTTTTTAGAGTTTTTAATATCAGATACACACTTGGGCGCTTTAAGAGGAGCATACAGAATGTAGCATGTCTCAAAATTTTGTGAACATAGAAATATTTTCTTTTCAAGATACATCTGGCTTTGTGGGAAATACTACACTGGCTCTTTGATGCATTTGGATACATTTATAAGAGCAATGGATGAAGCATCAGAGTGCACAGATTCTAATTCTGTTTTCGTCTCCAGCTAGTGGGGCTTAGACTAGACACTAGCAGCCTAATTGATATGGAAAGATCACTCAGCTGTGAGTCAGGAGATATGGCTTAAAGGCCCATTATTCCTCTGGTGTTTGAACATCAGTTCACCTTTAAGACTCTCATTTCTCATTTGTCTATTGGGGATAACAGCAATGCCTACTGCATAGGATTTTGAAGAATGAATGAGATATTTGAAAATAATTTGTAAGCTAATAAAAGCTAAAATAATATGGTACCATCTCCATTATCTTCATCTCTAACACCATTGTCAACACCTTGTAGTGACCTTTGAACTTGCAGGGCCAGCTACTTGCAGTTGCCACAGAGAAATTCAGGTCGCCAGCTGTTTGTAGCCCCATTCCATGTCAGCTGTCAGTGGCTTCACTGCACCAGGCTGCCATAATCTAAGCCTATACTGTAGGCACGGTCTTTGTCCCAGGAGCAGAGCTAGTAAAAAGTCTTCCCAGTGGCTTCGTCAATAATCATTTGGCTCCAAGGAGCACAATGGGCTGCTTCAGACCAGGTAGTAGCTTTTGGGGCTGAAGGAGGAGGAGAGACAGCCTTTTTCATTTTCTGCCATCTTTTTAAAGTTCCTCCTTGTGATGGGGAGAGGTTCTCTTGAAGACATGTGGTCAGTATCAGGTGGGACAATGAGCCCAGACCAAGAACACCTAGCATCATCACAGGTCCACCATGCAATCTGAGGTCCATAAGCAGCTCAGCAGTTAAATTTCTTGCTCAGGCTGCATCTAGCAGGTTGATAGAGATGCTGTGGAGGATGGTGGTTAAGAGCCTGGATGCTGACCTCAAATGGTTTTTCAGTTCAGCCCTATTTACCTTTGAGCTGCATGATCTATGGCAAGTGATGGCCTCAGTTTCCTCACAGTGCAAAATGTGAGTGATAATAGAAAGCATCTCATGAAGTTTCTGTAAAGATTAAATGAGATATTGCATGAAAAAACTTAATTAAATTGCCCAGCACCTAAGTTAGCGGCTATGTCACCAGTGATAGCGGTAGTGATGATGACAATGGCAATAACTGTGGCATCCTTTACTAAGAAAGTCATCTTAAACAAAAAAAATCTATACAAAGTACAATAAAAGGACTCAAAACATGACTTTAGAGAAGCCAAATAAAGCTATTAATGTTTGGTTTAAGGAAAGAAAGCTCAAGGCAACCTAATTTCCACCTTTAAATAGCTGCCCTGGGAAGAAGATATTAAATACATCCAATTTAACTTGGACAGCAGAAGCTCACTCATAGAGTGAGATTCAAAGGCTGTTTAGATATTAAACTGTCTGAGAATAGAACTGAGCTTAGTAGGGGTTGAGTTTGCTTTCTCTGGAAGTACACAAATAAGAGTGGATGAACACTTGCCCAGACCTTAAGGACAAATCTATGGATGATAAGATATTGGGGAAATAACATATCCTTTAAAGAATACCATAGATATCCCATAGTCAGAGAGCACAAGAGATTAGTTCATGACAGATATACAGAGGGAGGGATGGGAGAGATGTGGACCCAGGTGTGCAAGATAAAGGAAAATATGCCCCATATTGAGACATCACACTAAAGCAGTGCATGGCAACCCTGATATAAGAGACAGGTTAGAAGATATGGAGCCATATACCTTAGAGTTTCTGAGAAAGCCCCAATTTCAAATATCCTTTCTTTCTGCCTCCAGCATGACACTTGCACTTGTCAGATGGCGTGTCCCAATTTCAGTTTCCAGAAATACGGCAGAGAAGCAGAGACACCAGACCTCAGGTGCTACAGAATCCCACAAGGCACTCAGTGAGGTTAATGAGGCACTCAGCGATCTACGGTGGTTTTCCTGATATACAGGCAGATTGGCAGCCTCGGCAAGGGCATTTTTGTATGATTTCTGACCAGGCAGGCACCAAACCTTGCCAGAAAAAGTGAGTGAATCAATTTTCTAGGGAAAAAAAAAAAAAAAAAAAACCAGCAGCATTCCAATACTGACATCTCTTGGTAGAAAGGGAAACAACATTTAAGCATTCACTCATTCATTCATTCAATAGATGTTTATTGAGCACCTACTATATTTAGGCATGCTATAGGCACTGGAAATAGAAGAGCATAAAATATGAGGTCTGGTATGTAGTACTTGCACATTAAATAGCTATTGATTGAATGAACTAATTCCCAGTTAAAGGCACTGAATCTCAGATGTGACATGACTTGTCCACGGGGGCCAGCAGCTAAATGTGAAAGTTAGGATTCCAGCATGAGCAACAGTATAACATGCCCTGCTGATGCCCATGTAGGTGCCAGTTGTTAGAAAGGGAGGTTTAAAGGAAATGAGATGGAAGGAGATACACAGAGAGCTTACAGAGCCCTAAGTATGTATCAGACATGGTGCTTAGTGCTGTAATTATGATCTCCCATTTAATACACGCAACTTCTTATCAGGGATTATCACTTCCCTTTTACAGATTAGGAAACTGAAGCTCTGAGAGTTTACATAACTTGCTGGAATTTAGGCAGGTATCAAATGGAAGACTTTGGATTTATATATCCACATCTAGAACCAAAGCCCAGGCTGGGCACAGTGGCTCATGCCTGTAATCCCAGCATTTCGGGAAGCTGAGGCCGGCAGATCACCTGTGGTCAGGAGTTTAAGACCAGCTTGGCCAACATGGTGAAACCCTGTCGCTACTAAAAAACTACAAAAATTAGCCAGGCGTGGTGGTGTGTGACTATAGTCCCAGCTAGTTGGGAGGCTGAGGCAGGAGAATTGCTTGAACCTGGGAGGCAGAGGTTGCAGTGAGCCAAAATTGCACCACTGCACTTGAGCCTGGGTGACAGAGTGAGACTCCATCTCTAAATAAATAAATAAATACCAAGGCCCAGCCTCTTTCCCCATCCCAAGTGGCCTTTCTACCTGCTGGGCTTCTTCACACCAATGTCTCCGGTTTCTAGAATCCCTTTCCCTCATCTCAACAGCATTTGCCACTTAAAGAAATAAATTACTTCTCAGCCTAGGACGTGGTCTCTTTGGGGATCTCTGGAGGAAGCCAATGGGAGTATGGCAGCTTTAAGTTTTCCACACACAAAGGTCTGACGGGGTTAGATCTATTTTTTCATTATAAAATGTGATTGATTCAATTCCAAATTTAACTTAAATTTGATTTTCTCCTCTCAACCTGGCATTTCCAAACCAAGAATCAATCAAACCCCGAATTATAGGCAATGTGTGGATCAACAGCGTGAAGTTATTTCCGGTCGAATTTCTCAAGCAATGCGTTTTATGCCATTCTCTGCTACCATGAGAGGAGCTGAGATGTAGGAGGGAGGGAAAATGGAAGGAAAATTAGATTATTAACTTTCTCCAGTCCCCGCAATCAATATGCCCTGGTGGAATACTATTCCTACAGCACAGATTATTCCCCTGCAAGTAATGGGGAAGGAACCGCAAATGGGGATGTGAATGAGGGAGAACAGTGACCTCAGCCTTCCAGGAAAAAAAAAAGAAAAAGAAAAAGAAAAACTCATGTAATACGATCTGCAGCTATCATTTATTTAGCTCTTTTTTTGTACTAATTACATATGATATTTTGTCCTCATATCAGCTCTGAAAGAAGACCTCTGTTCCCATTTTTCAGATGGAAATATTTTTTCTTATTAGATTTATGGATCAGTTGGCAAGTGTCACACGGAGATTTTGTGGGTAAGCCAGGATTTGAACATAGATATGCCTGGCCCCAAAGGCCACACTTTCTGCATGAGGATATCCTGGGACCTTATTCCATGACGGAGTAGGAAGCGGTAGTGAAACAGGGGAAAGGCTGGAACAGGACTAGTTCTCATCTAGTCTCTGTAACATACAAAATTGGGTGATTCTTATATAAGTCATTTAATTGCTGTATACTTCTGTTCTCTATAAAACAGAAATGATGGAGATGCTTTGCTGAGAGGAGTAAATGAGGTAATTGTTTGCCGCTAACATGTAAGCTTCAAGGCCTTTGGCTGTTTTGTTTACTATTATTTTCCCCATTCCCTTAGTGCCTCAAAAGGGCTGGTATTCAATGAAAATTGGTTGGATTGGTAAATGAATAGATGGATGGAGAGAAAGATAAGTGCTAGGCACACTGCCTAGATCCTAGTAATCGCTCGGACAAATGGAGGTTCCCTTTTCTGTCTCTGTATCTTACAACAGCAGTGCAATAAGGAGACTGCTTAGGGAGGGGTGAGTATTATGGGAGAGATAGTTTCCACCTCGTGGCCGTCTATAACCCCTACTCAGAGCTAAGTGCTTATGTTCACCTTGCTGAGCCAGGAGCTCTTAGTAAGTCACCTTGGTTTGAGTCCCACTGTGAAGTTTCTGCCAGGTCCGGTTGCCATGGAAACTCCCTACAGCCCCTGGCTGCTCCATAGGCATGTGGCCTTAGTGAAGGTTTGACCTGCATGCTTTCTTCCTCCAGGACTTCAAAGACAACCGTGGTGATTCAGGCATTCTCTGAGTAAATGGTTGCCCCACAGTGCTGTTCATTCTCACTCCCACTCACGCTTTCTTCTTCTTATGTCCTTCTCTTCGTTTTTTTCTCTTTTTGTCTTCTGCTGCTGTAAGAATAATTGAATTCCTAATATGTTCTGAGAATGTGTTGGACAAATAGGGGAGTCCTAGTTTCTGTTATCAATGAGGAGACAAACGCCAATATCTAGTTTGGAAATTATCATTTACTGAGGGCCTACTATGTGCCACAAACCGTGCTAGGCATTGGACACTTATTGACTCATTTAGCTCTTACAACACCCCTGAAGGCTAAGTCATGTTACAATTTTCTAGGTGAGAAAACTAAGAGCCAATAAACTAGTGTGACTTTACTTCCCACTTGACTTTTAAAGACCCTGGGTTACTGTGATGTGTTAAATGACACAGGAGATGCGATTTAGTCCACCAGGGCAGGGAGAGAGTATGAGCAATTCTGCCCCTGCCCCTCAGCCCTTTGTTCCCAGACCAGAAATTAGCCCTGTGGAGCCTGGGTAGTGTTTTTCTTGTAGTTTGTTAATTAGTGAAGGAAGGGTCTTGGCCACATACACCTCTGCTGCTGTGTGGGCCAGGAATGAGACATGGCTTCTAAGGGTCCACAGGGTGTTCTTATCCATGACTCACTGTGCAGAGTGTCTGTTCCCTGATACAGGGGCCTCTCACTACCTTTCACATCTCATCCTCTGGACCTGTCTTGTCTTCTCAAGAATTTATTCATGCTGGACTCATCATTACATATTTTTTTTCCCCAGAATAGACTCCATAAAACCTAGATTAAAACTTCAATGCTGGCCAGGCACGGTGGCTCTTGCCTGTAATCCTAGCACTTTGGGAGGCCGAGGGAGGTAGATCACTTGAGGTCAGGAGTTCAAGACCAGCCTGCCCAACATGGTGAATCACTGTTTCTACTAAAAATACAAAAATTAGCTGGCTGTGATGGTGTGTGCCTGTAAGTCTGAGGCAGGAGAATTGCTTGAATGTAGAAGGTGGAAGTGGAGGTTGCAGTGAGCTGAGACTGCCACTGCACTCCAGCCTGGGCAACAAAGTGAGACTCTGTCAAAACAAAAACAAAAACAAACAAAAAAGAATGCTGCTATTAACTGTTATTTTAGGGGTTTTGCTAAATGTGACTAGGCTGGAGTAACAGGTTGACTTTTTAAGGTGAGATTTATGCAAGGTGCCAAACCCTAGTCCATCTTTTTAGTAGATAACGTTGATGTTAGATTATTTATGCTCTTTAGTTGCTAAAATATTTGTAGTATATTTTATTTATTTATATTTACAAATATTTATTACAAATATGTATGAAACGGCTTCTTGTGGCACTCAAATAAGAGATAAAACATACTCCTTTTTTTTCTGTGGTCATTTTAGGTTTAGAGATTCCCCGTCTTTGGACACAAGAATCATGTTTTTAATTTACTCTTCTATTTAACATTTATTCTATAACTACAGTAACCTCAGTCTCATGGATAGCTCCTGCCATAAGACATGCTTTGTCCTAGGACTGAGAAAAAAATAAGGTTCTTATCCTTAAATTAAATAACTTCCGGGTTCCAGATGGTGATTTTGGTATGAGAGACACAAAGATGAAGAAGGTGGGATCTTCTCCCTTAAGCAGGTTCTGTTATACGGCCAATGATGGTTGTTGGCTAGAATGCTTTTTGATTGGTCAGTATCTGTGTTATGTTGGTTGCTTATTGTTACTACCATTTATGGGAGTCATCATGCACTTGCTGAGATTCTGTAATGAACCAGTCACCGTGCTATTCACTGGGGCATAATGGTGAGCAAAAGACGCCACTTTCCTTCAAGGAGTTGGCTGTCTATTTACTACACTTTAGGGTTTGGAATAAGGTATGTGGGGATGCACAATGAGTATGGGTAGTATATCTCCCAAGAGCATAAGAAATCTTTATATATGGTGAGTCTCAAAAAGTGGTATGGTGACAAGGAAACAGGTGGATTTTTATCCAAAAGGAACACCACCTACACTAATGTTCACATGATGAAGAGTGTTAATTTAGGAGCACTGCAGTAATTCATCCCTGCTAGTCATTGGGCCAGGTGGGAGAGAGCACGGGAGGTATGAGTGTTGGGAGTCTTCATGAAAGGCCTTGGGTGCCAGTCTAATGAATATGGATCATATCCTGTGACTAGATGCTGTAAAACAACTTGAGAGATTTCAGCAGGCAGTACGGTGAACAGATATGAGCATACCTCCCTTATCCCACAAGCAAACAGACAATAGAAGAGATTAAGGGAGTGGGGTGAAAATACTAAGGACATAGAATAAATAAGACTATACAACTGTTCGGATACTGTAAAGGAGGAAGACAGAAACTCAAAGATGACATCTCAGTTTCTGGCCAGTTTAAATGGCAGTGCTTTCAATAAGCTGAGGATACCAGGAGGAGGAGGCTTTGAAGAGAAAATAATGTACCCTGTTTTGAATGTGTTATTAATATATTTGACATGCTAATGGGTTAGCCACAGAAAGATGTCCAAGAGATGAGGGAAGAGGTTTGCTTAAAAGAAGAGCGTACAAGGTAAAAGAAATTTGGGAGGCATTGCTCTAAAACTGGTAAGCAAAACCTCGAAGAACAAAGCCTAAAGAATGAGAAATGAACGGAGACTCAAAACAGCCTCCATAGAATTTCTTTGTTGGCTCGGCGTCCTCTAACTGTGCAGATCCAATCTACTTTTCCTATTATATCCATAAAATTGTCTTTAATTTTCAGAGGCAAAACCACCCTCCCCACTCTGCGCCCTCTCTTCTAGGTCATAACACAATTTGTCTTATAATCTAATTAGCCATGGATAAGCTTGACTTTTCCCCCTAGCCTATAAACTCCTGAAGAGGAGAGATTATTCTTCTGCTCTGTATGTCTCTCACCTAGTAGCTGCTCAGTAAAGCCTTGTGAAATTAATTTGAACTGATCAGCTTCTAACCGTGAAACTCTTCTAAATGACAAGCATTATATACAAATCATGCTGCATAATTGTCACAAGAACCCTGTGAGATATTTATTATCACCATGTTACACATAAAGAAACAGAAGTTTGGAAGATGGAGATCACAGAGCCAATGAGGACCAAAGCCCAAATTCGAACCCAGAATGATCTAACTCCAAAGCCCATGCTTATTTCCCTAAGCTCTACTGAATGTAACAGTGTAACGTCTTCTCACTTGCCTCTAAGGAGAATGGAGGGTTTAATATCATCTAATTGTTATCAAGAATGACCAGCCAAATTGGGAAGGGAGGAGTGAAAATTACTGCAAGTTTCAGGAAGCCTGTTTCTTTTATGTTTACCCAAAGGAATAAGACGCCCGTTTTGCAGAGTGTTAAACCAAGGCCCAACGAGGGCCCACTGAGGTCACATAGCAGGCACAAAGGTTAAAAACATTTTTTTTCTTTTCTTTTCTTTTTTCAGATTCCCAACTGGAAAATAATAGAATTCCTAAACTTGATGCCACTCCCATTTCTTCACATCATGGAATTATGTATCTTTCTGTGTGTTTGTGTTACCAGGTTTGCTGAAAAGCCCAGTGAACAAGACAGCCCTGACACTGATTGCTGTTAGCTCCTGCATCTTGGCCATGGTGTGTGGCAGCCAGATGTCTTGTCCACTGACTGTGAAGGTGACTCTGCATGTACCTGAGCACTTCATAGCAGACGGTAAGAGCCGAGCATTGCAGATGCTCCACACCCACTCAGCACCTTGCTACCCCTGGCTGGTCAAATGTTTCTATGTATGGCCCAACCTTGGAATTGTTTATATATATATTACAGGGGAAAAAAAGAAGCATCTAAAGACCTTGGAAGAGGATCTTACCATTTGGAGTCTGGATTATTTGAATTAAATACCACTTTTATTTGTTTTTATTTTTATTTTTTATTTTACTTTAAGTTCTGGGATACATGTGCTGAACATGCAGGTTTGTTATGTAGGTATACATGTGCCATGGTGGTTTGCTGCACTTATCAACCCATCACCTACAGTTTAAGCCCTGCATGCATTAGGTATTTGTCCTAATGCTCCCCCTCCCCTTTCCCCCCACCCACTGACAGGGCCCAATGTGTGATGTTCCCCTCCCTGTGTCCATGTGTTCTCATTGTTCAACTCCCACTTATGAGTGAGAACAAGTAGTGTTTTGTTTTCTGTTCCTGTGTTAGTTTGCTGAGGATAATAGTTTCCAGATTCATCCATGTCCCTGCAAAGGACATGAACTCATTCTTTTTTATGGCCACATAGTATTCCACGGTGTATATGTGCCACATTTTCTTTATCCAGTAAACACTGCTTTTATCCTATGAGCAAGGATAAAGTTTATTAAATAAAGGAGGAATTCAAATGTGAATGCAGAAAGATTGAGCTACTTCAGAGAACCTATTGATTCTTATGCTTGTGGATCCATTTCAAAATAAAAATGCTCCCCAGAGAGTATTTGCTAATTAAAAACATATGACAAGAAAGATTGTATAAGTTTTATTGGAATATCCTGAATGTCCTGGATAATATTCATATTATCATTCCCTGTAAATGTACTTTACAAGTATCTTATGTTCTACCATTTACTTTTTACCCAATTAAATTGAATTAATGAGACACTGTGGCCACCATAGTCATTAGCAAAGCATGGTCCAAGACCCTGATTAACGTGCTTGCTATCTATTGCTAAAGTGCCCTCCAGAAAAGCTGCTCCAGTTTACATACTCCAGGACATGTTGGTGTCTGTTTCTCAAACACTTGTCACATGGCATCACCATCTTTAGATATGTTGAAGTTTAGCATAATTCTAATGAAGAAGGCATACCTTAACTCTGCAATTGTGCAGCTTAATAAATTTTTAGTTTCAGAGCTTTTTATGCTTTAAAAATTGTATACATTTTACACTTTTAAAAATGTATATGTGTGGATGAGTTTGAAATACCCGTGAAATCATCACCATAAGGAATGCCATAAACGTAACCATCACCTCTAAAACTTTCTTCTCACTCTAATTTTTTTGTGAAAAGGACATGTAACATAGGATTACATATGAACCGACCCAGATAAAATTATAGAATATTTCCAGCACCTCATAAGGTTTCCTTGTGCCTCCTTCCAGTTAATGCTCTGTAGGGGCAATAAACGTTCTGACTTGTAGCACCACATTAGTACCATTAATTCTTAAAAATAGTTTTGCATTTTGATATGTGTTGAATGTTTCCGAGATCTTTACCCTCTATTTGCCAGTTTTCCTTCAAAGAAACTTGATTTTATCTACAATGTTTGTTTCAGTGTTCAGAACTTAGCACCATCCCTTCAGTATATTGTGACCAGAGCAAAGTGGAACTTTTACCCCCCCAACCCATGTTTTGAAACACCCAAACTTCTATCAATGCATCCTGATTGTTCCCACGTCGCTGTAGTGCAGAAACCCCTACTTGTTTTTCGCTTGTACTGCACGTAAGTTCATATGCATTCAGAGCTTAGTATTTCTTATTTCATATACATTCAGTTGATATTTAGACCTATGTACAAGACTTTGGTTCATCTTTAATGAATCATATGTGCACATAAGATAGGTAACCGTGATGGGGGAGATTGTAGGGGATGGTGTAGGAAGGCAGAAGGAACAAAATTACAGAAACAAGTGGTTTCATGGATTATGCAGCTAGAAGAATTGCCAGAACCTGGATGTGGCCAGAATATAGTGATGGAGGAGCAAGAGTGATGAACACTGAGTTGGAAAAACACAGTAGAGCAAGTATTAACTTCTACAAAATGCATGTCTCCTACCTTTTATCCCTCAGCTGTCACTACTCATTAATTGCAGAATGTTAAGCCTTAAAGGTGTTCAAGTTTTACATATATATTTTCATATATGTAGAAATTGAATCCCTGAGAGAATAACTTGCACAAGGTGAAATAGTTTAATGACTAAGAGCACAGGCTTTGGAATAATATAAACATTAATCCAAATACTTGTTCTGTTGTCTGCCACTTTGATAGCCAAGTGAATTCACCTCTCTGTGTCTCTGTCTCTACATCTATAAAAGGTGGATAACAGTAGTACCTATCTCATCAGAGTGTTCTGAAGACTACAATTCCTATTCTTTATCATGTTCGTCAGATTTTCAGATAGCATGTGACTGAGAAATAGTCAACACCTGGGAAAGAACAAAATTAAGGGACTACCCAAGAGAGCTGCAAATGATCTTGATGACTTGGAAGGACAGACCCAAGTGTGGTGAATTAAAAGCTGCCCTTTCTCAGTGCTCCCAGTGTCATAAACTTAAAATTTTATAACAGCCTGTGGAATTTCTGTCTGGGGTGGAAACAGCCTGTGGAATTTCAGTCTGTTTCTGCCTCTAGACTGGAATCTCTGTGAGGGCAGGAATTATGTCTTTTGGGAGGAAATATTATATTCCCACTGATAAGCAAGGTGCCTGGTCCATAATGGATGTTCAGCAAATATGTGTTCAGTGAATGAACGTTTCCTGAATTACAGCTGAGTTGTGTTCATTATTCTATGGGCTCCTTCTAATAGATCTCTAATCATACAACAGACGCTAAATCAAAGAAAACTAAGGCGGATGATGCATAGAGATCAAAGATGTTTTAAAATGTACCCCTGAAGTTTTAAATGCACCCAAGATTTGTCTGCAGATGTGGAAAGGGCTGTTGTGAAAAGCAGTTTTCATACTCACAGATCTCAGATACACAATGCACAGTACACAGTGTGGGAAAGCACCCGGATCTATCAGAAGACAGAAGGAGCAAGTGGAAAGCATGGGCAAGAGCCTGTATTGTGGTTATTGCAGGAAGAAATGGGTGAGGCGGTGTAAGCAGGGTAGACAGATTTGGGATTGGCTAATTTGAATTAACTTTGGTAGACTCTGTGGTTTTGGAGCTGCTCCTGATTGCCTGGTATCTGGCCCTTGGATGATGGAGGGAGAGGACATTCTTTCCCAGTGTGATTAGCCACATAGAGGAGATGATTGGGGTGTAGGCTCTGGATTTGTTAATTTTCATATGAAAGGCATGCTCCCTGGACAAGCCTTTGCTTTCTCTAAGATATGACTATCCCTGGAGGAGAGGGCTCTCCCCAGTCAGAAGGCTCAGATGCCAGAGCATCAAGCATACAGAAAACAAGAAAATATACTTGATACAAAAAAAGTAGAAATAACTACACAGTGTACACATCTTGGAGATGTGATGGAGCCAGCTTAGAAGACAGCATTGGAAAGACCTTGTCCACAGTATCTTAGTCTCCAGGCACAATGAAATCTCCATCCCTTACATGCCATAATATCTTAGTGGGATTGTGTCCTTTCAAATGAGGTAGGTTTTGGTTTGGATCTCAATTTTGTTGCTTCTTTACTGTGAAACATAGGAGAGTCAAGTTAGCTACCCGAGTCTCATTTTTCTCATCTATCCGAAAAATAAGGATTATTATGAGATGATTGAATGTCATAATATATATAAAGTGCCTAGTAGAGTATCTAAAACATTGGGATAGCCCAACAAATAGTAGCTGATATTACTCTTATTATTAAAATAGTTTGTAAAGAGAGAGACTTCAGAAGCTAGAACATGGCAATGCAAGAAAATATAGAAAATCAAATAGGTGAATTTAGCTACTCTCAGTGAGGTGAATGGAAGAGGAAGTATATTATATGCTCTGTTCTAGCTGAAAGTGACTTTCCCACTTGAAGACAGTAACACTTGAAAGTCCTCCATCTCTGGGGTTCAGCAGGAATCCTGGGAGCAGCCGGCCCCTGAAGCCAGATGGACACCTGTCTGGTAATTCCAAGCAAGCTCACCTTTCTCAGCATAATCCCAAAGCCTCCTTTGGCAGAAACTTTATGGGAATTGCTCATCTCACTCCTCCAACAGCTCTCCAAAGTGGTCTTTATTATCCACTTTTGGCAGATACAGAAACTGGGATGTGAAGGGTAGTAGAATCCAGTCTTCTGTAGGAGTAGAGAAGGATCTAGAAAATTGATTTTAAAAATTGTACTAGTGGAGCTTCCAGCTCTGATTTCTGGAGATAAGAGGGTATTACATAAGGGACTAAGAGGGAAAGTGATACTAGTGCCTACTTTCTTGAACCCATATCATCCCTTAGTATTGATATTTATAAATGTGTTATAACTTAAATTAAATATGGTAACAAACACAGATGGAAAGTGCACAATTCGGTTATATTTTACATGCATGTATTCACCCACATCATAATACTGGCCCATTAAGACCGGAAAAGTTTTAAAAAACAATAAAAACAAAGTCTTAATGAGGCCTGTCAGAATGAGGGCAGCCCATGTCAAGTACAAGAAGCTCCATTTGAGATCAGGTCTCCCAGGGACCAAGGCCAGGGCAGCTTTCATCCTTTTTGAGTCACCCCCATGAGTGCTAAGCTGCCAAGGTGCTGGCCCTTTCTTAGTAGAGAGAGCTCTCAGTCACCCTTACACACTGAGCTGTCCATGGTGCTGGATCATTGGATGGGGCTGAGTAATGGGTCCTGTCTTCCAGGAGAAAATGAATTCTGCCCTTGTGTTACTGCATAGTTATACTCGATGCTTACTGTACGTTATAAAGAAAAGGTCATTATGACATAGCAGTTGTTCAGAGCTCAGCTGGCAAGAGTTCTGACACAGTTCCCATCCAAACTCTTGGCAAATCTCACCCCTTCTTTTATCTGGGCTTCTTCAAAACCTTCAGTGGCTTTTTGCACTCCCAAGCACACACTGAAGAAATGGAACATGTTTGCATCTAAACAGACTTAAGCTAGCTTTGTTTATCCATCTGTGGACTATAAATCATCTGCATTTAGGTCTTCTGGGGAGTTAATTCCCAGAACCAGTAAGTCAGATTCTCTGAGGGTAGAGCCCACACATTAATATTCTTTGCAAGAACTCTCTAGATGGTCACTTATGAAAGCTTTGAGAGCTATGCCAATATCTCTGTAAGTGTTACTTTTTTTCCATCTAACATAAATGATCACTCCTTCAGACCTTTTGGAATCATTATAAGCATCCTTGATAATGGTCTTTGGTTTCCTCCACCTTTGACTTTATGAATGCCCTATTAATGGAGCTGCCTCATAGCATAACTCCAGTGACTGTCAATAGCATTGGATATAATGTGAGTAGTCTACTCTTAAGGTTTATAATATACTAACCCTGATCACACAGGTTTGGGCCTCATCAAAATTGTCATGCAGTTAGCCTTATTGAGAAATAATTATTTGTTAATATTAAATCAATCTTAGCTGAGATCCTAGTTTATGCATCTACGGAGGTTCCCAATGAAAGTCGGTATATATTCACCCAATGTGGTCAGCCAATAGAAGAGTCTGCTTTCAAAGGAAAAAGCTATTTAGGTGAAGTAGGTAAGATGGTTCCTCTCCAGCGTAGACAGGTAACATTCCCCCTAGAGTTCTCTGTTTTGTTCCAAGAGTTGTTATACATTGGAAGTTATTCAAGTGAGAGGATTTGGCAGTTAAAATATTGAGAAAGCACTGTAGATACCCAATGACCTCTTAAGGAAAAGATGGAAGACATTCAATAACAAGAGTTGAAGGAACCTAGACAGGAAGGGAACTTACTATTATTGAGTATGCCTGTTATCTATTGAGCAGCATAAAAAACACTTTACATAGGATTCTTCATTCAGTTCTCATAGCAAAACTGAGAGTTGGGATTTAGTATCCTCATTTGCATACTTGAAAAGTGGGGCTTAGGGATTTTTACAAGATTAACACACAGATGACGTGGTATGAAAACCTAAGTCTACCTGAGCCCCCGGTCTAAGGGTCTTCTATGTTCTAAGATTCCAGAGAGGAGACCAGGATTTATTTATTTTGAAGAGAGCAGGCTGGTTCTGGAGGTTTTAAGGAAGCACAGCTAGAGAGCTATATGAGTGACGAGTATGGTCAGGGATGGGAGAAGATGAACCCTAGTTTGGAAACATCTTCCTCTGATGTTGACTGTGTGACTTGTGCTAGTTACTTAAACATTTTAAGCTGCAGTTACATTATCTATAAATTGGGGATAATAGCAGTACTTATCTCATAAAGTTATTGTGAAGAATAAGTGAAATAATACTGATAAAGCTTTTAGCTCAGTACCTAAGACCTAGTAATGGCTCAATATATTATATAAATGTTATAAGTTGTAATAATACTTTCTTAATATTGGAAGGGGGTCATTGCAAGAAAATGAGTTCCCCATCATAGAAAATCTCCTGTGAATAGATGATCACATTTTCATGAAGCTGTAGAAGAGAAGGGAAGAGATGTGTTTGGCTTGAATACACGATATTTTGTTTTGGAGCCATCTTATTAGACTGTAAATTTTAAAACCACTTAATTTTTTAGAACTTTTAGAATATGTTTTTTTATGCCTTAGTACTTCACCCAGAGTGTTACCAATGCTTTGCATAGGCTCAGAAATTGGTGAAAACCAGGGATGTTGCTATCTCTTGAATACATTACTTAGCTAAACTCTCTCTCTCTCTCTCTCTCTCTCTCTCTCTCTCTCACACACACACACACACACACACACACACACACACAAAATTTTATGTATTGATATGATTGTTACATTAAAATACCTATGCTAAAATGTCTTTTTATTCAAGTCAATTTAAATGGTTAACATCATCTTTTAGGTTGAATTAAGTTGACAGCCAAGTCTTTTCTGTTCCCTATGACTGAGGTATTTGGGCTCTGAGTATTCCTTCTTAGCCCATGAAATCATCAAGTATAAATGCCCACATATTGGGATGGCATAGTTCACTAATATGCCACACATGTATCTGGTTTTGAGCATAAAATTGTGTACAATAACGTGTGCCTACATTTATTTGCTTTTTTCCCTATTTGATGTCTCCCATCCCAAAAGAGTGAGCTAATGCATGGTTTCATGCTGTTAGAGAAGAATGAAGTCCAAAATTGACTTCAGAACTAGTTTGCAGTGATTTTAATACATATAAAGAGTATTTTCAATTCTTAGAAGGGAAAATTATACCACATTGAAAGTGGATCCCTAGCCACAAACTGCCAAGCAATTTATTTAAAAATAATAGTTCCTTGGACATCCTGCTCTCTGAAATCATCCCAGGCTTTGTTTTAAAATGCTCGGTGTTGACTGCAGGTCTTTTAATACTGTGGAACATGCTCATGGGTGGAAGTTGTATACAATATGGCTTCTGTCTTTTTCTTCATTAACTCATTTGCACAGCCTTGTTACTGTTTAGACAAATAGACTATCTTATCTGGTACCTGCCTCTCTATATGCCTTTGCTTATGCATTCCTCTTCATCATATATTTCCATATATGGCAATCTCACCTATGTCTATGGCATAACTTATTTTTCTCCCTCCTCTAGCAAACCTTCTTCAATGAGTCCCCAGAGACAAAAATCCTCTCCTTTCATATACATTACCTAGAACTATATATGCCTTTCTAAAGACTTCAGTCTAACTCCTGTGACTGTTACTGTTACATATGTGTCATGGAGACAACTGCCACAGTCCTACAAACTGACCTTCTGCTTTAAATCTAGCCTCTCTACTATCTTTTCTCAATAGTGCAAACACAGCAATCTTTTACAATTAAAAATATCAATACCTTGCATACATGTATTGTATACATGCCATGCTTTCTGTAAAACTGTTTATTGTCTTCTTTTCTACTTGTTTTGAAGACTGAAGTTCTTATCATGGTCTTTGCAGCCTTGCAGGGTCAGGCCCTTGCCTGCCTTTTCAGTCTTACCTCACACTACCTCTCCCTGTATCGGCTCCTTAGATTTCTCTGTTGCCTCCTGCCTCAGGGCCTTTGCACATATTGTTTTCTTTGCCTGAAAACTTCTTCCCTCATCTCCAGCTTCTCTCATTTACCCTATGGTAATGGACTTTCCTTATTTACTTCCCAGCCTCTGTTAGCTCCTTTACTAATCATTCTCCTTGAATCCTGCCTTTTTTCCTTATTACACTTATTTCAATGTATAATTGTATATTTATCTAGTTAGTGTTCTCTCCCACTAGGTTTCAAGTTTCATAAGGATAGAGATTATATTTGTTTTGCACAATTGTATTCAGAACCTTGGACAGGGTTCAAAACTTACTTGATTCCCCTAAAAAGCTTTCACTAAGTTTGTTGTTGTTGTTGTTGTTGTTGTTTTTAAGTTATTTCAGGGGTTAGACTTGAATTTTTTCAAGGTCAAGGACCACAGCTTATTCATGTTCTGACTTATTGTGATGCCTAATAGAGGTTCTGTAGGCATATAAGACATTGTGTCTGTAAAAAATGAAGTAAGGGAGGACTGACAGGTGGACCCAGATGATCTGGGAAGATACACCCTAAAGAATGACAGTGCAGAGGTCTGAGGCTACCTCTTCTTCTGTGATTGACTTCACTCCCCCAGGATGTTTCTCCCATCCCCCAAAATAAACTCCAATCAAATTCACACACCCCTTCTCAACACCAAAATGAAACAAGCTTCATGCTGGAGCCTAGAAAGAAGGGAAATATAAATTGAGCTGAGATTCAGAACCCCCATAGGGGAGGTGGCAATGAAATACCAATAAACCATATTAATATGCTGAAATCAGGAAGAATAGCTTGAACTCCAACCTAGACTTAATAACTATACGTGAGAGAGTACAGGGAGAAGGCAAGGCAAGATTTCAGTCAGAATTAAAATGAGATCTGTAATGAAATCGGTAATATAATTATAAACTGTGAAAACTTTTTTTCCTCTTCTTTTTCTTCTATTTAGTAGCCAACTTGTTTAGCAATGGCTGGGAGCTGTGGATACCCCTTAGAGTAAGATTCTTTTTTTTTTCCAAATCTCTTCATTAGGAAAGTCTAAATCCACAAAACCATGGAAGAAAAAAAAAAGATGCTTCAAGCCATTTTCTGCCTTAAATAGTAACTGATCCTGAGGTTAAAGTGACAAGCGGCTTGGGGAAGAACAAACCCAGAAAAACCATTCTAAGCAGCTGAATATGTTCAAGCTTTTAAAGATACCACAGCAGCCAGTGGGACTGTGATTTTTAATGACACTCCATGCTAAGATATTAGCTTGGCTTCCAACCAGAATGAATTGTTACTAATTTCCCTTCATAACAAAAAAGATAACTGAGTTTGACGTCCAAAATTGGAGACTAATTTCTGTGTTTTGATAGCAGATTGAGTCCAAAAATATGTTCCCAGGAACTGGGGCAGAGGGTTGTTGCAAGGAGTAGGCAAACTCAATTTGCTCTCATTAATAATTCCGTTCTGTTGTTGTGAACAGGAGCCCACTTTGACTTTTAGAATGGAAAGAGAGAATTGGTGAGAGCTTTGATGAGATTGAGTTCAAGACTGTAGAGTTAGTTGTTCCATTATTATTGGCTTGAGGTTTGCAAAATAGTGTAGAATTGAGGCTGTGGAGCAGTCTACCGGAGAAAGAAAGTAATATGGTGAAGACATTAAGTGCATTGACCTGTGTCCCAGGAGATGTGGATTTCAGACCAGTTCATCTGCTTTCTGGCCAGTTTCTTTATTATCTAAAAACATGCAACTACCCCCTTCTTCAAAGAGTGTTTGTGGGGTGATTAAATTAAAAGCATCTTGCCATCTGAGAGGGTAGTTATGATTATGAGAATGTTGTGTCTTTGCCTCACTGTTTGTTTACAGCTTTAATATGTATAAAGACAACCTCAGGGCTGGAATAGGATCTTAGCAGGTTAAGGCTAGGTAAGGAAAAGGTACAAAACTAGGGAGGTCAGCTTCCCTTGGCTAGAAGAAGGAAGCTAGATAGTTAAAATGCACTGATACCACCACTCTTTTATATAGTGTCTGCTTTTTCCCTTTCTTCCTTCCTCCTCCCCTCCATTTTTTCTTTTTTTCCCTGCTATGGTCAACAGATATTTCATACTGTATTCTCTGTGGCATGCTTAGATACTAGGGTGCAGAGACAAATAAAACACCACCTCTGGCCTTCTCCAGCTTAGTGGTGGTGGAACATGACAAGTCAATAAAAGAAGAAACTCATTGTGAATGATTCATAATGGGGCTGTCCTAGGTGCTGTGGAGACACTGATGTGGAGCAGACAAGTATCCCAAGCTGGAGATGTGAAGAAGGTGTCTCGAGGAGGTGCTACCTGAGCTATATTTTAGAGCCATTGGCACTTATCTGGAGAAAGGCAGTGGGTGATGGCAAGCTTCCCAGGGAAGGGCATGGACATGTGCCAGTGCATTCATATAGACCCTGTTTTCCAAACCTCCCAGTGGTTGCAATAACACTGGTAATGATTAGGAATGTTTACAGAACAGTTGCTAAGTGCCAGGTCCTATGCTAAGTACTTTACAAGGTATTACCTTATTTCATTCTATTACCTCATGAAGTAGATTCAGTTATTATCTTCATTTTAAATTTAAGGGATACCTAAAAATTTAAAGGTCATGTACGCCTAACGAGGTTGTATGACCACCTTAGTGTTACACAGGTGGGAAGAGGCTGAACAGAATTACTTTAAATCAACATCCACAGAATGTGATAGAGAAGCTGATGACTGTGATCATCCTCTGACTCCCCTGTGAATTCACCCCAACTTGGAAAAATCTCTACTTCTTCAGACCTCAGTTTCTTCATTATAAAATATGGGAGGGAACAAGATGATACTTAAGATTTTTCCCTGCCCCAATATCTTAAAGGAGAGGGAGAAATACAGGGGTTCAAAGTCCCCCTTTACTCATCTCATGATGGACGATGACCTTCCAAGTCCTCACGCAGCCATCACATTAGTGTCCTCAGTACTCTTTCTTCAGACTGGTTTGGGCCAAGCTGCTGTCAGGCAGCCCTTGAACAAAGGAGGTTGGGAGCAGAGACAGATGAGCGAACCTTCCATAGCCCACAAGTTGCCATTTGAAGAAAGCTTAGAAGGATCACAGTCAAGCTTGCGGAGGGACTTCAGGCTCCCAAGGCTGCCTGGATGAAAAATAAAGTGGTGGGAAGCCTGGGCCATGGTGGGAAAGACACCTGCCTCTCCCCAGCCTCCCCTCTTAGCCCCAGCTGCAGAAAGACCTTGAACATCTCTGATGCCAGCAGGAGTTTGGGAGGGGAAGAATGCATTGTATTCACATGGGAAAAGATAAGATGGGAGGAATAATTAAAACCCGTGCATCTCCACTCCCCCTTCACCAGCCCTGGTACCCGGCAAAGCCTTGCTATTTGGCTTTTCTCCCCAGCGTATTCCTCTGGATTATGTAAGCCAAATATATCTGCAGCTGCTCAGCCTTGTGTTTTCCAGAAGCTCTTGGCAACTTTCTGAGCCTCAGCTAATGGCTGGGGCATCTCACCATCAGCTGGAGTCACCCCTGGGGCCTGGACCATCCCTGAACCTTCTGTTTATTCCCTCCCTGTCTTTAACTCTGTTTCTCATTTAAATTTTATAGGTGAGTTCATACATTCAGACTTTCAGCTGACATTTGCTGAGTGCCTTCTCAGGGCCAGGACTTAGATTCTGGAACAAACTCAGGCATAGTCAGCATTAAAGGTGGGTGAGGTGGGGGAAAGAACATGAAATTTGGAATCTTAAATCCTCAGGTTTAAATCTATGCTCCTCCTCTTACCAATTATGGATCTTGGACGAGTCACTGTACTTCTCAGAACCACCAGTTTTACCATCTATGAAAGTGAAGCTATAAGCCCCTACTTCACAGGGTGGTGGTGAGGGTGAAACAGAGAGTGGCATAAAAATAGCCAAAAATAGATGGGTAGAAAACGCTAATCACACCCTCATAGGGATCATATGTGTCATTTAAAATGACAGGATAACTATAAAGCAAAAGGCTACTATGGAAGGTAGATGAAAATCTGAACCGTCAGGGTATATAGACAAGAGTCAGCCAGGTTGCGAGGGAAGCTTGGAGTCATTTCCACTGGGGAGATCTGGGTAAAGCTCCAGGAAGCAAGAGGATTTTGCTAGAGTCTGTTCCCATTTGAGGAAACTGGATGGGCAGGGATTGGGAGTGAGAGTGTGCATTTCTGTTGGAAGAGGGAAGAGAGAAGGAGGACAAGAAGGGCAATCTTCCAGGTAAAGAACATCATGAACAAAGGTGTGGCAGGAGCAGGTAGCATCCAGCAAGGCTGGGGATCTGTGGGGGCATGAATGGATCTAATGGGGGGGTTAGCCAGGAAGAGCAGTTGGGATTTTTATCTTGGAGGTAGGTTGGGAGTCATGGAAGCACTGAAGGATTTTAATCAAAGAAGTGTAAAGGTCACAGTTGCTTTTACAAATTAACAAGGCAACTTGTTAATTCAGAGTTCAGGCTGTGGAGTCAGACACACCTGGGTTCAAATGCTAGCTCTATGAAATAATAGACAATAGATGTTACCAATGTTACTTAACCCTTCTGGATTATTTCTTAATCTGTAGGGTTGTGAGAATTAAACAAGATTGTATTTCTAAAGTACTTGGTAATGTTCATTTTTGTTGGAATCACCATCACCATCTTTTCAGTCTAAGTCGAGTCCTGAGCTACTTCTTTTTGCATTCAGTGCATTTGCAATTATTTCTTCAATGTCTAATTTGGTTACGAGTCTGGGCTGTAGAATCTCACTACCTGA
Source organism: Cebus imitator (assembly GCF_001604975.1). NCBI lineage: Eukaryota > Metazoa > Chordata > Mammalia > Primates > Cebidae > Cebus > Cebus imitator. The sequence continues at coordinate 1,630,152 of NW_016107635.1, read as the reverse complement.
GTTTGATACCTGGCTCTGATAATTTGTAGCTATGTAGCCTTGAGCTAGTTATTTAACTTCTCTAAGCCTCTGTTTGTGCATCTGTAAAATGGGGAAAGTCACAGTAAACCACCTTAAAGAGTGATATTGCTTGACACATATTCAATACTTGGAAAACAATAGCCCCTTCCAAAGCTACTATAAGACCCGTAATGGCTGAGATGTAGCTTTCTTTTTCCTTTGTAATCTCCAGTACACAATCAGTGTTCAATAATGATTTATTGAATGACTGATCACAATGTAAAAGGTGAATCTGAGGTTGTCAAAGCTAGAGACAAGGAACTCTGATAGGGGCTGCCTTATTGAGTTCATAACATCAGGCCTGAACAGGGGCATTAAATGTGAAAATAAAAACAAAAGAGTTCCTGTAGAACTAGAACAAGGAAATACAGCAACTAACTGCAAGTAGAGACCAAGGAAGAGGAAGAGTCACAGATGATGTGGCATCTGGTGCCTGGGATCCCTGAAGGTTTGATGACCCCAGATATCAATTAACATAAGAAGCCCAACTGAGTTGAGGAAGCCTGAAAGAATAATCCCCTTTTTTTGTAAAGCTACGAGGTGTGATAGTTATGAGCTTCAACACAAATGTCAGAGTATACCCGGGTTCAAATCCTAACTCAAGCTTCATCTTCTGAAAAATAGAGATGCTAATACACCAGAAATTAGACTGTTATTGTGAGAACTAAATGGTTGTTCATTGCAAGGGTCTGGTAATCACACTCAAAAACTAGGGATTGTTAAAATTCTGCTGAAGCACCAGCATCCCAATGGGAGACCAAGGATCAGATGTGTACTTCTTGGCTACATTTTCCGATTTAAAAAAGGAAGAATATGCCAGCAACTTTGAAGAACACACAATATTAGAACCTTTACAAATGCTGCCTGGATAAAAATTATTAGTAAGAGATGTCACTGTGTCCTGCGAGCAAAATTAATTTGCCAGATCTCTGAAAGCTGCTCCCCTGAAGGTTTGAATCATTGGAGTAATATCTCAGGTGACTTCTCACCACAGTATTTGAACCTGGGTGGAGGATGAGAGAGTGATCAGTCTGTGTCACCCACATGAGGGTTAACATGACCTGAAGTTTCCAGGACCAGCCATTCCCTGCAAAGACTCAAATGAAGCATTAATGTGCTGGGCAGAGGACTTTAAATGGAAGCAGAGGCCTGAAAAAAGATACAGAGGCTCGGTGATGGGAGCTGGTATGACACTTAAAATGTGAAATCAATTAAAAATGGCAGTTTCTGCCACCCCAAAAGGGAGAGCATGGGTACAGAGGTGAGGGCACATTGTGTGCGTATTGCCACATAGCTGGCTTGGCAGTTTTCTACAGTGCGGAATGTTAGAGCCAGAAACTATTTTCAGCCGTATCTTAGCCCATTCTCTCCTTTGGCATCTCACCCTCAGGCCAAATGAAATAGCTATTTCCTGAAGGCCCAGACTCCGTTTTGTTCCTTTGCAGCATATCTTTCATTTTATCTAAATCCCCTTACCCCTTGTATTAGTCTGTTCTCATGCTGCTAATAAAGATATACCCGAGACTGGGTAATTCTAGAGGAAAGAGGTTTGACTCACAGTTCCACTTGGCTGGGGAGGCCTCACACTCATGGCAGAAGGCACAGAGGAGCAAGTCACATCTTACAAGATGGCAGGAAAGAAAGAGTGAGAACTAAACGAAAGGGGTTTCCCGTTTATAAAATCATGGGATCTTGTGAGCCTTACTTCCATGAGAACAATATGGGGGAAACCGCCCCCATAATTCAATTATCTCCCACCAGCTCCCTCCCACAACATATGGGAATTATAGGCGCTACAATTCAAGATGAGATTTGGGTGAGGACACGGTCAAACCATATCACCCCTCTACTCCATTTAGCTTCCTACTACTGAACTCAGCTCAGGTGTGACCGTTTGTAGGAAGCATTCTCTGACTTTGCAGGGGAGGCAAGCATCCCTGCTCTGTGCTCCCAAAGCTTCCTATTTTGTCTTCATCACAACACCGATTATGTTCTGTTATAACGGTCTATCTTGTTAATTCTCAATTGAACCATACGCTACTTTTGGGCAGGGAGTCTTCCACTTTTATAACCACCCCCTTTTGTCGCAATATTCAAGATAGAATGGGAGCTCAGTATATTTAGATCTGTTCCCTATTCAAGATACTTTTAAAAATAACTCAAAAAACAATTCTGAGAAATTTAATACCATTACTTTAATTATGATTCCTGTTATTGAATTATTGGTTGCAATTTTATTTTGAAGCCCGAAATTAGGTCACAAGATTTGACAATAAGATAGACTCTTCAAAACGAGTATTGAGCCCAGTAAGCATAAGCTGCATTCTCACAAAGCTACATCAGGAATGCGATGGAAGATAGAGAAGGTAATTCTCACTGAGGTAGACATCAAAAGATCCTTAGAGAATGTAGAAACTGAGTTGAGCATCAAAGGGTAAGTTGGGCTTGGACAGATTCATTGTCCACTTCAAAGAACTGGTTTGAGGATGGAATGAGACTGGTTTGTGCAAAAGGAAATTGGCGTCAGCTTCTCCCTTCTCCCCAATCAACTTGCAGCATCAGCCCTCCGCAGCGCCCAGTCCCATCCCCTCCCCAACCTCACACCCTCAGTAAGATCCATCTAGGCAACAGGTGCATACTTATGGCATATTGCATGTTCCAAACACAGTGTGAGGACAACAAGTTGGCACCTAGAGTCCTCCAGTCCTATTTCAGTCCCCATCCTTCTCTCCTTCCAGAAACAACCTCACCACTAGAATGCAAATCAACATAATATAGATCCTTATGAAAATAACAGCTGGAATTCATCATGTGCCAGGCAGTATGCTAAGTATTTTACCTATAATACCTTTTCTAATCTTTACAGAATTTATTCACTCATTGAACAAATATTTATTTCCTATTTCCTGTTTCTTGTGTCATAGAGCAGTAGAGATGCTGTGCTGGAAAAGACAGACACAGCTCCTGCCTGCAGGATGCTTTCATTCTCGGCAGGAGGTGGACACCAAAGCAAATTAGCAAAACAACAAAGTAAGCATTGGCAACGTGTGAGAGTGGCTGTAAGGATAATTAAAATCGTGTGAAATAATTAAAATAAAGGAGATTTGGGATGGAAGGCTGAGATATGGTGGTCAGGGAAGATCTCTCTGAGAAAGTAGTATTTAAAGGAACATGTGAAGTTGTATGGGAGAGGCAAGTGTATTTCAGGCAGAGGGAACAGCACAGTCAAAGCCACTTGGGTGACTTGAACAAGGTGCAACAAGGTGAATGTGGTTGGAGCAGACTGGGCGATGAGTGGTAGAAGTGAGCAGAGGCAAGCTCTTCCATGGAATGGGCATTCTCTTTCCTTTCCATGGGCAATGACGCCAAGGAAAGTAGAGCAAGGCAGTTCTTTGGTTCAGGGACATGTACTGTCTGCTCCAATTTTGTGTATTTAGGCTAAGCTGATTCTTTCCACCCCTGGCCAGTTAATGCTCATGGAGACTTCCAATGTCACAGGTCTGGTCATTCCTCCCCCTTCCTCTACCCCACACCCTTCTTTATTGTCTTGTTTTTTCTTGTTTTATTTTGTTTTTTTGTTTGTTTGTTTTTTGTTTTGTTTTGTTTTTCAGTATCTTCTTGTTTCTTGTCATAGTTTTTGCTGTTTATCTTGTACCTCTCTCCATGCTACCCTGAGAACCCAGGACAGATGGACTTCTTGGACTTGCTTCTGAGCATTTGTCTCAGACGCAGCCCCTCCGCCCACTGCCCACTGCCCACTGCCCACTGCCCTTCCTGATTCCATCCTCCACAGCACTCTTGCAGCCAACACATTTAACCATCCTGCTGCTGAGTCCCCAATTCCCAGCTGACAGTCATCTTCATTATTTGAGGAGAATCAATTTTACTAAGCCCCTTGAGGATTTGAAGTTTCAGAGGATGATAAATTGGCAAGGTGAAATATCAGGGCAGTGGATGAAAACCATTTTTTAAATTTGCCCCCGCCTCCCGTGTTAAGTCTAGATTTCAAAATCAGTGTGTTGCCATTGAAGAAGCTATTAGAAGAATCTCAGGGAACTTTCCTTTAATAGAAATGAGAAAGTCAAAGAGAAACAAACCAGCATTTTTTTTTTTTTGCCTTGGGATACTGGGCACGATTATTTCTCAGAAGCGATCTTTAATTGTTTCATCTAAAGGGTATGCATCTTCTTTGCTCTGACTCTCTCCTTATAGAGGTTTGTGAATTGGATCCAGCTATTAGCAGCACTTACTAATTTCCTCTGAGTCTTGCTGGCTGAAGCGCCAGGCTTGGAACAACTTTTAATTTTGTTTTTAATTAAATTTCAGTTGTTTCAAATCACTCACTTTTAATGTCATTTCTTTGCAGTCCTCAGAGACAGCAGGAGCTGTGTGTTCTTGTTTATGCACATACACAATCTGATGTGTATATAACCATGGTGTGGCTAAAGACTGACTCCTGGCTGAGGACCAGAGCAGGAACAGACAATCAGGAAAGTAGAAATGAGTCACAGAATGGGCTTTTGGTTACACTGCTATATCTAAAGCTAATATGTTGTTCAAGCAGGAGTCTTGGTTATTGTGTTTGTTTTTGCAAAGCTATATTTGAACAAGGCAACATTTTCTTTTATTTCAGAGAAGAACTATCAAATATATGTAGGTAGAAATAGTATAAGAATACCTAACATTTATCCAGCATTTATTATGTGTCGGGTGCCATTTTAAGCATTTTGCATATATTACGTCGTTTACATTAAAAGTGAGTAATTTGAAACAAGGGAAATTTAATTTACGTCTATTACCCTCCACATTCCTATGAGATTGTTATCCACATTTTTATAGCGAGGAACCAAGCCCCATTTAACTGGATCATTATCATTTGGTTAGTTAGTGGCATGGCCAGAACGTGAATACCAGCTGCCTGGCTCTGTATTTCTGCTCTTAAACACTACCCTGGATTCTTTGTCTATAAAAAATAGAAAGGCTTCATCATCTAAATGAATTTAGCAACAACAAAAAATAGCAATTGACTAGTTTTTTGGAACAGTGAAATGATATTAACTTTGTTTGGCCTTTTATAGGGTCTCTGCGCATACCCATTCCTGTTGTGTGAACTGCAAGAGTGCCCCATGGGGTTTCGTCCAGATTCACGAGCCATGGTTTGGCTATTTAGCTGCGCCCTTCCAGATATTAACACCTCGGAAATGACAATTATGTTTGAAAGCAAAAGCATAGCTATACTCCGGGTGTCCGGTGTTTCTCATAGTTTAGCTCATCATTTGCTAGACGGTAGGTTCCAACTGAAAATAGAACCCAACCTATTTTCTATGTCAGAAACTTCACATTTAAAAAAAAAAGCCCAAGCTGGTGGCTCATGTTTATAATCCCAACACTTTGAGAAGCCAAGACAGGAGGATTGCTTGAGTTCAGGTGTTCAAGACCAACCTGGGCAACATAGCAATATCCCACCTCTACAAAAAATGTAAAAGTTAGCCAGGCATTGTTGCATGTACTTTTAGTCCCAGCTACTAAGGAGGCTGAGGTGGGAGAGTTTCTTGAGCCCAGGAGTTCAAGTCTGCAGTGAGATGTGATTGCACCACTGTACCCCAGCCTGAGCAACAGACGGTGACATGTCTCAAAAACAATAAAATGAAATAAAAAGGAACTTCACATATCTTGTTACCTTTGTAGAGAACATTATTTCACTAATATGATTATCTCCCTTCTCCACTACAAAATACACACACACGCACACACGCACACACACACACACCCCCATGAGGTGCTCACAGTAGCTTATTCCTTTCCACAAAGCACTCATTCATATTTGCAATAATCTAAGTGTTAGTGCATTTACTTGCTTAATGCTCATCTTTGCCCCAACATTGTACGCTCTATATGGCCAAGTGCTATGTCTTTTATATTTCCTGCTGGATTCCCAGCTTTTACAACCAGGCTTGGCACATAAGTGGTGCTCAATAAACATTTGTTGACAGTATGAATAAATACATTCAGAAGTTAAACACAATTATCAGCCTGCTAAGAAATAAAGTTTCAGAAGGCAAAGTACAGGGCCCTGAGTATGGTCTTCTGGATTTTAGTTCCAGGTTTGTAGTTAAATAATTGTGTGTAACTTAGGCAAGACACTTTTACTGACCTCAACTTCTCCATCTGTGACGTGGTAATGAAGTAGCTCCCTAGAACATATATGCATGTACACTGAGTATAATATAATTGAATACCAACCACTCTAATAAATACTTTTTATTCTTTAACTTACTTCTTTCTGACAGTAACCCTACAGGTAGTTACTGTTACTGTTTTGGTTTTATTTTTCAAATGAGCTTACTGAGTCCAAAAGAGGGTAAGACCTTTGCCCAAGGGCACACAGCTGTGGAGCAGACCTGACTCCAGAACCTCTAATAGCTCTTGCTATGAGGATCAAGTGAGCTATTGGATGTAAAGTTGTTATGCAGTGTCTTAAATGCTAAACAAAAATAAAATTGTATATTATCAAGGCCCTTTAGTGAGTCTCAGGTAAGATCTGAGGCACCACTGGCGAGTATGGGGAGGGAACTGTGCAGTTTGCCTCTTTTGTTTCCATTTGATAGCATCTATGGCAATATTCTGCAAATAGTTGCTTGAAAGCACCATTCATTCATTCAAAATGCTTTACTGATTACTCACTAAGGGCCAAAGGCTGTGCCTAGAGATGCCTATTTAAAGATGAATTGGATATGGATTCTTCTTTAGAAAACTCACTCTCTCCCTAGGTAGATAAGACATCTGCATATACTAAACCCTGCTACATGCTGAGTACTCAGAAAGTGTGGGCTAAATTCAAATTCATCGGTGGTGACACTGATTTAAGAAGAGAGATGCATGTACCAGGCTTCAGGACAGGAGAAGGACAGGCTACTTTCAGGAGAAGGACAGGCTACTTTCAGGGAAGGAAGATGAATGAGTATTATCTGGGAAGATAGGGGTGGTTAGGAGGAAATGTCAAGATATGCAGACAAAGGCAAGGGTGGGAAGAAGAAATGGCATTATTTAGTCAATTTCTGCCTATCTTGGCCCACTGTCTCACCCTATTCCAACAGAGGGAGAACATAGTCTTGGCAGTTAGCTAGAGACCAAAAAAAGCAATTTTTGGTCACCTTCTATGCGTTTTACTCACTACTCCAATTTTATATATATTCTACCCTGTCTTCCCTCCCAAGCCTTCTGGAGTTGGTGTTATTGCTGTTTTCAATATCATAGAAGTACTAGTAATAGTATCATCATCAGTAGTCTCATTACAAAGGTAATATATGCGTAAATGAAACAAATATTGAATATACCGTTTTTCCTATTCCTAGGATATTTCCAATCCTAGTCTTTCTGGTTGATTAGTCTTTTGATGTATATCCTAGAACTTCTGCTACACACACACACACACAGACATAGACACACAGACACACACACACCCTGAATTGCTATATTTATGTTTGTTTATTTTAAATATGAGATAATACCTTATACCTTAACTGCTGAATTTTGGATGCTTTGCCCCATGTAGTCCTTTGTATCATCATAAAACAATTATGCTTCCTACATGAACCATGTACATCTCACTGTGCCATTACACACAGGAGTATATGTTAGATATTGTCCCATTTTTACAGAAGAGGATCCCCAAGGTTCACATAGGCCAGTCGTGGGCATAAAGGCCATCAGGTGGTAAATGGCAAGGCTGGAGCTCCAACCAGTCCTCTGCGGCTCCAGAGACTGGCTCCTTCAGACTACATTTCGCCAGCTTCTTCCAGGAACAGAAGACAGGAATTCATCTTTCATGTGACATATACCAGAAATGTGGACCTCAGCCACCTTGTGTCCTACTTGAACCCCAGAGCTTTCATTTGGCTCTTGAATACAAACCTCATTTTTTTTCTCTCCTTCCATTTCCCAGGATTCATAGCAGGGCTTGGTTGGTGAAAGCCTGGTTGCTGAGAAGACTACAGTGTGGCTAAGATGCAGATTCCTGTTATTATGTTGCCCTAGGTATCGATATTGTATATTTAGGCAGCTGTTCTCATCCGTGCCGGACAGTAAAATTTGTTCCATCAATGTGACTGTTGAAACCGCTGATTTTTGGATGCTTTGCCCCATGTAGTCCTTTGTAGCATCATAAAACAATTAGATTTAGGCTCAGCATTAATTTGAATTATTGTCCAGTTTCCAGAAAATATCTCCTGAAAATGTCATGACGATGTATTACATGTCTTTGGAGATATTAAGTATTGAATTACAATGTTATGTCACCTTCTCGCTGACTTCTTTTTTTTTTCTCTCTCTCTCTTTCAACATGGCATGATTTATGTTTCGGCTACCACCATGAGAAGTTCAGTATTTAGAGAAATAATCAGAGATGTATGTTGACAGAAGCAACAAAGAAAAAAACAGAACAAACAAAAATCTTAGTGATGTGGATAGGTTTTCCTTGGAGCAAGCAGAGTGTGAGGCAGCCATGTGCTCACAGAGCTCTGGAGTCAGTCAGGTAGCCTGCATTCTAATTTTGAATCATCAGTTTCCTAGCTGTGCAATTTACGACTGTACATTTAACCTCTTTTAGCTCCAATTTCCTTGTCTGTAAAATGGGAATAGAAGTAACACCTACCCTCTAGTAGTATTTCAAAGCAATGGCAGCAGTAAAAAAAAAAAAAAAATCCCATTTTCTATGTGCATTCAATGAGTGAGGCACATACACAGAGTTACATTTACCTTGCAGATGTTGCAAGGTAAGTGCTATTCACGCTCTTTTAGTTGAGGAAGCAGAGAAAAGAAACAGCGAGTATTTCCCAGGGTCACTCAAATGATGAATCGTCAGGGCACCTTTTGAATCCAGGTGTGCCCACCTCAAGGTCTATGCTATTTCCAGTGAAGCCATTTCCAGACAAAAGAGAAGAGAGTAGAAAGCAAGGGATCTAGGGAAAAAGGAACACTTGCAAACACACACACACACTGACACAAGAAACACAAAGCAGGCCAGTGCCTATGCCTAATTTGGTCAGCTGGCATCCACCCCACAGTGTAGTAATGAAACAGATTTGGGGAGGAATTGCTAATATGGTTATTCTTAGTGCTCAGGGTTGTGAGCTGTCTTTGACAAACAGCTCCTGATGTTTCTGCAGATTTCCTGGGAAAGGCAGAAGGAAGTGCATCTCATAAAAAAAGGGTGGGCTCTAAGAAGTGGGAATAGGGCTGCAGGAGCATATGAAGTTGGTGGGTCCTGCAGGCCATAAGGTACACTCATTCATTTGTTAATTTATTCAGCCATATATGTCTTAGCCACAAATTTCCATTCCAAATGTATTGCACCTAATATATATGCCGGGCATACTTCTAGGACCCCTACAACAGTTCCTCGCTCTTGCAACATGTCTTCAAGTAGGATCTCTCATTCCTACCCTACACAGATCATCCCAGGATATTGTGACAATCGGGAAAAAAGCTACTAGGATAAGTCAGCCTAGAAGAAATGCGTCTAAGCTGTGTAGATGAGAGCACAGGCAATTTTTTTTTTAATGAAACTATTATCTGGCTGTGTCTCAGGCAGGATCACCGTGTTACACAACGTCAGGAGGCACCATCTACATAAAACACACATTATTGGTAGAATTATCTGTGCTTATGTGTATGTACAAATGTGTATGCTCATATACAGAGACACAATTATCAATTGTATATACACATGCAAAATACATAGCAATATATATTGTATATATAGACAAATAGACAGTTATAAATAGAATGCATGATCTGTCATGGACATTTTGTCCCTAGAATAATAAAACATGAAGGCCTTAGCCAGTCCTATCCATAGGCAATCCAAACGAATCTTATTTAATTGCCATAGAAGCTCTATGAAGTAAGCTTTCACATTGTACAGAAAAAGAAATGGAGGAGGCTTACCAAGACTAAGTGATTTGTTCTAGAATCATACAGCAACTCAGTGGCTGGGCCAGGATTTAATCTGTTTCCATTAGACGCCTGTCAAAGTTCCCATCTAAGTTCATGTCTTACTTGAGCAGCTGACATGGAGAGAGATTTTTTAGTATTAGAAATTCAGAGCTAAATGACCTTTGGGTTCGGGGAGCAGTCATCAACTATGTGCGTGCAAAAAGCACAGACCTTGATTTAAAAAGAAACCGAACACTGATGCCTAAATTGCATCTGATGCCTAAATTCCCAATGGAGTAATGAGAAGAGTTCAAAATAAATAAATAAATAAATAAATAATTAAATTAAAAGTAAATAGCTTCTTTCAACCTTCAGCCAAAATTCTTCTTTAAAAATTTAAATAAGGTGAAGAAGAATGAGAAAACATGTCATGACTTTATTCTGTTCCCGTAGCCTGGTTTGGTACCAAACTGTTGTGTTCTTAGGGGAAAAGATTCTTTTTTTGAAATGTCAAAACTTCAAACCTTTTTTGTTCAGACTCAAACACCGCTAACTCAACTTTGAAGCAATAGCGTGGATACATAAACGCTTGTAGAATTCTGTGGCAATGTGTTTTCAGCCAGACTTCGATCACAAGTTCTGAGGTAGGGAAGACAGAAAACGATAGACACACATTTGCCTGTAGCAAATTTGGGTACAGCACTTCAGGGAGATGTCTATTTGGAAACAGGAAGGGGCATTTAGATATAGCTTTATTTGGAAACAACTATATATATATTTTTAACCTAGAATACTCCAAATCCCAGTGGATTGTTAATGGTTTTGTTTGTTTGTTTGTTTTGTTTGTTTGTTTGTTTGTTTTTCTGGATATGCAGTGATAAGATCTCAATGTTTCTTCTGTGAAGTGATCCTCTCACAGTTATTAGCATTTCCTACTCCTAGGAGGGAGCTCTAGCCTAGTGACAATTCCCCACCACTGGGACCTTTCTTGATTGTCAGTGCAAGATGCTGGCACAGACCCTGAGCTAGAAGTCATGGCACTTGGATTCTGGTCTGGCCCTGACACCTGTGACTCTGGGAGAGTCAGGGGACTTCTCTCACTCCCACTTCCCTCATGGCTGGAAGTGGTTGAGAGTCACAAAGTCCATGTTCTAGCTATGGCTATTCCACTAATCCTAGGAGGGATCTTGGGTATATCCCTCCCCCCCGCTTTCTTTGACCCTCACTTTCCTTATTTCTGCAAAAGGAATTTTTTCTGATTATAACTTACATTTCAATAAGGACATAACATCCCCAAAGGGGTAAAAATTGATCTTGGGGGTGGGGTGAGAATATTTTACACTATGTACAGTAAAAGTATAGTATATAAACAGTACATACTGTGTATAAGCAGATATATATCTCTGGTATTAAAATTTCATGGGTGGGAGGTGATTAGGGAAAAAATTATAAAAACACTTGATAAAAATATTAAAGGCTGAGAAACTCTGGACTAGAGAGACTCAATGTTTTCTGATAGTCTGTAAAATTAGATACATAACTAGAATAGCACCATAAAATTCTAATCTGTTGTGTGATTCTAGGAAACCCCAATCTTAACCAAGTTGCAGTCTTCTTCAGAGCATGAAAGGAAGTATTTTTATGTAAAATTAACAAAAAGAAAGAGATTGACTGTCTTTAAAATAGCCACTAGAACATCTCAGCATTTTCTTAGCTTCTTTCTTCGCTTTGTCATTTCCATCTGATTCACACACTTTATGGGTATTATCTTTCTGTCCATCCAGTGATGTTGGAAGTGTTTAGAACCAGATCAGACACCAGATTTGGTATCTGGGGAGTGGATGAAAATAGCTTAAGTCAGACTTGGGTTTTTATCCTGAGCTCCATAAACCTGATGGAACTGTGTTTCACTTATTTGTGACATTTGTTATCCTATGAATTTGGTTTTATACATTTGAAAGCTTTCTTCTGAGAAGTGTTTCATAGGTATCCCAAGCAGAAAATAAAGGTTACTGAGTGGAGCAAATGGCAAGCTTGAGATATTTGTTGTCAAATAAGTCAGAGGTGGCCAGGAGCAGTGGCTCATTCCTGTAATCCCAACATTTTGAGAGACCAAGGCTCGCTTGAACCCAGGAGTTTGAGACCAGCTTGGGCAACATGTCGAAACCCTGTCTCTGTGAAAACCACAAAAAATTAGTCAGCTGTGGTGGTCCTGTAGCATCTCTGTAGTCCCAGCAACCCGGAAGGCTGAGGTGGGAGGATCACCTGAGCCAGGGAGGTCGAGGCTGCAGTGAGTCATGATCATACCACTACACTCTAGCCTGGGTGAAAGAGTTAGAGCTGCCTCAAAACAAACCCAAAAAACCAACCAAGCTAGAATGATGAGCATTAAAAAATTTGGAGATAACAGATGCTGGAGAGAATGTGGAGAAATAGGAACGCTTTTACACTGTTGGTGGGAGTATATATTAGTGTAACCATTGTGGAAGACAGTGTGGTGATTCCTCAAAGATCTTGAAAGAGAAATACGATTTGACCCAGCAATCCCATTACTGGGTATATACCCAAAGGATTATAAATCGTTCTATTATAAAGGAACATACACATGTATGTTCATTGTGGCACCTTTTACAATAGCAAAGACTTGGAGCCAACTCAAATGCCCATCAAGGATAGACTGGATAAAGGAAATGTGGCGCATATACACCATGGAATACTATGCAGCCATAAAAAGGATGAGTTCATGTCCTTTGCAGGGATGGGGATGAATCTGGAAACCACCATTCTCAGCAAACTGACACAAGAACAGAAAACCAAATACCACATGTTCTGTTCTCACTCATAAGTCGGTGTTGAACAATAAGAACACATGGACACAGGGAGGGGAATATCACACACTGGGGTCTATTGGTGGGGGCTAGGGGAGTGATATCAGGGGGTGGGGAGGTTGGGGAGGCATACCATTAGGAGAAATACCTAATGTAGGTGATGAGGGGATGGATGCAGTAAACCACCATGGCATGCGTATACCTATGTAACAATCCTGCAAGATCTGCACATGTACCCCAGAACTTAAAGTATAATAATAATTTTTTAAAAAAAACCAACCAAGCCAACAAAAAGAAATAAGACAGAGGTAATTTGCTAGGGCTTGCATTAAAAAGTTTCACAGCCTGAGTTGCTTTACCAACAGAAATTTATTTTCTCATATTTCTGGAGATTAGAAGTTTGAGAACATGGTGTTAGCAGTGCTGGTTTCTTCTGGGACCTCTCCCCTTGTCTTGTAGATGGCTGTCCTCTTACTGTGTCCTCAGATGTTATTCCTCTATGTGTACCTGTGCCCCAAAATTCTCTTCTTATAAGGACATCAGTCATATTGAAACAGGATCCATCTCAATGACTTCATTTAACCTGAATCATCCCTTTGAAGACTCTGTCTTCAAGGATGGTCACATTCTGACACACTAGAGGTTAGGACTGCAGCATATGAATTTGGGGCAGAGCACAGTCCAACCTATAATGGTAGGAACCATACAGAGAAATAGGCTGGGGTTGATCCAAGGCAAAAGGAAAGAAGATGGCAGAGGAAAGAGAGGTGGGAGGGGAAGATCAGGGGGTGAAGACAGAGATGACTGGCTGAGGACTCTGGAAGATCCTTGTATGAGAACCACCCCCACAATAATGATCCCCCACAATAAAAACTCCTTGGAGGTTCATGGGGTGGCTGCTCTCAGAGACTGTTTATTCCCTGCTATCCAGGTTGCCTCTGCTCATACTCAGAAATCCTCAAGCTTGTGTTTAACCCCATTTTTGCAGTTTGACCACCCACTCCTTAAATAATTTTCTGTTAATAGTAGGTGGCGGAATGTATTTCTTCAAGCCTGACTTGGGGCTCTGTGGACCCAGGAGAAGGGTAAAAGTGATACATTCTTTTTGGGTCTGTCAGGCTGGTAGTAGACATGGTCTTCATTCCTGCTTTATCACACAGTTTGCTTTTCATCGTGTTCCCAGGAAGACGTTTCTCCCAGGTCCAAGACAGCTAGGACCTGTGGTATACATGATGTAACAGAAGGAAGGAAATCTTTATTTTTACCCAAAGAAAAAGGGAAAATAAAAATGAAAACTTTTGGCTAAACAATCCCTATGCTTCATTTGCAAATACCATCTTTTAGCCACACAGTCTTTCATTACTCTGCTCACCATTTGCCACTGTGACCAGAGCCTTCTTTTGAAATCTCCGATCTGTGGTTCTCAAAGGTCTGTCTCATGATGTGAGGTGTAATGAAAGGCATTTGCAGCTGCTGTCTGGCTCTTCAGGCAATTTTGTCTGGTGATACCTCCTTCCGCGGTATTTTCAGTTCTCATCTGTAGCCTTCTGTTTCTTTGGGGGCTGATGTGCCTCTGGCTTTTCAAAGTGTGCTACAGAGTGGCCTGAGCTCCCCAGCTCACCCCCGATCTATGCTGCACAATTACAGAAGCGGGCTTATAATCAATGTAATTGAAGATCAGAGTTAATGAGGACCTCCGTGCCCGTGCAGTCCCCTGAGCAACGCTGGGCTTCAGATGCTAGATAACGAAATGATTGCGCTGAACTGAAAATCCATTTGGCTAATTAGATGATGTATATTCCCACAAGTCAGTGGGAGAAAAAAAATTACATATATATATATTTTTTAAAATAAGGAAACATGACATTTTGAAGTTGAGATTTTGGCAGAGATTTATTTCAGAGTCATTGCTCTCTGGGGAGATCTATATGAGTATAGAGAGGAACTCAGAACAGTCAGTAAAGGGGGAGGACACTTCTAATCTAAAGCCAAAAAATAAAACAAGGATCCAAAGAAAAACTAGAAAAGCATGAGACACATGGAATCGTGCATTTTATTCCTTCTCCTTGTAGTTTGTATTCCCAGATAAATGGAATTTATTCAGAGAGCTCTGCTTGACATTCCTTAAACTTAGTGCTTGCTTTCTCTCTCACATGCCCACACTGAACCTTGGCTACACACTAAGCATGGCAGTGATTGTAGAGTTAAATGCACAAGAGATGCACAGTCTAGGTGGGCAAATAAGTAAGGGAAGCAAGGGGCTGGGGGAGGGAAGCAGACAGTCATGCTTTGCCTTAGATTTTTCATATCTAATCTTCCTTCCTGGGCTATAAGTTATCAGTAGGCAGACACCATATTTTATTCAACCAAAGCCTGCTGTGGGGCTTGGCACATAGCCATATCTGAGTGAATGAATGGCACTCTACCAAAGTACATATAGGCGCTACTTGAGTGGTATGCCTTGCAAGTAATAAAGAGATTAAGAGTAGTATAGGCCAGTTCTGGAGTCTAGCTTTAAGGGATAAATGCTGCATAGGTGACCACTTACTCTGGAGGAAACAGTTCATTATGCCATGGTCTCCTTTGCATCCTTCAAGGTGTAGCTTAAAGGCCAACTCTTCAATTTTCCTCTTTGAGCCTCTTTTTCCTCTTCCTTATATCCAGACGATGCCTACATTTTTCAGGCAATTCTTACCACACCCTACATTGTATTAAAGATATCTGGACAGATATTTGGTCTACCTTGTTTTATCCATAATTTTCTCCGTGGATTCAGCCCATTTCTCAGTCTCTATGTCTATTTCTTACACAGGAAGGAGTTTAATTGACATTGCGCAAATGACAACATTACATTAGGCACAAAGTTACTTCTTTTCAGGCTCTGATATGGCACCTCCATTCCACCCATCCTTGACCCTTCTCACTGACTTTCTTTACTTTTGCAATACACGTCATGAGCCCGTTGGTTGAACCAGAGCTCAGGAGCCACGATAGTGATGTTCGAAGTTTAGTTTGGAGCTAGGGAGATTCTGAAGGGCTAGTCATATATTGTGGCTCTCACAGGATGGAAAAAAAATTAAACTGTGGGATCAATGTGGAGGCATTTCTGCTCCACAATTCCATGTTGAAGTGAATTGAATTTCCCTCTAGTCAAGCATAGAACTCTGATTTCATTAATGCACTTGACATTCACTAAATTCCTAGTATGTGCCAGGCATTTTACTGAGAGTTGGATTGATAAGGACTAATGAGTCATGACCTCTTCTCTGTAGGAAATCACAGTCTATTAGAGAAAGCAAAAGCCCTCCAACTCTACATGATATGCACTAAGACAGAGAGAAAGGACCATAGAAAGCAACCTGACCAAAACCCCTGAGCTTCAAGATAGCTTGAAAAAATGCCAATGTTCCAGCTTCGAAGGCTGAAAAAAAACCTTGGTTTAAATTCTGCTTTGGCCACTTACTGGTTGTGCAAATTTGACTAGGTCAGTTTCTCTCTGAACCTTGTGTTAAATTGGAGGAAATACCTATCCTGCAAGGCCATTTTAAGGATTAAGTGAGCAGAATTCATATCACATTCATGCCATGAATGAACAGAGGGTATTCAAAGGATATTAACTCCCTTCTACCATTAAACCATCTGTATAACTCTGCATAATATCTTTTTAAAGACATTAAGGATAAACTGCTGTCTTAGTTTGTTCAGCCTACTGTAGCAGTTGGTTTATGAACAACAGAAATTTATTTCTCAAAGTTCTGGAGGCTGCAGATTCCAAGATCAAGGTGCTAAAATATTAGGTGTTTGGTAAGGATCCATTTCCTTATTCATAAATGGCCACTTCTCACTGCGTCCTCACATGGTGGAATGAGTGAAGGAACTCTCTGAGTCTCTTTGATAAGGGCACTAATCCCATTGAGGGGCTCCACCCATGTAATCACCTCCCAAAGGCTCCACCTCCACATATCACCACATTGGGAATTAGATTTCAACGCAGGAATTTGGGAGCACACAAGCTTTCCATTTATCATACCTGCTTTCAAGCCAGTCTCTTCCAAGGAGACTCATATTTCTCATAGTTGAGAGAAATCTGTTTACTGGTATTGCATTTAGAGCTTCTAAGTTCATGAGAATTAAAAATAATGATCAAAATAGCTCCTATTTCTTGAGATTTCACAGTGCTTGTAGTGGACATTGTGATGATGCACTCAGGTTTCCAGGCAGCACATAGGCACTTATTCCCCAGCTCCCAGAAATGTGGATGGTTGGCCACTCTCAGCTGAGTCCCTTTTTGAGAAATGCCTTCCATTGAAAGGGACCACTTCAGGCAAGATTATGCCCCCTCTCCAGGGATAGCTCACACCTGTGACTGGCCAATGTGGGGACATAAACTCCTGACATCTTGGTCTTGATTTGGAACATCACTGAAGGACCATCCCAGCACCAGAGCTCCCCATGGGATTAGCTGAGGGCTTTGCTGTATGTCAGTTTGACCTTTCCCTTTGCCCAATCCCACTTCGCTCATCCTCTTAGAAGAATATGTACCGCAAAACGTCCTGAATGCCTGTGCCTGCCTCTGAGTCTATTTTCTGGTGGTTCTGACCTAAGACAAATGCATTGTCTTATGTAATCTTTATATCAGCCTAGGAAAGGGGAATTGGTATCACACTTTTCATATAGGATAACTGAGGGTTTGTTTTCTTGCCCAAGTTTGCAGAGCTGGTAAGTAAAAAAGTGAGGATATAAAGTCTTATCTTGCCGATTCTATTCTCTTTATCACTGCACTGTGTAGCTTTCCTGAAGTAGAGGGATTAAACAAACTCAGCCCTGGGACACAATTCAATATCCATCTTTCAGTCTTTAGTGAGAATAAATACAAGAATTATCCATTTAAACAGCATGACTGTGCTTTTTTAAAGAAAAATCTGTAGTTGATACTGATGTTCTATGCCTTGCTCAAGGACCCATGTGACATGTTTCTGCTTGGGCTTATTTCCAGGGGGGGAAATATGGCTTTGCAGATAGATTTGCATATCTTCTCCTGCCAGAAATTTGAGATATGGAATCCAACAGACTCCTTCCTTTTTTGCTTTAGCTGCCAAGGACTTTAGGGCCAACTTGAAATGTGGTCATTTCCTTATCTCAGTCCTGATACTATCTATTCCCTCTACTTCACAAAGATGTCTCTTTCTTTTGCACCACAATTATGTTGTCCACCATGCCTTGGGGATTTATTGCATAGGATGACAGAAATCATATGATTTGTGTAAATGAAAGAAGATAATCATTGCCGGTCATACACTTACTATTTCCAGGGAAACTTCTCCTCCCACAGTCTTAGATGCTCAGACAGCCAGGTGCGGTCTGATGTGATCCCGCCTCCCTGGCCATTGCTCATTGGACCATAGCTGTGCACCAGAGTCCAAAGGAGTCCAACCATAGGTCAGCCAGCAGAGTCAGATGTAACCTGACAGAGAGGCCTCTCTAGAACCCATATGATTCTCATTAAATGAGTCTGTCTTTAGAGAACTTGAATTGCATACACAGAAAATTTTTTGTTTGTTTGTTTTTAGTTGACAATGAGGTAGACACAAGGAAAGAAGCTGAGTATGTTAATTATAAAACACAATTTAAAGTCTCCTTCTGCTGCAGTCCCTAGCTCTGCCATCAATCTAGATTCACACTCCCTGTCCAGCTTTGTGAAGCCTGATCTTGTTTGGGTACATATTTTTCCCCCTTTGAAATTCTATCTTTGTTTTGTTTTATTGCTATACATGCATATACTCATCGTTTGCAACTTATATGCAGCCATCCTGAATGGGCTTCTGTTTCTTGCCTCCCCAAAAAAGTGTGTGTGTGTGTGTGTGTGTGTGTGTGTACATATGCATGTGTGAGGAATACATATTATACATGTATATGTAATATAGTAATACATTATATGTATGTTTCCACATATATATGGGATAATAAATAATATTTTAGAGCAAATATTGGCCTATGCAAGCACTCAAAAAGAAATGTTAGTCATCAGAAATGTTAAAATATTAGTTGATTATAACAAAAATGTTAATGTTTAGCTTCTCCTGAAGAAAATCTGAAGATCTGGTACCACTGGCCTTTAGTTCCATGCGGCAAGAGCTGCTGGAGCTGGGTCATAGCTGCTCCAATTTTTTTTTTTTTTTCTCACTCTGTCACCCAGGCTGAAGTGCAGTGGCACAATCTCTGCTCACTGCAACCCCTGCCTCCTGGGTTCAAGTGATTCTTCTGCCTGAGCCTCCTGAGTAGCTGGGATTACAGGCACATGCCATCATGCCTGGCTAATTTTTGTATTTTTAGCAGAGAAGGGATTAGACCATATTGGTCATGCTGGCCTTGAACTCCTGACTTCATGATCCTCCTTTCTTGGCATCCCAAAGTGCTGGGATTACAGGCATAAGCCACCATGCCCGGCCCCTAGCTGCTCCACTTTAATGGTGCCTACAGTGTTCATTGTATCCCAAACCCCACCTTCTCCCTATTGTTTTGCAACATCCGGACATTTTTTCTGCGGTGGCTGCTGCTCTATTCCTTACAGGTGCTGGGGATTTCTTTGGAAATCTCACTTTGTCTGTCTTCTCTATCCTGGTCTGTCTCTCTATATCTTTTTGTCTTTCTCATAGTAAAACAAAAAGAAAACAAACAACACAAGCTAGGTGAGGAGTCCTGGATGCTATTTCCTTCACACTCAGCCAGTCTCTCCTATTGATATCAGCCACCTGGCCCCTGTGGGCATCAATAACCCCTGTTCCACAGGAGATACCTGAGTGACAGGGACATTAGCTTTTCTCATTTCCTTTGAAATTTAATATTTAATCATTATTTCCTAGAATAAGTCAGGTGCCAGCTAAGCATTTTATCTGCATGCATTTATTTTGTGGAATTAAATTTATTTCATTCTCCTATAAACTCCATGAGGTAGGTTCCATTAATATTCTCCTCTAAAGAGAAAATAACCAAGACCCAGGCACACTGTGTGACTTGTCTGAAGTCAGTGCCTAGTAAGGGAAGATCCTGAATTTGACCCTACTTCCCTCTCAGTCCTAAGGGGCTATCTTTCGTCACTAGGCTGAACTCTCTCCCATGTTTGATTTGCCTCTATCTCCCTATGGGCTTGCAATACCATGACGGGTACATTGCAAGTGTGCTTAGACAAGTGAGATCAGATGACCTAGGGGATGTGGATGTACACACCTCTCTGTGTTCCTGTAGCATCAGCTAAGACCCTAAAATCAGCAAGAAAGTAGCTCTCTCTCTCTGTTCACTCATAGGAAGCAGCTTCGTGGTGAGTGAAGGGAGCTACCTGGACATCTCTGACTGGTTAAACCCTGCCAAGCTTTCCCTGTATTACCAGATCAATGCTACCTCCCCATGGGTGAGGGACCTCTGTGGACAAAGGACAACAGACGCCTGCGAGCAGCTCTGTGACCCAGAAACCGGTGAGCCATGGGAGCTGGGATGGGGATAGAGGGCGGGAGACGGTGAATTGAAGGAGCCTCTGTGCTCCCTCTACCTAAAGAACCATGGATTCTGAGCCATTGACAAGTGGCTGGATAAGAAGGCTCATCGATGTAATTAACGCTCATCTATGTGCTGCCATTGCCATTCGAGGGAAGAAATTCTTAAGAGAACCACAGAATCTCAGAGTAAGAAAGGACCACAGAGAACATCTGGTCCAACTCCAGACAAGCAAAATGCCTGCACTTCTGATAACCCTGCATTCAGAGACTATCTTCTTGGTACTAGCTGGGTGATCTTGAGCAAGACACTGCCTACCTTTCAGTACAAGAGAATGAAAATAGCACCCAACCCACAAAACTGTCATTAGGGTTGAATGAGGTGCTGTGTGGAAAGCTCATAACATATTCATTCACTCACTCAGCAGGTATTTCTTTAATAGCCAGGCACATTTTTAGGTATTGGGAACACAGCAGTGAACAAAATGTGTAAAATCTCCAACCTCATGAAGTTTACCTGCCAGTGGGGTAGGCACTAAACCTGCACTGTGAATATGGTAGCCACTAGCTACATGTGGCATTTTATTTTAAATTAATTGAAATTAAATAAAATTAAACATTCGTTTTCCCAGTCACATCAGCCAGATTTCAAATGTGCCATATACTCACAGCTACATTGTTGCACAATGTAGATACAGGCTATTTCTATCATTCTGAAAATTTCTGTGGGATAGTGCTGCAGTAATCAAATAAACAGGTAAATATATAGACTCTGTGAGGTGATGATAGATGCTGGTTATGTACAAATCATATGGAATGCCAAGCTGGGAGTTTCATTATACAGAGAGTGGTCAGGGGAGGCCTCTCTGAGAAGGTGCCATTTGAGCAGGCACTTTGAAATGGGAGAAGAAACCATGTCAATATCCAAGGGACGTGTTCCAGGCAGAAGGAGGTAAAAGAGACAATGCTCTGTGGGTGAGAATACGCAAATATGCTGTTTATTCAGCACTAGTGGTGGGGCCAGGATGGCTGGAGGGGAGTGAGAAAGAAGAAGATGAGGAGAAGAAAGCTGAGAAGCAGAAGCTTGGGGGTGTAGAGGATAATACGGACTTTGGATTCTACTCTGGGGAAGATGGACAGTCCTTGGGAGATTCTGAGTAAAGAAGCAACATGCTATGACCTGCATTTGAACAGGAGCATTCTGGCTGCTGTGTGGCAAATTGATTCAGGGGTGTTCAAGGGTTCTATTGCTCTAATCTAGACAACAGTTTGTAGTGGCTTGGACCATGGAGGTGAGAGAAGAAGATGGTGAACATTGATCAGATTCTGGGTGTATTTAAGAGTATACACTCAACAGAATTTATTACTGAATATAGGATGCAATAAACAGAATGGAGTCAAAGATTATTCCAAATTGTTCAGTCTCAACAATGGGACGCATTGAGTTATTATTTACTGTGTCAGGGGATGCTGCAGGAAGGTCAGTGCTGCGTGAGGAAAGTAAAGAGTGCTGTTTCGGATATAAGTTCAAGGTGACTACTAAACATCAGTAGAGAAGGGGCATGTGGGTCCTGATCTGAGATCCCCCAGCTAAAGTGGGGTTCCAGTACTAGAATGTCTAGCAACTCTGCCAAAATGGGAAATAAAGCGGGGCTGGGTGTAAGAGTTTACAGTGAGCCCTTTACAGGATACTTTTTTTTACTGTGACCCGGGAGTCCCTCACACAGTAAGCTCAGTTATACTGGCTGCCACCCTTGGTGGTTTATCTAACCTTTGCCCAGTTAATTCCTGCCTGACCATCAGTCTGGTGCTGGCAGCCTGCCTTTGTGTTCTCCCCAACATCAGGGCCTGGGATAGCCCCTGATTCTTCAAATAGAAGGCACAGATTCCATTAAACACCCAATAGAAAACAAGCTCCAAGATTAATTACTTACAGATCCTGAGTCAGGATGGCAGTCATTTGTTCCTGGGTAAAAGAGAGAGAGAGAGAGAGAGAGAGAGAGAGAGAGAGAGAGAGAGACAGGCAGCTAGCTATATGTATTGGGGAATAGGATATGGATCACTTTAAGTTCATGAGCAAATGTCTGAATGGTACCTGTAAAGGAAGTGACAGGAAAGCAGGAACCTCATCTGCTAGATGGAAAAGATGCCTCTAAGTTCTGGCCACTGGCTTGGGCCGTTTGGATGTGGTGTTCTACTTCTGTTGCTCAGGAGGCAACCTTTGCTTTGTCACTTCCATTGTAGGCAGGTACCTACTTCGACCACACTGAGGAACTGGAAGGAACTCTAGAACTATAAATTCTGTCAAGGTGACTGAGCCCTACTTATTTAAAAAAATGAAACTTGTATTTTAAAAGTGTGCTAAGACAACATAAAATTATAAGAATTCACTACAGGTCCAAACAACTCAAATTCAAAGAAGAGGTCTTAGGCTGGGGATAGAAATTTTCCAGTCTACAGCATCTAGATGGCATTTAAACCTGTGAGACACTATCTTATTTATACTAAATGCTCAGTAAATGGGTAGTATCTTATTCATAGTTGGTGCTCAATAAATGATTCCTCAAATAGGGAATAGGAGCCAGAGAGAAAAAGGAACTTGCCAAGGTTGCAAAGCAAGTTAAATTCCTCAAATAGGGAATAGGAGCCAGAGAGAAAAAGGAACTTGCCAAGGTTGCAAAGCAAGTTACAAGTGAAAGCAGGATTAGAACCTCAGGTTTCCTTACTCTCAGTCTTCCGCTTCCCCCTGTAATTTGTATTGTTCTCTTTTCTCTGGAACTTCATCTTTATCTCCATTCACAAGAGTCTGGCTGGCTTACATGGAAAACTGGTTACAAGAAAGCAGCCTCTGTGCAGAGGTCAGAGGTCTCAGTGCTCAGCGCAGTAGCCCCGGTCGAGGATCTCCTCCCTCTATTTGAGGATTTCTTCACTTTTCAATGGGACACCTGTTCAGAAATAAGGAGACGATTTCCCCAGGTTAACTTTTATGTTTCTGCTAGGTAGGGCCATGATTTAGCTTTATAACCACCATTCCCTCTAATTGTTTAGTAAAGAGCCTGTTCTGACCTATTTTTTGCAGCCTTTATATAGGCCATTTAGATCAGGTGTGATGACTCATCCAAGTAATCCCAGCACCTTGGGAGGCTGAGGTGAGTGGATCGCTTGAGCCCAAGAGTCCAAGACGAGCCTGGGCAACATGACTTTTTTCTATTAAAAAAATAAAAAATTAGCCGGGCATGTTGACACATGCCCATAGTCCCTGCTATTCTAGGGGCTGAGGTGGGAGGATTGCTTGAGTCATGGAGGTCGAGGCTACAGTGAGCCATGATCATGCTACTGCATACTAGCCTGAGCAACAGAGTGAGACCCTGTGCCAAAAATCAATCAATCAATTATTAGGCCAACTGGAGCAGTGATTTGAAAATGTAACACAGCTCTTCTATGTCATCTAACCAGACAGCTAAGCTTCATTTTTTAATCAAGATGGTGAAGCTTTAAGTCACTGCCACCCTAACCTACCCCTAACCACCAAAACACACACACACACACACACACACACACACACACACGCATGCACACACACATAGACACATACACATACATGAACAGAAACACAAATTCTAGATTATTCTTAACCCAAAAACCAGGTAAGCCCTTGTGGAATTGTACGTCTGTGGATCTGGCCCCTTAGATTTTTTTTCCCATTTTTTTCCTTGAAAAAGAAGCAAGATTATTGGTAGAAGGGAACAGATGGGGCCCCCTTCTTTGCCTCCATCTGTAAAACCCAAGCTAGACAAGTGGTGTGTGCCTGTGGGTCTGACCTTCTAGTTCCCCAGCTGATCTGCTTTCAGGTGCAGGTTTGTGGTTTCTAATGTTGCTTTCCATTAGCCACAGACTTCAGGGCATAATTCTAAGCAGTGGGTCATCGAAGGACCTCTGTGTTAGCCAGTTTGAAAAATAAGGAACTCTTCCACCAATATCCTCAAGAATTAAACACACACACAGGCACACAGGTACACACACCACACTCTTTTGAGCTGGAAATGTCACTAGAATCCACTAGGTCCACCTCCTCAACTTCATGGCTCATGCTACTGATGTCCATAGAAGACAGCGGACAGGATGAAGATCACACAGCTGGCAAACTGCAAAGCCAGGACATAAATCGAGGTTTCCATGTCTTAAACCAGTGCTTTTGAAGCGTCAGCAGGTCTGGAGTGAAGCCTGAGGTTCTGCATTTCTAACAAGCTGGGAGCTGCTGCTGATGCTTCTGGCTCAAGGACTGCCCTGTTGCAGCAAGGCTCTGAACACTCCCAAATAGTCCTCCCATGTTCCCTACTCACAGGGAATGACTCAGTTGCCGAATGTGTTCATTTAATTATCTTAACAAAACTGTATTTATTTCTGTCTCCTCATCTTCTGCCTCTATTCGCCTTGTGTCCTGGGTTCTAGGTACATCGCCCACGTGCAGTTTCCTGAAGGCACCATGCCCTAACATGCCTCTGTCCCTTTTACAGGCTGTTTCTCCCCTTAAAATGTCTTTTTCCTTTTATTGGGACAGCAGGGGCTTCTTTTTATTTCCTACATGTTCAGCCTAAACATATTCCCTCCCACAGGTGGCATTCCTGACCCCCTCTCCCTAGCTCTGAAAAGATGAAGGGGTCCTCCTCCCTACTGTCATAGCCTTCTGTGCTTCCATATGTCATGGCCTTGTTCCTCTATGGAGTCATTGTTCTTTCCTTGTTTGGAATTATCACCAGACTATAAACTTTGTTGGAGCAAGGAGAGAAGTTTAAGATGTCTGTTTCATTTTTCTTGCTATCTTTAAAATTCAGCGGCTGGGCATGGTGGCTCATGCCTGTAATCCCAGCACTTTGGAGACCAAGGCAGGTGGATGACAAGGTCAGGAGTTTGAGACCAGCCTGACCAACATGGTGAAACCCCATCTCTATTAAAATAGAAAAATTAGCTGGGCATGGTGGTGCACACTTATAATCCCAGCTACTCAGGAGGCTGAGGCAGGAGAATCACTTGAACTCAGGAGCTGGAGGTTGCAGTGAGCTGAGATTGTGCCATTGCACTCTAGCTTGGGCAACAGGGCAAGACTCTGTCTCAATAAAAAACAAATCAGCATAACACCTGACATNAAGAAAAATACAAGCAGGAAGGAAGAAGGGAATTTTCCTCCCTATGCTTCTTGAAACAATTGTACATACCAGTTCTAGTTTTTTCCCTTTTATCCATTACACAAGAGCTTAAGTTAAATATTTTGCAGCTCTAGAAAAATTGGGTCACCAACAACTGTGCAGCAGCCAGTTATCTGCATTCTAGGATACCCTGGTCTCGCCTTCTTATTCCACCACATATCCAAGAGCATCCCTCTTTCCGTTGCTTACTCTGCTTATACTCACAATTATTCCCCAAGCATCGCCATGTAGAGTTTCACCTGCTGACCAGAGTTCAACTCTTCTCTCCACCGGAAATGCCTTCCACCCTTTGATCTTCTACCTTCCACAATCCTATTCATTTAATTTCTTCTTACTTCTTCTCAGTAGAATGGATGGTTTCTTCTGCGGAATCATCAGAGTTCTTTGTTGACTAAAAACCAGATTAAAACTTGAGTTATTGTTTGAAAATGTATCTCCCCTACTAGAAAATAAGCTCCTTAGGGCCAGAGATAATATCTTTTCCTATATTTTTTCCACCCCAATACTCAGCAAAGCACCTTGCTCTTATAAGTCACTCAAGGCATAAATGGATAGGACTGTCTACAGGTAGAAAATTGAAATGGGAACATAAGATCCCTAAATATATTTTCATGGGGCTTAACTCAGATCCACTTTGTAAAATTTAGTTCAATTCATTAAATTCAATTCAAGCAAGATTTTCTTAATTCTGCAACTCGTAAGTCGGTGTGTTAAGTGTTATGGGAAATCACAGACAAATTGCACAATGTTCTTGCCTTCATGGATTTTACATTCTCACAGGTATAAAAAGAATCTGCTCATATATAGCTATTATCAAAAACACAGTGTAGTATAAATCAAGAACAATGCATTAACAAAGTGCCTCATGGCTACAGAATAGGGAGAAATGTATTCTAAGTGGGGATTTCAGGAGATCCATCATGGAGAAGATGACCTTTTAGCTCAGTTTTGTAAAATCAGTAGGGACTATGAGTATGGAGGGTGCTTTAGCAGAGGGAACTTGATTTTTTGAAAAAGAGGAAAGTTTAGAATGATTGTAGGACCCAGAGAGAAGTTTAGTTGTGCTAACATCTGGAGAATGAAGTGCAGGCAGAGCACTGGGAGAGTGGCAGAGGGTGAGGTTGGGAAGGTAATGTGAAGAGAGGTCCTTAAAAGGTAAGGATACAGACTTAAGAACATCTGTCCGCCTGTTTTGGAGAGCATCAATTCCCTAAAAGAACAGCTAGAACCTTCTCCACTCTTTGCTTTCCATTGGGAATTAGAATTTGGAGACAGTCATGGAAAAACTAAACCCTGAAGCCCTATACATATTTACGTCTTGATATTTCAAAAGTGGCTTAGATTCTTTTAAGTAAGTCGCTCCTTTGTAAGTCAAATCTGTGGAGCTGGACAGAATCATGAAGTCAAAGCACTGGTTATCATTTCTTAAAGCTTTTCTGGATGTGTTGATAAGAATTATTTCTCCCAAGTGACAGGGAAGGAGGAGGAAAGTGGAGAAGATGCTACCGCTAAAAAAAATGTATATAATTGTCTTGGTGCATGGATGAACCTGGCCAAGTTTTCCTGGCTGCATGCCACAGCCCATCTCCGGTGTGGTTTTCCAGGGATTTCAACAATTAGTACCACCCACAGGGATGACTGTGGAATTAGATCCGTCATGAGCTGCAGCCAGCTCATGTGGCATCATGAGAGTTGACTGTTAACATCTTTTCCCAACTCTTTGTTCAGTGATGGCATGTTGATAGCCTGAAAATATGCTATGGTGAGGATGTTTACACCAACCAAATTGGTAAATGCTACAAAATGAGAGTTTATCTTTTTTCAAAACGACAATCATTAAACATTTACCAGCACAACACTGGATGAGATGTAATATCTTCCTGAGTCAGACACAGCCCGGTTCGAATACTCTTTTCTCTGTTTCCTGGTTGTAGGGAACTGGTTAAGTCATTTAACATATTCAAGCCTCATTTTTTATAACTAAAAAAAAATGAGAAGAATACTTTCTAGTTTTTAGTGTTGTTGTAAAGATGAGATGAAAAATAAAGTTTAAAATGCACTGATGCAGTGGATAATATATGGTGGAAACCCAATGCAAGGTTTTCTTTTATTTTTATAATCAGCTATTCAGTCATGTGTATCATCACTTATTAGTTCAATAAATATTTCATGAGACGTTTAATCCAACAATGTGCATAGCATTAGATTATGTGAGAAGAAAATATGATATCGTCTCTGCCCTCTAGGAGTTAACCAGCTGAAGGAGAAATTTAGAGTAAGCTAGACATTCCTATCTGCTGAACTTTTATTTAGTCCTTGTGTGACTTCTAAACTTTTGCAATGCAAAAAATTACTGGTTGGGCATGGTGGCTTGTGCCTGTAATCCTAGCACTTTGAGTTGCTGAGGAAGGTGAATAACTTGAGGCCAGGGGTTTGAGACCAGCCTGGCCAACATGGTGAAACCCTGTCTCCACTAAAAATACAAAAATTAGCTGAGCATGGTAGTACATGCCTGTAATCCCAACTACTCGGGAGGCTGAGGCACAAGAATTGCTTGAGCCTAGGAGGTGGAGGTTGCAGTGAGCTGAGATTGCACCATTGCCCTCCAGCCTGGGCAGCAGAGTGAGACTCTGTCTCAATAAAAGAAATAAAAGAAAAGAAAAAAATTATTAACTTTCAATCCTAGTGTCAACTTTGCCACAAATTTGCCATTTCACCTTGACAATGTTGCATGCCATGAACATCAGATTCTTTTTCTTCAACAAAGCCATGAATGGGAACGTACTTTTAGTGTAAGAAGGGTTCCTAGCCATCATCTAGTGTAATCTAATGAGACCAAATGCTACCAAGGCTAACCACATTGTCCAGTGTCACACCATAAATTAGTGACAAGATACAAATTAAAAGTCTAAATAATTTCTAAGTTATTTTCAAGCTCAAAATCCATGTTTCTATGACCTTTTAAGCACTAATAACTTAGGACATAAGCATAATTGAAACAATTTGTAAATGGCATTTATAGCAAATTGAATTTTCTTTCCACAATTGACGTGAACTTCTGTCATGTTCACTGTCACATTCAGTTTATTTCCATGTATTCAGCAGCCACTTTTCATTTGTAGTAGGATATTAAATAAGAATACAGTTTATGTGGTTATATCATATAGCAATCTTATATTGTACTAAATAATTCCAATGTTTATATTGTTTCTAGTGTTTGCTGAGCCCTATATTACTAAAATTTAAAGGGATACAAGGATTTTTATGAAGTTATGCATTCCAAGAATTTACAGTGATGGAGAAATTCTCTGTTTTGAAGGAAATGGTATCTTTAGAGCTTTCTAGGAGATAGAACATATGTATTTAAGTATAATAATGAGTAGGTGAAATGCACAGTTAAATATGCTGATATCTGTCCATAGAAAACCAACTTTCTGGAAGACAAAAGAGGGGACATTTGTATATGAGTATATATATTATAAAAGACTTGGCCTTTGCTCACCTTGTTTATTGCTGTATCTGAAAATGAAACAGTTCCTGTAGTAATACATCTTTTCTTGGATGGATGGATGGATGGATGGATGGATGGATGAGAATCAAGTTTCAGCTGCTAAAGTGTCAAGGCTTGTTCAATCAGTAAGGTGTAGGCTTCTTGTGTCAGCACCATGGAGAGTTACCAGGGAGTTGCCAACACTGGCTAAAATGTGTGCTAAATAAAGACTTTTCTCAGGGATAGCTAATGCTTTTCTGAAACTTACCTTCTCTCCTGACTTGGCCAGCACTGATCTTTTCTGAACTCAAATAAGGTAAACTCTATACTTTATATGTTTATAGTTAGTTCTTGTTTAACCATGCTGCCATTCCAGAGAGTCTGGGGATATCCTCCATGAATTAAGTCCCTGTGATCCTCAGAACCCATGCTGCTCTCCACCTTACCACTCCTTTGTCATGAATTTTACTAGAACCTGAATTAAACAGAACTCATCTGAATTAATTATCGATTAATGAACATGATACCTTGTTATTCGGACATGAAGGATAATGGAATTAAGCATTTTAAAATCTTTTCCCACAAAAGTCATTGAAACAACAACAAGAAACCAAAGGTTTTCTGCTTACATTCCATGAAACAAATTAGTAACTCATAAATTCCATTTCTCTCATCAGATTAAGCTATTTGATGCAGGTTCATTATCTATATATAGCAGATGGAGTGTTAGACAACAGCCAAATACAGCTTATAGTTAAAAGAGATGTAATGGAATTTTGGTGAGATATCAAGAAGTACATGAACCCTGAAGTGACAATAAAAACATCTAAAATTATTAGGCACTTATTATGTACCAAGCATCATGGAAAGACTTTATGTAGCTATTCTCAATTATTATAATAATACTTCTGAGTAATTATTATTGCTTCAGTACAAGTAGCTGTGTCTTAAACTAGTTGATTGACATTCTCAAGGTCATATATTTACTAAGTATCACTGCTGGGATTTGGCCAAGCTACTGTTTTAAGAAGTTAGTGTGTGAGGGAATTTGCTTAACATTGAGAAAAGAGAGGCATCCTGGGATTCTCCTTTTGATAGGTATTTGTATAGCTTTCTCAGAGGCAGGCATGAATCCTTTGGACAAAGAATTTACAGAATAAGTTGACTTGAAAAAAACAAAAATAATTGAATTGAGGGCAAGAGAACAATATAGAACTGAGAGGTAGAAGGAACTGTGACAGGATTTATGAGTTGTAGGGAACCTACTTTTTATCTCTGTTCAGTAGTCTTGATATATTTGGCTTAAATGTGTTGTAAAATGTTATGTTGTGGAAGATGTTTAAGGTCTTTTAAGAAAGGACAATCTGTGTCTAGGATGAGGTAGTAAAATTTCAGAGAGCCTGCAAAGCAAGCAACAGGTCTGACTGTTCAAAAATTTAGAAGGTCAAGAAGGTTAAGGCAAACTACAAAAGAGACTGTGAAAACTTTTCCTTATTGGGAACTTACCAGTCCCATTGAAAGTCCAAGGCAACCTTGCCTTCTGAACTTGAAAGAAAGAGGTTGTCAGAGATCTGAAATCTCCCACCACAAAGCTGCATATAGGAAGAAGGTAGCCTGAAGTATCTCTGATGATTATAGGCACCAAAACAGGGAGTGCTCAGCTTTTAAGACCAGATTTTAACATCATAAAAATAATATACTGACATTTAAATTAGAGACTATATTTAATTTTATCTAAAAAAAATGTGTTAAAAATATATTGGTCTTCTAAAAATGACATATGTCCTACTATTTAAAAAATAAATCGAGGAAGCTTTTATGTAAAACCTTAAAATAAATGTATTATCAATAAACAAATGTATGGAATAAAAGATGATAATGAAGCCTTGGTGGGAATGGAGAATGTTACTAGTGTGCAAAGCCATGTTGTAAAGAGTTCCACACTTGTTAATGGTGAGTCATTTCTTCTAGCCAATGTGATAGGTTAGTGATGGTGCTGTTTCTTCTACATGGGACAATCTGTAATCTGTTCCTCATCCAGCCCTACTGCCTTGTTTTTTTTTCTTTTTTGTTGGAGTCTTGCTTTGCAGCGTACAGTGGCATGATCTCAGCTCACTGCAACCTCCACCTCTTGAGTTCAAGTGATTCTTCTGCCTCAGCCTCCCAAGTAGCTGATACTACTACTGCATGTGCCACCACGCCCAGCTAATTTGTGTATTTTTAGTAGAGACGGGGTTTCACCACATTGGCCAGGAGCCCCCTTCTATTAAACTGTATTCTTTAGTTGGTTCACCCCTTCTTATCCTTCTTGCCTCAGCTTAAAATGTCACTTTCTCAAGGAAGTGACTTTCTATACTAGTTTATTTCCCCAATGTGTTATGCTCCATTAGTGATCTCTATTTTTCCTTTAAATAGTAATAATGGTGCACATTTATACAGTGGTAACTGTGTGTCAGGAACTCTTCTAAGCCTTCACATATATTATTTCTCATTTAATCTCTCAATAATCATATGAGGTAGATGCAATATATTTTAAATAAATTAAGACACACAGTTTATGCACAACTAAGAAAAAATGCTGCCGATAGTAATAACCATACTGTACCATACTATACTAATAATTATCAGATAAGTCCTCATTTCAGGAATATTAAAATATGGGGGCTGGGTGTGGTGGCTCACACCTGTAATCCCAGCACTTTGGAAGCTAAGGTGGGAGGATCACTTGAGGCCAGGAGTTCAAGACCAGCCTGGGACACATAGTGAGACCCTGTTTCTACAAAACAAATTAAAAATTAGCCAGGCATGGTGGCACGCACCTATAGTCCTAGCCATTTGGAGGCTGAGGTAGGCAGAGTGCTTGAATCTACGAGTTCCACGTGTCAGTGAGCTGTGATTGCACCACTGCACTCCAACCTGGGTTACAGAGTGAGACTCTATCTCTAAAAAAATAAATACATAAAATAAATAAAAAATAAAAATGAAATGTGAGAAGTTGTATGCCTTAAAATTAATGTAATGAAATAGTGTTATTGCCTCATTTTACAGGTGAGGAAACTAATTCACAGTTAATAGATTTTTCCCAAAGTCATTTAGGAAGTGATGAAGCCTATATTTGAATACGAGAAGTCTGGCCTTTGAATTTACCCTCTGAATCACAAGCCTATGCTATCAACACATAATTACAACCCTGAATGATACATTTATTTGTGTGGTTCTGTGTTCAATTACTAGCTATCTAAAAATCTGTGTGCCTCATAAAGGCAAAGATTGTGTCTGCATTATCCACTGCTTTATCCTCATACCCAACCTATTGTCTAACACAGTATTAATGTTTAATAATGAAAGGTAGAATGAATGCATGAAAGATGAAATACTGAATTCAGATAAAAACTCCATAGCTTCTACTCCTAGCTTTGTAATTTACCCATGGTATGACCTTTGACAAGTCCTCTTTTCTCTATGGGCTTCAGATTCTTATTTATTTATAGCACAAAGAGCATTTCCATTAAATTTTCCCTGATTGCTCTCCAGCTCTGAAATTCTGTATACTGGAAATCTTTATTGAAAGCTGATGTTCTGGCTTTGAGATATGTAGCATGAAGATGACCACTGATTCCTGATCTCTTGGAGGATAGATAATGTGCACACATGAAACTTGGACTAACACAAGTGTTGACACTTAATAAGCATCTTGTGGTTGTCAAACTCTTGCACTCTGGATTCAAATGGAAGAGGATGAAAATCCTAGCTCACTTGTGTACTGCACAACTTTGGACACTTTGGTGATCCTTCCAGCACTTCTGTTTTGCCCAGAGGTAAAACATGGTAAGAATATAAACATGGCAATCCTTGGAGGGTAATTATGAAGACTGAGCTAGATAAAGTGTATTATGCACTTAGCATAGTGCCTGGTAATTAATGCTCAACAAACATTAGTTATTATTATAGCTGTGACCAAAACATGGATTGAATGAAATGAATGTATCATAAGAAAAGGACAGTTATTGTGAGTCTTAGCAGTCAGGAAAGGCTTCCTCTGGTAGTGGTGGAAGATACTAGAGTTGAATCATGAAAAAAGAATTATCATGGTAGAATTCCACTGTTCAATCCAGTAGCTATTAGCCGTTTTTAGTCATTTAAATTAAAATGTAAATTAAAATGAAATAAAGTTTAAAATTTAACTCCTCAGTCATACTCACCATATTTGAAGTGTTCAGCAGTCACATGTCACTGGTGGCTGCCATATTGAAGAGACATAGAGCTTTTCCATTGTTGCAACAAGCTCACTTAGACAGTACTGTGACAGAGTGAAGAGCAAAACTGTATTATATATATATATTTCATTTCACTGAAAATGTGTATTGAGTGACAGTGCTGTGGTAGACACTGTGTTGTGTTTATGCACTGATGTTTACCAAGAAGAAAATTCAGACCCACTGCCTTACCTAATGGTGTTTAGTCCAGTACAGGTGTCAGCAAACGATAGCCCACAGGACAACTGCTGTTTTGTTATAAATTAATTTTTATCTTAACACAGCCATGCTCATTAGCTTAAATATTGTCCATGACAGCTTTTGTGCTACAACATCAGAATTGAGTAGTCACAACCCTATGGCTTGTAAATCCAAACATATTTGTCATTTGGCTCTTTACAGAAAAATTTTGCCAATTCCTGGTCTATTGAATTCATTTAATGCTTTAATGTCCCCGTTGAAGAACTGGCTTTGGTATTTATTCATTCATTCATGTATTTGTTCATTCGCCATTCAATATATATTTATCAAGCACCTAATTTAAGCAAGATGTGAGGCTCTGACAGAAGAAACAAAACAAAACAAAAAATCTCCTCCATCACATAGCTTACATTATTGTGGAGGAAGGGGCAGACACAGAGTTAAAATATATATAGAAATATGGCTAAAATATATAGCAACGAAGTTCAAAAATATAATATTTATCATGTACACACTATATATAGTATACTATATATAGTGTGTACATATATATATAGCACTATACTATATATAGTATGTCTGGTATATGTATATGTATATATGTACTATATATAGTACATATATACATATATGTGTATATATACATATACAAAGTGCTATATATATGTATATACTATATATGCATATATAAAATATATGAATTGTAGAAATAATGTACTATATATAATACATCATATGCTTTATCACATGTTATTTACGAAATATATTTTATTACTGTGTATACTATATATAGTAATTATATATGTTATTATTATATATAATATATGTATATCCTATAAATAGTAATTTACGTATTTTATTACTCTATATGGTATCTATAGTAATGAAATTATATTGTACATACTATATATAGTAATAAAATTATAATGAATAACAAGTGATAAAGTGTATCAAATATTAGAAGATGAGGGGTGTGTGTGTGTGTGTGTGTGTGTGTGTGTGTATGTGTGTGTGTGTGAAGCCTGCAGAAAATGGGGTCTGTACACATTGGAGAAGTGGCTGCAAATTTGAGCAGACTGTTCAAGAGAGGCACAATTGAAAAGGTGTGGGAGCAAAGCAGGCCTTGAGGATATCTGGGGAAAGCCTGTGCAAAGGCTGGGAGGGGCGATTGTGCCTTGACTATTTGAAGGAAATTATAGAGGATAATGTGCTGGGTTGAGCTGGTTACCAAAAGGATATTAGGAGATGGGATCACAGAGCAGTCAGAGGGCTACAACCCCTGGGTGGGCCTTGCAGAACATTTTAAAAACATTAACATTTGCATTTGCCCTGAATGCAATGGGGAACCACTGGGGAAGTCTGAGCAGAGGGGTGACAGCATCTAACTTCTATTTTAAGAGTATCACTTTGGGATCTCTATTGAGAAAACATCTGTAGAAACAGAAGTATACATGCTGGAACGGAGACTAGTGGGAAGCCTGATGTGGTAATCCAGGCTAGAGATGGTGGTGGCTGGCTTGGATCAGGGTGGGAAAAGCAAGGCAGAAAGAAGCATTCAGAATCCAGATATTGCATTTCACTCATTGCTGTTATTTAGTGTACACCACTTAGGTGCCAGGCATTGTGCTCAGTAGTGGAGGTAGTTAGCAAAGGAAGCTGCTGTCTCTGCCCCAGGGAGGTTCTGGTGAACTGATTTCATGCTTTGACATTACAGTTCAGGAATCTGCTCACTGTGTCTCCCACATGTGTTTGACCAGACCCAGTTTACATACCAGCTCTAAAGATAAGACCTAGAAGATGATGACACCAACTTAGGATGAACGGAGAAGAGAAACACTGAAGCAAGTATATGATACAAGTGAGGGGGTGAATAGAGCTTTGCTGATACCTTTGTCAAGCAGGGCTGGGACCAGAATGAAGTGATTGAGGCACCTCAGGCAAAAAAATTCAAGGAGGTGCTCATTCTTCAGTGATAACCTCGCCCTTAACAATTCTTAATGCGCCCTTTAAATGTGGAAGGGAAAACTATTAATTAATGACTGTTGCCTCTCTACCCCTTCTCCTGAGAAGCCTTTAAAGACTCTCCTGTGATGACAAATAGAACTGGGCACCATGGAGCCGTTGAACAAAAGGTTCCAGGGGTGGGTGGAGCCCTGCAGATAACCTAGCCCAATGCTTCCTTCTACACCTGATTAGCTTAAGGTTTTGGGAGGGTTTATTTAATAATTTAGTAACTTAGTAGCAGAGAGGAGGTCGTCACACTACCATAACGGTGCTTGATTTCCTTCCTCTTGAAAACACATTAAGCAGTCAAAATATTTTATCCTTGGGATGTAAAGCCCCATCCTCCCAGCTCTAAACTTGAGCCATTACCTTTGCATGGTCTCTTGCCACATGTGAAGGTGGTACTGTTTTCTGGCATTGCTTTTCTGGGCTTGTCTTACAAGGATGTGCTCAGGTACACTCATTCACAAAAGTAAGTGTTTCAGTGCAGAGGGTCTGGGTCCTGTGTTCCTCATAAGCTTCATAAATGTCTTTGTGTCACAGATATTGACTGATCCTGAAGTTTGAGTCAGTCACCAGGGAGAGAAGCAATAGAGACACAATCACCCCTTTCCAAGAGCTCATGATCAAGCTGCATGAATGCTGGGTTCTGTTTTGTTTTTTAGAGAGGCAGTCAGGGCAACATGGCAAGAACCTAGAAATGAAATCAGACAGACCAGGGCTGAAATCTTGCCCTGAACGCAATGGGGGAACCAGGAGTGGAGCCTGAGCAGGGGTTCTGCCCCTGATTATTGGTATAATTTTCAGCCAATCACTTAATTTCCCCAAGCCTTAATTTCTTGCTCTTTTTAATAAGAGGGAAAAGTATTCACCTCTGGTAAGTTATTGTGACAATTATTATCAGTACCAAGTACCTGCTATATTATATGGAAAATATATGTTTTCAACATATGGGAATTATTGAATCAGGGACAAAAAGAACCCCCCAATGCTGGCAATACTTAACACATAAAAGACTTAATCGCGATGAAATGGAAGGCATGGTTACATATTTCTGTGCAGAAGGGACTTCTAGAAAACCATTTAAAATGCAGCACTTAGCAGTGGCACTTGCCTTTTCTGGTTATTTGTTATTCTCTGCAGAGCACCTGCCAATTGTAGTACACTGTCTTCTCTCCTTTTGCCTGACTGAAGGCAGCATTTGATTCAGTGTGGATGACTAAAGGCCTCTGAATAGATGGAGGAGTGTGTGTGTGTGTGTGTGTGTGTGTGTGTGTGTGTGTGTGTGTCTGTCCCCGCGTCCCCGCCTTTTGGCTACAATGCTGAATAGCCCCTTATGTCCCTGCCTTTAAACTACAATGTTGAATGGTGTCTTAATTAAAACTTCACTAGATGGTTTGAGTTTCTACTAGAAAATGGGAGTATGTGATGGGGAGGTGGGGTATGGATTTATGTTGCTAACACCAGGACTCTTCCTTTGGACAGGGCATCCAGAATTCAAAATGTCCCACAGAAGTCAGATAAGGTCATGTGGCCTTACGCAGTGTGGTGTGAACAGCCCATCACACTCTCCAATGGCCGTAAGTGGGCCTAACAGCAAAGACTGACTCCGTAGTGAAGCTTGATGCAGGCCATTTAGACACACATTGCTTAATTTCAATGCTTCACAATGATTCTCCACTATATACCAGGAAATATACTGTAAATATGTTTTGTAAAAGAACAAGAGCCTTGGTAATGGGAACCTGCAGTATTCTGCAATTAAATTATTGCCAGAAAGTGGGGGCTGTAGTGTGGGTGCTTGTTTGAGAGTGGGGCAAAGACAGTGGAGTGAATAGAAGGGAAGACAAGGGAAGATAAAGAAGGGAAATTAAGGAACTCAAAGAAAGGCTGGGTGTAGTGGCTCATGTCTGTAATCCCAACACTTTGGGAGGCCAAGGCAGGCGGATCAATCACTTGAGGCCAGGAGTTCAAGACCAACCTGACCAGCATAGTGAAACCCCATCTCTGTTAAAAAATAGAAAATGTAGCCAGGCATAGTGACATGTGCCTATAGTCCCAGCTACTGGAGAGGCTGAGGCAGGAGAATCACTTGAACCTGGGAGGCAGAGGTTGCAGTGAGCTAAGATTATGCCACTGAATTCCTCCAGCCTGGGTGACAGAGCGAGACTTTGTCTTAAAAGCAAGCAAACAAACAAAAGAATCCTTAAGAAGAAAGGAAGGGGGAAATGGATTTAACAGGAAATGACTATATTCTTTTTTGGTAGCATCTTTACATGCTATGTCTTATTTCATCTTCATATTGAACCTTAAAGTAGGCAAACTATGCTTTTTGTCTTTTATATTTGTGGATAAGAAAATTAAAGTTGATTTGGGGATTTTAGTTGGACATCTCTGATACTAAATTCAAGTTATTTTTACTGCAGAGAATTCTAAAAAGGAGACATAGAGAAAGACAAATAGTAAAAAGCACAGACACAAAGAGAAAGAAAAAAACAGAAGCAGAAACCAAATAGAGATACTGAGCCTGTGACAAAAACACAACATCGAGAAACAGAAAGAGAGGCATAGATGAAGAGAAAAGAGAGAAAACATAAAGCAGCAGCAGGGCAGGGGGCCAGGTGCAGTGGCTCACGCCTGTAATCCCAACACTTTGGAAGGCTGAGGTGGGCAGATCACTTGAGGACAGGAGTTTGAGAGCAGCCTGGCCAACATAGCAAAACCCCACCTGTACTAAAAATACAAAAATTAACTGGGCCTGGTGGTGGGTGCTGGTAATCCCAGCTACTTGGGAGGCTGAGGCAGGAGAATCCCTTGAACGTGGGAGGCAGAGGTTGCAGTGAGCTGAGATTGCACCATTGAACTCCAGCCTGGGGGACAAATGCAAAACTTTGTCTCAAAAAAAATAAAAAAATGAATATAGTCAGGTATGAGATTAGCAAAGTGAAAATTAGCTGGGTTCAGCTGAATGTACACATTATGTAAAATTGCATAATATTCCAGATGGAACGGACTGGAAATGACAATTCCCTTGTTTCCTGGGGAAGCTAGCTGTGACCCTGACCATCTGCCTGCAATTGAGGCTGCGGTCACTCTGAGGAAGGAACGCCTCAGAAAGAGCACACAATCCAAAGGATCTCTTCTTTTGTCTCAAATTCCTAAGCAGAGAAAAGCAAAAGTCCCACTCCTCTCTTACCCCTATGGGTCCATAGACCGCCTTGTCTGACGACATGGGCAGGGCACACAGGTATGGCTCATTGCAATCAAAGTGCAGTCCGGAAAATCGTTAGTCTTTTTGCTATAATTGTATAAATTGATTTTAATTTTAAGTTCCCAAAGATAGCTGCTGCTTGGGGGGGAAAAAAAAGCATCAATGAGTCTCTTCTGTGGAGTGGAGAACCCTTTTGCAAAATGAATAATTACTCTTGGCTTAATTTATTTTGTATATTTCACTTCGCTGTTTCAGGTTTTGTTCAGGCGGGGAATTGAATTATTAATCATCATGTGTTCTGAATGGTTTAAGCATATATTTTTATCCTCACCGCATTCTCATGAATAAGGGAGAACAGAGTTGTGTTCCCCATTTTTTAGGTCAAAATGATGAAGCTCAGAGAGATGAGATGACTTAAGTAAGGCCACCCAGCAACTTGCAGGAAAAGAGAGCTCCCAGATCCCATGAAGTTGACAACCACATAGCATGATCTCATCTACATTCCTTTAACTATAGAAGTATGGTAGATGGCCAAGTAGGGTCACCAAGGGCATTTTGATGAGACACAGGGTTGTGCTGTATTAATTCATCTTACATGGTACAGTTGAGGTGGGGGACTCTGACTTCAGAGTCAAGCAGGTCACGGTTCCCTTCTCGACCCTGTTGCTTTCTTGCTATATGAACTGAAGTCAAGTCATTTAACACCTTGGGGCTTCAGTGTCCTCCTGTGTAAAATCCGAACATGAACACCTGCTTCACAGGGTGGTTGGGTGGATCAAGGTGAAAAGGTAGATCAAACGTGGTCATGATTAACAATCTTCATAGGCATCTCTTAGTATTTTCCTTTTTCTACGTAATAACCAAGAGGTCTGGAATAAGAGCCATGGTCAAGAAAGGACATTAAAGCCACCAGCTGCCTAATAATAGTCATAGCAATAGCAGGTGATATTTATGGAGCCCATTTTTCATGTTGCTCAATGAGAAGGGCTGGTACAATTAACTTAGAAATAAGGAAGCTGAGTCTTCGGTGGAGACAGAAAGTTTTACAAAGTCACTGAGCTACTGGTTCGCAGATGCATCGCTCTAATTCCATTCTGACTCCAGTGCTTGTCTTCTCTACTTTTAAACTGTCTCTTCCCACCCTAACACCTAAATTCACTATTTAGGAATGCCTACAGTAGCTCCGCCTTATCCACAGCTTTACTTTCTACAGTATTCATTACCCATAGTCAACTGTGGTCTGAAAATATTAAATGGAAAATATCAGAAATAAACGATTTATAACTTTTAAATTGGGCTGCTTTTTGAGTAGTGTGATGAAATCTCACACCGTTTTGCTCCATCCCACTAGGACATGAATCATTCCCTTGTCCAGAGTATCCGTCATCTCAGTTATCAGATCTGCTGTTTGGATAACCCTTATTTTACTTAATTATAGCCCCAAGTGCAAGAGTAGGGATACCGGTGTATTGTTACACTTCTTCTATTTTATTTTTAGTTGTCATTCTTAATCTCTTGCTGTGCCTAATTTATAATTAAATGTTATCATGGATATGTACATATAGGAAAAATAGTAAATATGGGTTCATTAATCTGCTCTCACACTGCTATGAAGAATTATCTGAGACTGGGTAATTTATGAAGAATAGAGCTTAAATTGACCCACAGTTCCACAGGCTGTACAGGAAGCATGGCTGGAAGGCCTCAGGAAACTTATAATTATGGCGGAAGGCAAAGGGGAAGCAGGCACAATCTTCATATGGCAGAGCAGGAGAGAGAGAGCATGAAGGCGGGCAGTGGAAAGGGTTGCCCTGGCTGAGAACCTGGAGCAGGTGCCCTCATAGGACCTGACCAGCAGTCTCTCAGCAGCCTGGCCACCCTGCACAGACTGCCCACATGAGCTTAGCCAACACTGATTGGTCCCCATGTAACCTTGATTAAGGCTACACACTTTTAAACAAACAGATCTCGTAAGAACTCACTCACTATCACGGGAACAGCAAGGGGGAAGTCTGCCTCCGTGATCCAGTCACCTCCCACCAGGTCTCTCCACCAGCACTGGGGATTGCAACTCAACATGAGATTTGAGTGGGGACGCAGAGCCAAACCACATCAATAAGGTTCAGTACTGTCCATGGTTCCAGGCATCAACTGGGCAGGTTGGAACTCATCTTGTAGATAAGGGAGCACTACCGTATTTTTGCAGAGGGGATGCAGCAGTTTCCAGGGACTACTTCCTCATACCTACGGAACCAGGGCAGGATTCTTCAGTGTTCTTTTGGCTGTGCCTGATTCACCAAAGCGAAAGGGCCCACCATTTTCCATGCACATGTTGGCCTGCCTTCATCATTGTTGTTCTCTCTGTAAACTCATTTCTCCTGGAGAGGGAGGCAGTGCAGCCTGGGGCAGCAGCCCCATCTCTGGAGCAGCACAGTTGCTGGCTGGACTCCAGTTCTGGCTCTGGCACACTTGACTTTGGGACCTTTGGCAAGCAGGTTACTACCCCTCTGGGCCTCTGACTGCTTGTCTGCAAGATGGGGTTAGTCATTGAACCTACCTGTAGGTTTGTTGGAAGGATCGTGTGAGTTAATCTAAACAAAGAACTTCCCACACTGCCTGGTAGGTAGCCATCGCTCTGGGTTTCCTCTTATTATTATTATTATTATTCTTGTTACCCTCCCTTTTCACAGCTGAGCCCCCATCCTGGGCAGTTCTCTACAACCCTCTCTCGGGCTTCTATACCTCTTTGCACACATTCCTCTCCTAGCCTGAATCGCACCTTGTCCAGTGATATATTTCCTCCAGTCTTCCTACGCCAATGCCAGCTGCTTGAAGGCAGAAAAATAGGATGGATTCATCTCTCTGCTTCCATCTCCCCTGTGCCAGGTAGAGAGGAATTATGCAGAGAAGGGTAGCTTGTCTGCAGCAGTGAGATCTGAACCAGAGATGAATCTGCTGGGGAAGGAGAAAAGGAGGAACTAACACAGCAGGAAGCCCAGGAGGGTAGCTGCAGCCCAGAGGGGCAAGGGCACCAAGGAGGAAACGTGACTGGAGTGCGGGGGGCAGCCTGAACAACAGCACAGCAAGGACAGCAGTGCTGGCAGTAATCACGATAACGACACTGCAACATACCAAGTGCTGCCTACACGTCTGGCGATGATGCAGTAACTGTTTTTAATATATTGTCTGCAATCCTTGTGACAATTTTTAAAATTGGGTTTAAGATGCCCATTTTCTAATGAGGCCCAGAGGTGCTGTGACTGATGCAGGCCACAGAGGATTCAGCCTCCAATGGCCTTGGTTGTCAGGCTGACGCCTTTCCTTTTACCAGGCTGTGTCCCTCTGCTCCCCATGCCTTTCTGGTGCATCTGAGAAGCTTAGAGGATGCAGGACTCTGGGGTGCAGTGAGGGTGGGAGATGCTGGCATCTCACCAGCAGGCCCAGCTCTGTGCATCCATGTTAAGCGCCCTGTGCTCATCAACTGCAGCCAGATCCTCCTGGATTGTTGGAAATATCTGTTCTGTGTCCATTCCAGGCTGTTAGTGAGATTTCTTCACCCCACTCCATCTTTGATCAGCCATGATTTTGTGGGAAGTTCTTTGCCACATGCTTTTCTCCTAGACACTAATAATATATAATCGTGTGTGGTGCACTCAGAGGTGGAGGAGGCTAGAAAAAAAGGGAATGGGGCCAGCGGAAAGGGTTGCCCTGGCTGAGAACCTGGAGCTGGGGGGGCGCTCACAGAGCCTGGCTGGCAGCCACTCAGCAGCCTGGCCACCCCTCATGGGCTGCCCACACGAGCTGAGCCAACACCAATTAGTCCCCATGTAGCCTTGATTAAGGACTCTAATCTCTATCAGACCTGATCACCAGCCTGTGCCACTAGAACCTCTCAGCCTCTGGTTATTTTTTCTTTGTGCTCTCAGAGGCGAGCTGATGAATGACAATGAGGGGCCGGCAGCTACAATGCAGAGTCCACATTTGTCTCAGTGCTTTGGGAAGAACAAGGTTGAAAGGTCTGACACTAGCAGTATAAGAACAAAAGGGACATCAGAGACACCCATGTGAAGTTGCTCAGATGTCAAGACCAGCCTCCTCACTGTACAGATAGAGAAACTGAGTCCCAGGGAGGGAGAGAACTGCCTCAGGTCACCCAGCACATTTGGCTGAGTAGACTTATAAAGAATCTTCCTCATTTCATAAAGCGTCTAATTATATCCTCCTGTTATTTCACTTGAATCATGTTTCTTTGCCTACGAAGCCTCTGTTTCCCCAAGCCCCCAAACTTATCCTGCTTCCTGAATCACGAGGGACATGCTGATTTCAAGAAACAAGACCAGAATATATTGGAGAAAGAATCAAGGGCTGGAACTTGAACAAGATTTGGAAAAGTGGGATATCCGAGTGCTACCTACTCATTTTACAGATTGGAAGGCTGAGGTCCAGAAAGGTAGAATGATTTGCAGAAGATTCAGGGTTGTAAAATGTATCCCCTAATGACATTACTTATACTCCACCCTGCCCAAATTATCTCAGTTTTTTACTAAATAACTGTTTGCCACTTAATTTCTCATTTTCTCCTCTCCCTCCTACTTTATTCTCTTCTTTGTTGACTTTGTCTCTCTCCGGGGCTCAGGTTTTGCTTGAGTGGGATGAGTGGGACCCCTGGGTAGGGTCAAGGCAGACCTGCTGCAAGAAGCTGCATGATCTCAAGTGACCCTGCTTTCATCAACAGTCCCAGGGAAAATTAGAGAGTAAACATCACAGGGAGGTAGAGTTATTGATAAGGTTGGACAAA
This sequence comes from Cebus imitator, assembly GCF_001604975.1. Classification (NCBI taxonomy): domain Eukaryota; kingdom Metazoa; phylum Chordata; class Mammalia; order Primates; family Cebidae; genus Cebus; species Cebus imitator. The sequence goes on along the minus strand of NW_016107635.1, from coordinate 1,586,671 downwards.
TTGGCTGGGGCCAGTGATGAAAGGCCTTGAATGCTAGACTGGGATATATGACCTCTACCCTGAAGGCAATTGAAAACCACTGAGAGTTTTTGGGGAAGGCTGTGAGTGAAGCTGTTCTTTGAAAAGATAACTGGCCAACAGTCAGATCAGATGTAGGGACACAGAAAATAGGTTCATAGCACATGTACAATGCTGAGAGGGCCTGAACCAGGCCAGCTGCGGAGAAGAGAGATGGGAATAAATGGGTCTGAGTAAAACCAAAGAGGTAGAGTCTGTGGGATTCAGATATCACTCAAATACTGAGGATACAAAATAGGGTCCAGTTAGAAGTTGTTCTGAAGTTTCCAAGTAGGAAAGAAAGTGGTACCATTACTCAGAGAGATGTGGACATCTAGGTTTAAAGTACATCTGAAGCTTTTGCCAAAGTAATGCTGCATATCAATCACATTTTACTGTCAACAAGTATAAGTAAGCATCTTTTTCTCCTTTGTCACACATCTGGGTGGACTGATCTAGCCAGGACTCAGCTGCCGTTGGCTTTAAGCTGAGGATGAATCCAGATCTGCTCCACACATCTGTCATCCTTCATGGACCACCCACAACCTGCAAATGTTTTTTGTAATGGCAAGAGGCAGGAGTGCAAGAAGGAAAGCCTATCTCCATAAATACATTTCAAGCCTTGATTATGTAAGTCCTGGGCGTTATTATCCCATTTACCAAAGCAAGTCATATGCCAACTGAAGACAAAGGGCAGGAAAGAAAATGTACTCTTCCCACAATCAACCATGGCAAAAAAAGCAAACTCATAATTAACGACTGCAGAGAAATGACCCTCAGTGTCTCACACACGATCATTGCCAAATTAAAGGCAGCTGTTCTTGTTACTGTCCTTGTGGTTATGTTCATTGTTGTGAGGTTTGTGGTGGCGTAAGTGAGCGTGAGCTTTGGTGACCTGGCCCTGTGACCTAGGGCAAGTAACTAGTTGAGTCTTAGCTTCAGTTTCCTTATTTTACAAGGAAAGCATCAGTAACTTCCTCCTTGCACTAGTCATGGCTGTGGCATGCAATGACTCATGTCAATGTCACATACCACTTTTAGCACAAAGCAGGCCCTCATAATGTTGTACCCACTATGTGCCAGCCCTTAAGTCAGGTTACAGAGACAGAGAGGTGAAGAGGCCCAAGGTGGCCCATTTGGAGTTAGAATGGGGAAGGTACCATGCTTATTGCTCTGAGGGCCCAGAAAGATGTCTTTTCAAACCACAGTGACAAGAAGAGTAAATAAGAAAGTGAACAGCAGGCAGCGTCCCTGGCTAGTGATGATAAGTGATGACTGAGTTAGAAGCAAGTGAAAATGGAATCATAACAGAATGACAGGGTTTGGGGCGGGAAGTCAGACATCCAGGATGGCTTATGAAGGAGGCTTTGCACTCTCGTGGGCAGGCCATGAGCTCATCTGTGCTGCTGGGATGGTGGAGGCAGCAGCCTCCGGCTTATGCCTTGTCTGTGCCCATACCTCCTTAAGCAGGGGCTGCCATAGACACAGGGAAACCTGTCTTTGTAGCTCTGGAAACTCAGGGAACAGCTTTGGGGATTATCTCATTCAAACTGCCCTCCACCTGTGCAACATAGTTAGATCTCATCTTCACAAAAAATTTAAAAAAACTAGCTGAGAATGATGGCATGTGCCTATAGTCCTAGCTACTTGGGAGGCTGAGGCAGGAGGATCTCTTGAGACTAGGAGCTCAAGGCTGTAGTGAGCCATGATTGCACCACTGCACTCCAGCTTGGACAACAGAGCAACATCCTGTGTCTAAAAAAATTAAAATAATTTTTTAAAAACTGTGTCAAATTACAGATAAAGAAACTGTGGTCTGTTTTGTGAAGGGCATACCTTGGATTTGTGACCATCCTTCATTCTAAACACCTTTCCCTTCCACTAAAACAACATACTGGATGGACTCCTCCTACCCAGGAACAATAATTGTATGAACTCAAACAGCTGTTGTGTTCTCAGCAAGAAGAAATGTGCCAAAGACTGTGCTGAGATTTTTCAGATACAGCACTTGATTCTTCTCACAGGTATATGATATCAGCTCCATTACAGATAAAGGAAACAGGCTCAGGGAGAGAAGAAGCCATTTATCAGGTTCTTACAAACTTGAAGAGGTAGGCAGATCCAGGATTTGAATGCGGTACATGGTGATTTGAAGGCCCACTCACACTCTGAACCATTTCACCAGCCTACCGGCCTTATGTGATTAACAAGAAGGCATTGTCCTGTTTGGAAGAGTCTCACAGGAGATGAACACAGATTGCTAATGATCAAGGCGTTCTGTTGTTTTTGCCCAAGAGTTTCTGGAGTGAGAATGCATGTAACAGAAAGATAACTCAACAAATGGCAGCCAGGAGTCATGAAGAGTAAATCTTTTAAAATGAACACAACTCATCTATTGCTGATAACACAGTTCTAGTAACCAGCCAGATAGAAAATCACCTAACTGAATTCCCTTATAAGAACCATGATAATGAAGAAAATAAATTCTTTTTTTAGATCTCCATTATTAACAACATATAAATATATGTTATTAATGTGCTTAAGGGTATTTCAAATTCATGTTACTGTTTAAACAATACCTGTTCGTAAATGCTCTCATTTTTAGAAAACTTGGTAATGGCAGAAGTGTACAGAAAAATTGCTACAAAAGGCTTCAGGATGCAGTGAACTATTGATACCACCAATGGGGCAGAAGGACACTGTCGTGGTGGCCAGGAGCCCTGGGTTTTCATCCTGGCTGGCCCAGAGGCTGGACCAGTGATTTCGACAAACTTCTTTGCTCTCCTAGCTTGAGTTTCCTTTTCTGAATAAGGAAACTGGGAAAGTTTAAACTTGATGATCTTTGAGGGTCTTTTCTGCTCCGATGTGAAATAGAATTCTATTTTAGACATTTCATCAGCACTTGTGTTTGCACTCTTTGTTTCCTTGGCAAATACCTATCTTGGATATGGAAAGTTCGAGTCCTCAGCAGAGTCATCATTATTCTAAATGAACGCAGCCCAAATTCATGGTAATCATGATATATGTATGAATTCACTAATTCATGCATTCATTCATTCAACAAATGAGTTGCCTACCCTTTATCAGGCACTATATGAATTATTAGAATACAGGATGATTAAGAAAGTATTTTTGCAATCAAGGAATTCCCAGCTTAGTGGGGGAACAGTCAAGTAAAAAACTATTACCCTATTCCATTGGCATAGGCACTACTCTTGTGAAATATATCCCTTCATCTATTTAGCATTTGTTTACTGAATTCCTACTCTCTGTACCAGAAAATGCAGGAGGTGCTGATATGCAGTGGTAAGCAGGGAAGGTACTAGAATGATAGGGATAGGGAGTATAGACGTTCACAGTCAGCACAGTTACATGCATCCCTGGAGAGTTGATCTTTGATGGCCTTGCTGCTCTGGGTGTGCAGAAGCAGAGTTGAAGGAAGGACCCACCCAGGGAAGAGGTTAATTACCCTCAACTCTGGCTGTCAGAGGCTTTGCATCTTGCAAGAAGGAAATGCCTGCTTGCGAATAGTGGAGAGTTAGCTGAGCCAGCAAAATAGGAAACAGGAGTCAATAAAGCCAATAGCTATGGCATTGATGGAGATCTTGCTAGATACACCCAGGCTGCTGCTAAGAATGATTGCAGCTGAAATGAAAACAAACAGTATCCAGAAAGCAGAGGTTAGGGATTCGGAAAGGCAAATGCAAACAGCTGACTCTTGGTGCTCAGAATTCATGAGTGATCTACCCCAGCCTTCCTTCTTACGGAAAAAAAAACTAAGGCCCAAAAAGGAGGTAATTTGTGTCTCTACGTATCTAATATGTAAGGATTTAGGTGTTAGCAGTGATAGTCTTATCTAAATGTAAACATATACCAGAACCCAGTGGCCAGCTTGGAATTAAAGGGAAGGAAACACATTTCTTTTTTTTTTTTTTTTTTTTAATTCAGCTTTTACTTATGTAGGGGGTACATTTCGCAGGTTTGTTACATGGATATACTTTACCCATGTAGTTTGCATAGTACCCAGAAACTCACTTCTTGACCATGAACTGTCACCTGAGCCACTAGCTTTATTCTTTGCTATTTCAGTTTGTTCTTACATCAGCTCTAGAAGATAGACATTGCTATCATCCCCAATCTATAAACGAGAAAACTGAAACCAAAAAGGTGACGTTCCCAAGGCCACACAACTAGGGAGAGAACAAGAGGACAGGGCCAGGTCCATCTGCTGCCAGCACTCAGGGGCTTTTTCCTCTGCCTACTTTCTGTTCTCCAGGCAGCCTCATGGGAGTCTCCAGGGTGAAGGCCTCTTAATTGCAAAATATGTATTTGTTGTATAATGAGCATCAGTCATTTGTGATCCATTCTGAGTCAGGGAAAACTTGCCTAGTAAGCACACAAGGAGGAAAGAAAAACACATAGCAGCACCCTTTTTCCAAATAAATTTCTCCATCTCACCAATATTTCCAAAAACAAGAGAAACAGGAAAGAAGTAAACTGTGCTATTTCCTGCACAGTCACTGCAGGAGGGATAGGGACCTCAGCCTTTGCTCTTTCCATAAAGAAGAGGGATCCTCTTTGCTGGCACCTCCTCGCCCACCCCAACCTGACTTCCTGATCCTTTGCTAGAGGTAACCATTTTACCTCTCCCGTTATGAATCATGAGGCCTGTGGCTTGTGGCAGATCATAAGTCAGTCCTGGGAGTCTCGAGGACAAATCCCAGGACTTTTAATCTTTAATATTAGACATGTTTAAAGTTGTGAATATTTCATGAAAGGACTGTTGCATTTTAGCATATCATTAGTGACTCCCGCCCCTCTCCCCCTTGGTAAATTATTTGCATCCATGTTCAAGACTCTTAGCCTTTTCCTTCCATTTGCCTTACCTCTGGAAACAATCAGTTCATTCGGCAGCACTGCCTACAGGACTTCCACTCGGTGGAAGACCCCAGGCATGATGTTGGAGGGGAGGAGTACAGAGAACATTCCTACCTGTGAGCAAGCCCTCCTTATTTTCCGGGTAAGCAGAGAGGAGGAAAAGGACAAGTCTTCTGTCTCTCCTTATGTCTTTCAACAACCCCATTCTGAATATTTCGAATACTATATCTGACCCACTCTTCACTCTATACTTTGTCTTACTATCATTTTAGTTTAGCCAATGTTCATGAAGCCCAGGCTGTTTGTCAACAGGTGCTGGGAATACAAAGATTAACCAGTAGTACCATCTATAAAACAAGTTACAGAGTTTTTAGACACTAAGAATGCTTCATGTAAGGTCAAATAGACAACATTTACAGTTCATCAGAAAGAACAATAGTTTACTTGATGAATACATATATTTCAAAATCCAGAGTTAAGGGTGATCGTTGTAGAACCTGAGTTACTCTAGTATTCTGTTTACTACAATATTTTATTTTAGTTGTATAAAGTTGAGAAAATCCTGATTCACAAAATATGTAGTTGCAAATGGAATGAGCTTGTTGGCACCTTGACTCATCCTCAGTATCCTTTTTGTTGAAACGAACATGACAGGAGATAATTTTTTTCCCTGAAGCCTGCATAAAATAAGTTTAGCTGGCAACTGATACTTTCTTCCGTATCCTAAATTCTGGCATGTGATATCTGAGTGTTTATTCTTTATTGTATTTATATTTTTAAAATTTTAAAAATAAAGCTTTTAAGAAAAATTGAAACACAATATTTGCATAGTCCCTAAATCTCTGTTAAGTAATACATTTCCATGGACATGATTTGAAAACTTTCAGGTCCTGTCTATCACAATCACTGTAGGATCCAAAGGTGAAAGGTGTGTGTGTGTGTGTGTGTAGAGAGAGAGAGCGAGACAAAGAATGTGATTATGCAAAGATGAGAAAGAAGACAAGCCAACCTCATTAGCCTGAAAATTTACCAGAGCCATAACAGATAGTTAATTATTCATTCAAATCACATTGTTAAGCACCGACCCTATTCTAGGCAGTAGGCAAAGCCAGGGCAGTTTCTACCAGCATTTCCCAAGATGTGCTCCATAGAATTCTAATTCTGTGAGTCATTCCACCAGCAAGGCTCCCAAAGAAAAATAAGTTGGTGAAAATTGTGTATGTATCACCCTCATAGAGAATCATACCACACTGGCTCTAAGGAATGGGGTAGTACTTAAAAAACATATTTTTAAATAGAATCTGTTTTTGGTAAAGCATCTTTAAGCATCCCACAAATACACTTTAGAGAAAAAAGCAGTAGCTCATTAAATCAAAATATATTTCTAGGGTGGGTGTGGTGGTTCACACCTGTAATCCCAGCACTTTGGGAGGCTGAGGTGGGCAGATCACTTGAAGTCAAGAGTTCAAGATCAGCCTGGCCAACATGACAAAACACGATCTCTACTGAAAATACAAAAATTAGCCAGGCATGGTGGTGCATGCCTGTAATCCTAGCTACTCAGGAAGCTGAGACAGGAGAATTGTGTGAACCTGGGAGGCAGAAGTTGCAGTGAGCCGAGATCATGCCACTGCACTCAAGCCTGGGAGACAGAGTGAGATTCTTGGTNAAAAAAAAAAAAAAAAAAAAAAAAAAAAAGAAAGGAAAGAAAAGAAAAGAAATTCTATACCTAAAGTATACAGTAGAATAGAAATGACAACAGCTGGGGGTAGGGCAGAGAGATTCTGAAATCACTTCTGGGATTCTGGACTCTGAAGATAGGCTAGGAAATCGGACATGTGCTGGCCAACTGAAATGAACTTGGCCCATGAGAGAATGTACTTAGGCAGTGTGTAATGCTAGCAAGTGTTCATGCAACCAAGCATAATGCATGCCCGGAGGAAAAAATAATGGATGGATTCATAAATGGTTAGATGGAAGGGAAAGAAATGAAAAAGAATGGGAAGAGAGAGGGAAAGGAAGAAAGAGGACCAAAGAAAGAATGATAGTAGACAGAAGGGAGGAGAGAAAAAGCAATTTTAAAATGAAAAACAACCCAAAATAAAACCAGGAGACTACAGACAGGATTGTTCTGAAAGGGAAAATCAATGGTTTTTTGGAGATAGTGGCATTTAATTTGGGATTTATGGACAGTGAAGACCTATTCATTCAGATGGAGATAATTCAGTCTTCTGATTATACCTCTAGAGTAAATGAACTTTATCAACATTTTAACATTTGAAAAGAAGACCTCCATTTGTAGCCACCTGATCTCTTCCTGTTTCCCTGTTTTAAATTGTGAGCTCCTTTAGCAACTTTGACCTCTGAATCTCCAGCTCTGAGCTGAGTGCCTGTCAGAGTGTGGCCAGGACTTGTTGAATGAATGAATAAATGAGTGAATGAACAAAGGAATAAACCGTGTTAACCACAGTGTTTGATGGACCAGATTACCCTCTTTCCATGTGACTTTTCTAAAACCAAGAAGCTCACTTTATGTCTTACGAAAACAAGCGAACCAGAGAAAAGCCTATTTCGGGAGACTCTACTTCACAAAAATGTTTTTTCTTTTTACTTACAGGAGAGTGCAGCTGTCATGAAGGCTATGCCCCTGACCCTGTTCACAGACACCTGTGTGTGCGCAGTGACTGGGGACAGAGTGAAGGGTGAGTGACAAAGGGCATCAGGACTGGCACAGTGCAGGACCCAGTTTACCTCCTCTGTTCTGTTGGCAGAGGACCCAAGCATCTCCACAAAGAGGGCTGTTTCTCTGCAACAGTTGTGTTCCTGCAAAACCCAATGGGAAGTGATTCCTACTTTCCCACAGAAGCACATTTTAGTATTAAAGGTATATGACTGATGAAAATTCTAGAGAACAAAGACTGACATTTAAGTCACCTGCTCAAACAGAAAGTAATCAATGAGCACTTCCTTAAGTGGACTGACAAAGAAAAAGCATCACATTTTTAAACAGACTCCTAAATGGGCATGTACACTTTATGAAAGAGTTGAATCCTTCTGGAGACATTCTTTTATAATATAGTCTTGCCCAATAATTATTTCTGCAGAATGTGATTGTTTGTAAAGCTACTGTAGAGCACGATCCATATGTGCATCCTACCTGCCTCTAACTAATGTCATCTCCTCTCCCCTCCTTCTTCCCATAGACCTTGGCCTTACACAACACTTGAGAGGGGCTATGATCTGGTGACGGGGGAGCAAGCCCCTGAAAAGATTCTCAGGTGAGTTGGCCTTCTTGTTGGGGCAAAATTCTGGGAAATGTAGAAAGGACCGATAGGAAAATGTGGTCATGCATCCTTAGACTATCGAGCCTGTGCACTCCTGAGCTGCACTGAGTACAAAAGAGCTCTCCTTGGTGCTAATGTACCATCATGGCCCAGGTTGCTATGGGAATCTAATCCCCATTTGTCTGGCAGCTAGACTTATAGATTCAGATACTTGAACTGGAGGAGACATTACTGATTATTAAGTCTGGTGGTTTAAAAATACTCTGAAGCCATAGAACCTCTTCCTACCACCTCCACAAAATCTTGTGTAAAGCTTCAATACATGTGTAAAGACATACAGCAAATTAAGTGGCAAAACTGGGAATCAGATCTTAGTTCAAACTGATTTAAAGTCCGTGCTCTTAACCTTTGTGTCAGACTGTCCCTGCTGACATAGCAGTTGCTTATGGAACTCCTGCTATATGTCAGGACTGCTGGAAAATCAGAGCAGCAATAGTCCCTATCCTCATGGAGTCCACTAGTAAATCAGGAAAAGGAACTTAGCAATACCAATGCATGGGCTAAATGTTTAACAGAGTTGAGAAATGTTCATTCAGGTCTGGAGAAAGCTGGCCAATATTGTTTCTTAAATAACGCAAGGGGCATGGGTGGAGAAGTAGGAAATTGTCCTAGAAGGGATGGGAACAGGGGCCCCTTTTTTCTGTTTGCTCTCTGCTTCCCAGGGAGTTCCCCAATGGAAACTCTTACATTGCAGGTCTACTTTCAGCTTGGGCCAAGGCCTCTGGCTTCCTGTCAGCAAAAGCTTTGTGGTTCCGCCTGTGGAGCTGTCCATCAACCCCCTGGCCAGCTGCAAGACCGATGTGCTCGTCACGGAAGACCCTGCAGATGTCAGGTAGGGAATCGTCTCCAGTACTCTGCACCAAGGATTTCTTAAAGCCTTGGAAGTCCACCTGTTGGAGGACCACAGGAACTCCTGAGGACTGTTCATCATGTTGAAGTAGGCAGCTATTTAGTTGATGTAAAGAACACTTTCAAATACGCCGTGTTCCTAAACTCCTGTGTCTCAATGCCTTACGTTTCAACACTATCGCTTTCCATTTAGGCTTATATTAAATATAAGAGAGGCTGATGTATTATCTAGCTCATCACAGGATCACTAACGATCTTATCTTTACTTAACAGTATATTGGAGGGTCACAAAGGCAAAAGTTTAGAAAATCGGATGCTTTCTGTTTTAGTCCATGGGATGTACTTTGGGGTAATTTATGAATTTTAAATGCCCAGGCTAAAGGCCAGGTGTGGTGACTCAAGCCTGTACTCCCAGCACTTTGGGAAGCTGAGGCGGGTGTATCACTTGAGGTCAGGAGTTCGAGACCAGCCTGGCCAACATGGTGAAACCTGGTCTCTACTTAAAATACAAAAATTAGTCAGATGTGATGGCACAAACCTGTAAATCCAACTACGCAGAAGGATGAGGCTAGAGAAACACTTGAACTTGGGAGGCGGAGGTTGCTGTGAGCGGAGATTGAGCCACTGCACTCCAGCCTGGACAACACAGTGAGACTCCATCTCAAAAAACAAAACAAAACAAATGTCCAGGCTACATCTTTTGTACTTAACTTATAAAAACATGGAGACTACATTTCACTTTACATTACCCTGCAGCTTGTAGGTAACTTCATCATAGACTTACTCTACTGCATACTAATTAGGTGCCCCATTATGGTGCACTTCTCAAGGTCAAGGAAAAATAACTTATTTAGTTTTTTCATCCCCAGTTCCTAGTACATATTGGACATCTATTAAATGTTTATTGATTTAATTAAGTCTGTGGTCTTAGATCTGGTCTTAGCCCTGGTTAGGGAGCTTTCTAGTAGAGGGTTTATTTCTCCCAATGTGATTAGGGGAAGCATTCTAGAAATGTTGATGTTACCAACAATAGACTCTAGTTTTACTTCTAAAACTGGCTTGTACACAACTTATTGGCTCGTGAACAAGAATTAAATCATGTCCCCAGCCCTCCCACAACTAGCAGTGACTGTTTTTCAACAGCTCCATAGTTGCCTTTGGGTCATTCTAAATCAAGATGTTATCAGTGATTCTATGGCATCTTGATAGAAAGCTTCTAGAACCCAAATCTCCTACTTTGAGATGTTTTTACTCTCACCTTATCAGCTTTCACTGGGAGAGATGAACGTAACATGCTTTTGTAGGTTATTAGCATTTCCCACAAGAAGATGTTTTAAAAAGAATAGATTTATAAAGAGATGGCATTTAGGAAATGAAATAGTTATTACTAGGAACTAAAATAGCTTCACACACACACACACACACACACACACACACACTTTCACATACTGATTCATAGATATTTACCATTGTTTTCATTTTTGATAGAATTGAGTATAAGAGGTTTTAATAAAGCATGTGTAAGGCCTCTCTGCATTACATATTTTAAAGGTGAAGAAAGGACCATCTGGTTTGAAAGACTATTGTCAAAGAGACACAGTTACCTTGTTTGAAATCAGCCAAAAAAAAGTCTTGATTAGCTTTCCTCATAGTTCTGTCCTCTTGACGTTGCATTCATGATTTCAATGAAGATTCAGATGATACAGCTCTCAGACTGGCTGATGGTAGCACTCCCTCTGGAATTGGATAGGGCTGGTTTAGAATCCCATCTCTACCAAGTATGAACTATGTGATCACAGCGGCCAAGTTTAATTCTCTAAGTTTTCATTTATTTGTCTGCAAAATGGGGATAATAACAGTGCCTTCCTCACAGAAGGTAACAATAATAATAGTTCATATCCATCGATCATTTTCTATGTGCTGAATACTTCACTTATCTTATTACATTCTTACATCAGCCCCATGAGGTGATGCTCATTTTTCAGATACAAAAATAAATAAACAAACCTGAGGCATAGAGGCAATTCCTTCACTAGTCAGAGAGAAAGCCACATTTCAATATCTGATCTGCAATAGGGGATAAAAGATTGCAATCATCACCATTTGAGAGAATCTACGCTATGTAGATTGAGTTTTCCAAGCTGCACTAATAAACCTTGTTTGACATGACATTGCCCAGGCAAGCATATCATGGGCATTTAAGGAATTAATAAGTTCCAGTCAGATGATATGTTAGAAATTTAATAAATAATAGATCATAATTATAGATAGCCAGTAATACTTCCCTGGAGTCACAACAGAGAGATTAGAGGAAAGACTACGTGGAAAAGCAGAGTCAAAGGGAAATGGAAGGTCAGCATTACAGTAGGATTGGAAAGGAAAACTTGAACTTGCCTTGCAAGTTGATACTTTGATTTTTAATCTGTGATAAATTCTTGGACAAGTGTGAGCTCTCACAATACAGTAGGCGGAACAACTTAGTAGTTAAATGTACAGGCTGTGACTTACCGAGTCAGCTAAATTTAAAACAACTAATGATAACAAATGTCAGGAAGGATATGGAATAACTGTAGCTCTCATGCTTTGATAGTGAGAATATAACTAGGTATGACCAGTATGTAAACCTGTGGAGCAGTATCTACTAAAATTGGAGGTATATATATCCTATAGCCCATCAGTTTCACCCATAAGGATATGTATAACAGAAATATGTATATGTGTACCACAAGTAGGACTTACAAAAATACGAATAGAAGCACTCATTTGTACTGCTAGAAAGCTAGAAAAAACCCACAAATATCCATCAGCAAAAAAATAGATAAATTATGAAATAATCACACAGTGGAATACCATTAACAATGAATATGAAAGAACATAGTAACCACACATAGCCCCTTGGATGAATCTAACAAATATGATATTGAATTTTGGAAACCTGACACAAAATAATATTATGTTTATATAAAAACAGAAAAATCTAGTTTTGTTAATTAGTAAAAACCTAATTTATGATGGTAGAAGAAAGGCTAGGGATTAATTCTGGGTGATGGAGAGGATGGTGTCATGGGGAAATAATGAGTGGGCTCATATGATGCTGATACCGTTTGATTTATTGTTATGGGTGGTGGTTACATGAGTGTTTTAACTTGGTGAAAATTCACTGAGCTTCACACTTTTCTCTATGTATGCTATATTTTGATTAAACATAAAGTTTATTGTCTAAGGGCATAGTCTGTGGAACTCAAGCACACTGCCTGAGTGCCTATCTTAGCTCCATCATTTGTTTACTGCAGGAGTTTTCTGGAGTTGTGGGTTCCCCTTGAGAATAATGGGAATAAAATCTCACATCATATATGGAGTGATGAAGATTAAGTGACATATTACATGTAAAGCAGTGAGTTTGCTCCATGGTGAACTCTTTAGAAGCCTTCGTTATCATGCTCATTATAACATAGTGGTTTTTGTTCTCTTTATCTTTTCATTATTTTCTCGTGCTTTTGCTGAAAGGCTACATACAACCTATCTTAAAATCAATAGTTGCTCAGTATTGAGGATTAATGTTAACCCCTTTGTCATGGGCTTTGGGGAAGACTTAAATGAGTCTATAAATTGTAGTCAGTGTGCTAGGTCTGTGGCTTTATGTACATGGACACAGTTACAGAATGAATGAAGAGTCACATGTGTGGTAAACATAGAGTGCCCTAGAGGATTGAAACGGGTTAGAAAAGAAATAAGACGTATCTGACCGAGGGAGTTAGACAAACATTTTCAAGAGAGGGAACATTGACAATTAACCAAGAAATATGGATAAGCTGGTTTTGTGGAATCTACGGTGAGGGGGGAGGCTTTCAAGTGTGAGAGGTTGAAGGACAAAAGAAAACTCTCACCTGGACAGCTCCCATTCTCCAGCCTATCCTAGCAGGAAGCTTCTGGAAATGAGATTTTTAGCATTTGAGACACTAATGATGCCAGCTACAAAGGTGGAAGAGCAAATCTCTATCTGAATTGCATACAGATACATTTTAATTCTGAAAACTCTTAGCTGGACCCCTCCTGTGTACCAGATACTGTGCCAGGTACCGTAGGAATACAGAGATGAATATAGCCCACCTCTGCTTTCAGGAGTCTCATGGCATAGGAAGAAGCATGGAACAAGAGGCTGACTTGAGAGATGGAATAAAAGATGCTTGTGGAGAGAGAAGGATGGCAAACAACACTTATTACTGCACACTGGGCCTCCTTCACAATTTCACCTGGAGTAGGTTCTTCTTATAAGAGAAATGTGAGAATAGCTATTATAGTTGGAATAATAATCACCCACAAAGCTTACCTTTTGGAGCCCCTCAGTCATTTTTCTGTGATCTCAAATCAATGAAAATGAAATGGTGATACACTGTTAATTCCTGAACAACGTTGAAAGAATAATGGGATATCAGGCTGCAAGCTGGCTTTGCTCACTTGGTGATGGTTTCAACATTGAATTAGTTCTGAATAGAATTAGGAATGTCTCCTTGTCCTTTTGGCCTTTCAATTCCAAGTGTTGAGAGAATTTACTGAACACCTACTATATATATATATATATATTTTTTGAGACGGAGTTTCACTCATGTTACCCAGGCTGGAGTGCGATGGCGCGATCTCGGCTCACTGCAACCTCCGCCCCCCGGGTTCAAGCAATTCTCCTGCCTCAGCCTCCTGAGTAGCCGGGATTACAGGCATGTGCCACCATGCCCAGCTAATTTTTTTTTTTTTTGTATTTTTAGTAGAGACAGGGTTTCACCATGTTGACCAGGATGGTCTCGATCTCTTGACCTCGTGATCCACCCGCCTCAGCCTCCCACAGTGCTGGGATTACAGGCTTGAGCCACCGCGCCCGGCCACACACCTACTATATTTTAAGCTATGTAAGAGAGCTACAAAAATAATAAAACAGATTTCAGTGCATTAAATAAGTCAAAATTGCAAACAAAAAATGTCATACTTTGTGACAGTTGAAAAAGATAGAGGGAAAGTTCAAGGCAGGAAAAAGACACAAAGTCAGAGGTGGTCAAACCCACCTGGAGGTTAAAAGAAAGGACTCACAGCTTCTGTGCCGAGTTTTGAAGTATTAGCAGGAAATCACTAGTTCACTCGTTTTCAAAGTGTATTGTCTGGATTAGTAGCGTTAGCATGACCTGGAAATTTATTAGAAATGTAAATTCTCATATCTAGTGTAGACTGATAATGACCCCCAAAGGTATCATCAGATCCTAACTCCTAGAACCTGTAAATATTAGGTAATTTGGAAAAAGGGTCTTTGTAGATGTTATGCAGAATTTTAACATAGGTTGATTATTCTGAATTATCTGGGCAGGTCTGAAACACCGTAATGAGTGCCCTTATAAGAGGGAAGCACAGTGAGACTTGACTTGGCCAATGCTGAGGCAATTGCAAGATGGAGTTAGAGACTGAAGTGAGGCACAAGCCACATAATGCTAGCTGCCACCAGAAGCTGAAAGAGGCAGAGAAAAGATTGTTCCCCAGAGGCTCCAGAGGGAGAACCACCTTGCTGACACCTTGATTTTGGCCCAGGGATACTGATTTCACATTTCTGGTTGTTTGAAGCTACCCCGGTTTGTGATGATTTGTTGTGGCAGCCACAGAAACTATGTAATAATACACCTACTAGATAAGGTATTTTGGAGGTGGGCCCAGAATTCTGGTTTAAACCGTCCTCAGGTGATTCTAATGCTCACTGAAGTTTGAGTACAAATGCACTCAGCAGCAAAACAAGGAATGGATCACCTGGCTTAAGGAGAAAACAAAAGATATGAGGGTTTGAAAACTCCAGAGTGGCAATGGCTTTTGGCATAGTAAGGCTTATATGCTCCCAAATGTTGAGACTCACTATTCCTGTTTCTTTTTGTCCCTGATCTCTGAGTTTCTTTGGCATACTCTGTTTTTCTTTTTCAGGCACACTCTCACTGACCTCTCCGGGCTTGCAAGCTCAATTAAGCATTACCAGAGTAACAAGACACCCTCTTTCCCAATGGTTTATGCAGAAGTCCTGGCACTGAGGAATGACAATAATCACACATCTTTAGGTGGCACCTGTTCCGAGTGCTTTACTGAAATAAGTTCATTTAATCTTCACTCATTATTAGCTCCATTCATGCATGAGGAAACTGAGGCACAGAGAGGATTATGTACCTTGCCCAAGGTCACACAGCCAGTAAGTAATAGAACCAGGTTTTGAATCCTGAGATTCTGACTCCGGAGTCCATGTTCCTCACCTCTAAGCTATGATGCCTCTCTTTGACCTATTTTGGGATCTTTGCCAGTATCCCACATCAATCTCTCAAGAGAAAAAGTGCTCTAAGTATCCAGACGTGGGTCACCAACTTACCCTTGAAACCAGCTTGAATGAAGGGCACCTCAGCCACCTGGATTGAGATTACAGGTAGAATAGTTCCCCAGTGAAAAATCAGAGCAGGCAGCAAATAGATGTTAGATAAGAAAAACTCAGAGATGTTTTATTCATGGGCAAGGCACAGGGCCTTGAAGTGGCAAAGTGGCATGCCTAAGGAGGAACATTTTTTTTTTGAGACAGAGTCTCACTGTCACTTAGCCTGGAGTGCAGCGGTGCCATTTCAGCTCAGTGCAACCTCCACCTCCCAAGTTCAAGCTATTCTTTTGCCTCACCCTCCACAGTAGCTGAGATTACAGGCACGTACCACCACACCTGGCACACCTGGCTAATTGTTGTACTTTTAGTAGAAATGGGGTTTCACCATGTTTGCCAGGCTGGTTTCAAACTCCTGACCTCAAGTGATCTGCCCATTTCGGCCTCCCATACTGCTGGGATTACAGGCATGAGCCACCGTGCCTGGTCAATAGGAAATTCCAGTTCAGTTTGGTGGCAGTGTTGTGCCAAGGGACGCATGGCAGTGAATGGAGTGAAGGACAGCAGACAGAACATGCACACTCATTTCTTTCCTCTTCTCTCTCTTTTTTCAGCTGTTAACCACCCAGACTAGGAGAGTCAGCAAAAACTCTAGGGGCATTTGAGGGTAGTATATTCATTCACTGCTCCAGGGTCCCCAGCAGATATTCCAGTGTAACTGCTCCAGATACTGGAATCTGGCTTCAGACTAGACAGTACCCCTAGTCAGATACAGTACATTCTGGAAATATTGGCCATACATCTCCAGGTGCAATCCTCAACAAATGCACACCAGGTAATTCTCTGTGTAATGAACATTGTGCTAGGCTCTAGAAGTAGAAAAACCAGAAAGAGAAGAAGGAGTAGGAAAGAGTATACAATTAACTTGAGCCAAGTTTGTTTACTTCTTTGAGCCTCAATGTCAGAACCAGGAAGATGGAGATGAGTGTGTTTCCTCATATGGTAGTTAGTAGGATGGCATAATGTGTATAGGGTTACTAGTGCAGTATATGACATGTAACTGGTGTTCAATGAATGAGAAGTTTTAGAAGTAGCAGGAGTTGTAGAATTGTAGTACAGTTAAGGAAGCAACCATATGATGTAGTGCGATAAGTAATTAAAAGATGTAGTTCATGATACAGAGCAGTATAAAGAAGGGATGTCTGGCTCCTTTCTGTGGACCACGTTGTGCATCGATGGCAGGAGCATCCATGGAAGAAAGGAGGGTCACGGCAGCAGGACACGTGGAGCAGGCAGGAGTTGGGGTCAGCCACTCAATGCATTGCATGGGGACACTTGGCTTGCCAAGGATCCAGGCAGCAGAGTCCTGGGGGAGGGCCCTTGATACAGGTCTCATGTCATTTGGTATTCAAGATATCTGTCTCCTTTTGGAGCTGAGCAAAACTGACTTCTTGCCTTTGCAGCTCTCACAAGCTTTCATTAATGAGTGCATGTGTGTATATGTGTCCGTGTGTGTACACATCATAAGCAACCTAGAAGTATGCTTTCCTTTTCAGGGGGGATGCTGATACATGGGTGGCTTTTTCAGGTAAAGTCTCAAGTCCATCATGCTTCCTCCAAACTTTTCCTTTTCTCAGCTGTTAGTCACACACATATTCCTTTCCCAAAGGGCAACAGAACTTCAATAGGGACCCCACTTACCTGCTTGAAACACAGAAGAGGTATTGGGGCAAGTGAATAGCATGGATTCTCGAGCCAAGCTGCTTAGGCTCAAATCCCAGCTTCACCACTGACTAGCTGACCTCGGGTAAGGTAAACTTTCTGAGCCTCAGTTTCCTATCTGAATGATAACGAACGCTCTGTCTTTGAATGTTTTTTCAGAATGGAATGAGATAACACATTTAAACTTTTAGCCCTATAGTCATCAATAATAATGACTAGCATTTATTGATCACTTGCTTTGTGTCAATCTCTAAGGGCTGTATTAATTCTGACTTCTCACAACAACTCAGTGATGTAGTTATTGTTATTTGCAGATGAGGAAACTGAGGCACAGTGATGTTAAGTCATTCATGTAATGTCACGTGGGTAGTATGTGGCAGAATCAGGATTTCAACTCAGGCTGTTTTATAAGTGTTCAGTAAATGTTGGCTGTTGCTGAAGAAGGGGCATTCTCTGTAAGATGGAGGAATAGGTTCATTGGACTTTATATCTTAGTCTTTGCTGAGCGTTTGATCTATTAAGTGTGTGTATTCTTTATGCAAGTATAAGATGAAATATTAAACGGTGAAGAGGAAAGACTTTGGGTAACTCACAGCTAGGTTCATGGAATATGGGCATTAGAATTTTCCTGGTACCTCCACATCCTTCTTTTTTTTTTTCTTTTAAAGAAAATGAGGCCCCTCTGAGAAACATTACTATAAAGGCCATCACACTTCCTCCCAGATGAATCTACTCTATGCCCTCCACTCTTTTTCAGCCCCACTGCCTGTCATTCAGCCAGTAAGCCTGGAGACATATATATTTTTCCCCATTTTAGATTAGCGATTATAATAAAAGTGGAGTCTATTAGGATGAGTTTCTGCCCAGGCTCAGGCTCAGTAAATCTCTTCAAACATTGTTCAGCACCAAATTTCTGTTAAGTCTTTGCCACAGGGGAGACTGTAGCATGCACCAACTGTCAGCTCGGGTAGAGGGCTCAAGACACAGCCTCTGCTAAATGAAGCACAAATGGAGACTTTGGAATATAAATATTGAAGTGACCCAGGCTGGATAAAGGGGAACCAGTTAGCAAAGCTTCTATCTTACATGCAGGAGGTGCTAAATTATTAAAACTTTAATAAATGTAATAATAAATATTTGATGTTGAATTATAGAAAGCTTTGCAGATACAGTGAAACTGAGAAATGAGTTGTTATATCTGCATTAGAAGTTAAACACTTTAAAGAGGGGACTTCTGATGTTGAGACAGGTCTGCAGATCTTTAAATTAAAAAGAGAGACACATGAAAGTATGATTTTTGGCATGTATACTCTGCTGGGGGTCAGGATACCTGGGTTTGAAGCCTGACCCCAAACTGGAGACAGCAATAAGTAGCATTTTGGGCAGAGGCCTCCCGCTCAGCTTCCTGTAAGTGATCTTTACAGCCATCTTCTGATGTTGAAGCTATTTTTATCTCCCATTTACCAGATGAGGAAGCTGACTTTCTAAGGCCTTAGGCAGCATAGATGGCAAAGGGATGAATTAGAATTTGAACATAGACTTCTGACCTTGAGACCCCATCTATCCACTCATTCATCATGCCATGGCACCTGCCTCACTTGCTGCATGGAAGCCCTTTCTGCTTTGTATGAATCAGGATGGTGTGGGTTTCAGGGGACAGAGACCCAATTCAAGTTAGCTTGGTGACAACTATATTAGGATGACATCATGGGAAGGGCAAGAGACCAGCTCAGCCACAGGGATGAGGAAGGTTAATGGAGTCGGATGATATTAGGATTCTGTTTTTCCTCTCTACATCATTCCATGGTGGCTTCACTCTCTTCTATCGCATAACCACTTTCTTTCCACACTCCCCATTTTGTCATGACAGGGGTGTGACAATCATGACCCCCCAAGCTCTTTGTGACTCTTACCATCAGGGATAAATACTTCTCTCCCCTGAATCTCCTTTTGAAAAATCCTAGAGAAGTCTGTCACATGCTAGGAGTCCAACCCTAGCTTAGTCATCTATCATTAGAGGACAGGGTCACAAAGTATAGAAACAGTCATGGAAATAATTGAGAGGACCATGAACGGCAAATCTACTCCAACCCCATGTCTTCAAAATTCTCCCTGCATTTTGAAGTTTAGTGATCTAACAGGTTAGACTCAATCAAAGATGGCGGCTATTAACCAGCCTACGTGCCAGCTCAGATACATGGTTAGGGGCTCTCTAGGTTATTATGCTGGGAAGGTTTCTGAGACTACAAACAGACTCAGAAAAGTGTCATGATGAACTCATTTGCCCACCCTCAGTGTTGGATGAGGAGTTGTAACAGAAGGGTCAGGTGTTTGCCACCTCTGAACATGATGGTATTTAGAAGTCCTCCCTATTTCCTGTGTCATGACCTGTTTGTGTTCCCCTACAAAATGAAGAGATAACTTTGGCTGCTAAGAGATGAGAGAAGGGACAGTCATGTGAATGTAGGTGTTGAGGATGAATTTGAAATGGAGCTGTCTTATCCACATGTTTCCATCCATCTATGTTATCTCAGAGGATATATTTGGATAATCTTATCTTGGTGCCAATACATTTCCTGAAATAAATTTCTGGCTTGTAGCAGAGTGAAGGCCTCCATGTAGATGCTTCCTAGATACTGTCTGGCACTATGATTGTCACTTATATTTAAAAGGGAGCTCTCTAAGCTGTAAACAAACTACCCACATCACAAGGCCCTTGAATTGTGTCCTATAGTTTCAAAGGCTTGTTGAAACAATTATAAACTCATAGGCTGGAAGGGACCTTCTGACACATGTATTTTATCCTCTGCCATTGCATGGACAGTCCTGAGTGATAGAATCTACTGTCTGCTGATAGATGTCTCATTGCCCCCTGCTTTGTTGCCTGCCATGGTCTCACAGTGTTTCCTGGAAAGCCTCACTGTCTCATCTAAACAGGCCATACTTTTGATTATGCAGACAGCAGCTAAGGGACAGTGATCATCAAGATAAGCTAAGATGAGCAATCATTCTGCCTTTTAAGGCCCACTCATTGCAGCTTACAACCATGTTTCCCTTAGCATATCTTACTCTGCCCTACAGGCATCAACCCCCCAGTAGTCACATGCTCAGCTCAAGCATACACATGCATGTGCGCGCACACACACACACCAAGGCAGTCTAGTCAGAAAGATGAGTAGGATATGTCAATGAATAATTAATTGATCTGTACCTTAGGTTTAACTCCTTTCCCTCTCACCAAACAAGGAGACTTATATCAAAGAGGATCTCAGCAAGAAACAGGTGGCACGCTCAAGCTTGGAGAGATTTAAAAGGGAGCTATGCACAAAATTGAGGGAAAGTTCCAGAAAAGCAACAAGAGCTCCACTGTGCCCTGTGGCTAGTGTCTGGGTCAAGGTGAGAGTAAAGTTGCAAGAACATGGAGAGAGAATTCCACAGAGCTGTGGCCTTTAATCAAGGGATACAAACGGCTCATGGTGACTCTGCAAGAAAAGAGCCCAGCTGCGGGGGCTGAGAGGAGCATCACTGGCAGAGAGTCAGGCAAGGTCTGACGACACCTCCCCTCCTCCAAAGTGAGCCAGAGACACCCTGCCTTCCCTGGCTGTGACAGATTTTGAACATTAAAAAAAAGTTTACAATCCCAGCCAGGCAGGCATAAATCACAGCGTCTCTGTGCAGCACCAGCAGACATGACTTATGGCCCCATCGCCATGGCAACGGGAGCGCAGCCGGCACGCGCACAAAAGCGCTGCTCGCGCCTGACAGGCCTTTGCGCGGCCCTGATGGAGAGGCAAGTGTTCTGGAGAATGGATGTATTCTCCGGAACCCGCTGCCCATTTGCCTTCATTCTGCACCTGAGCGAGGCCCTTGCTCTTTCTCTCTTCACCCCATCCCCAGCCAACAGGCTGGTTTCCTTGCTGTCTTCTGCGTGGAAAGGTGTTTTCTTCATCTTTTAAACCGTTCTCCAAAGGTGTACAGAAAAGACCCCAATTAAAGCTTGCAAAGACCTGCAGTGGGTCGGCCTGCCTGTTCTGAGCTCGGAGTTATGGTGACAACTTCCAGTGTTGAGTATCTGCACATGTGGACCTTCTGCAGATATTTCTTCCATACCTTTGGCAAATAGGCTCCTTAGATGTTCTTCCTGCCTCCCTAACCCCTGCCTTTCAGGTCATCCTCCTCGCGCCACTGGAGTGGAGTCCTCTAAACTGCGAACGTTGCTCTGCTTGCTGTTGCTTTGAGGATAAAGCCCACACTTATCAGTGTGACACTCATAGCCCTTGGGGACTCAGCCCTGCTTCTCTCTCCAGTCACATCCCCGTGCTCCATTCTGGAGGTTCCAGCCTTCTTGAGTGCTTTTAATTCATCATACCTCTTGTTCCCTCTGCCTAGAACACAAACAACACCTGCCTCTTCATCGGGTTCCATTTTACTCATCCATCACGACTTGGCATATGTCACCTCCTCCAGGAAGCCTTATCTGATCTCACACATCCAGTGTAGAAGCCCTTTCTTCTTTGTCCTCATGTTCTGCCATCTCCCAGTGGTCGCACTCACCCTCTCCACACAGTGCTGCTCTGTCTCAGTGCTGCTGTGCCTGCCGATCCCCATCTTCACTGCCTTGGTCGGTTACCATTTCATCTCTCCGGGCCTTGCTATCGTCTGCTCACTGCACTTCCTGCCTTCTCTCTTGCCACCCTCAAGTTGAGGCCCCACGGAACAGTCATGAGATCGTTTTTTTCAGCACAAAAGCTGTCATATCATTTCCTTGGTTGAACCCATTTCATGGTCTTTCCTTGCCTTTGTAATCAGTCCAAACTCCTCGCATGCCCCCTGCTTGCACCTGCTGCCTGCATCCTGCGTCGTACTCTCTGCTGGCCAGCTGACCCTGGCTTATTTCTAGGTATCTCGTATGTTTGCTTGTCTCTAGGCCTATTGTGATTCTAGAACATCTACTCCCCCTGCCTTGCCCACTAATTTTCAGTGACTAGGGCTACTCCTACTCATCTTTCTGGCCTCAGTTTAAACATCTCTTCTTCCAAGAGATCAGATCTCGGCTCTTTAGGTTAGTTTAGGTGAGTGGCTCTCAAACATGGCTACATTTGTATAACCTGATGAACTCTTAAAAATCACAGATGTGTCCATGTGCACGTCTGTGATTTTTAAGAGGTCATCAGGTTATACGAATGTAGCCATGTGGGGGGAAATAGGGGAGGGACAGTGGGGGGTGGGGAGCTGGGGAGAGATAGCAAGGGGAGAAATGCCAGATGTAGGTGATGGGGAGGAAGGCAGCAAATCACACTGCCACGTGTGTACTTATGCAACAATTTTGCATGTTCTTCACATGTACCCCAAAACCTAAAATGCAATAAAATAAATAAATGGGGAAAAAAAAATCACAGATGTGGCTGGGCGCAGTGGCCCACACCTGTAATTCCAGTACTTTGGGAGGCCAAGGTGGGTGGATCGTGAGGTCAGGAGTTTGAGACCAGCATGGCCAATGGTGAAATCCTGTCTCTACTAAAAACACAAAAATTAGCCAGACCTGGTGGTGGACACCTGTAATTCCAACTGGAGGGATTTGGAGGCTGAGGCAGGAGAATCACTTGAACCCTGGAGGTGGAAGTTGCAATGAGCCGAGATTGCACTATTGCACCCCAGCCTGGGTAATAGAGTGAGACACCATCTCAAAAAAATATCGATGCATTCCTGACCTAGTGGGAAATTTTAAGAGTAGCAGAATATTCACATAGCCTCAAAGTATCTCCCTACAAGCATCCTATTAATTACAAAGTAAAAATAATAGCCTTACAATGGAGAAGCCTGGCCAGTGCCACCTTCACCAAAGTTAACATCACAAATCATCGTCACATGCTTCCTGTACTGAAAAAGCCACAACATCATGTCTTGGGTGTTCTTGTCAAAAATACGTAACCTAAACCTTGTGATGAAGAAACATGAAACAGACCCAGATTGAGAGGCACTGTACAAAATGACTGACCTATATCCTTGGGAACATCAAGCCCATGAGAGCGAAGCAGGCTGAAAGCCTTTTGAAATTAAAAGATTCAAAGAGACAACTGAGTGCAACACATGGGCTGGAATTTTATTTGGCTATAAAAACATTAGTGGAACACTTGAAGAAATGTATGGATTAGGTAATAGTACTGTATTAATAACAATCTCCTAATGTCAGTAATTATATTAGAGTTATAAAATAAAATATCTTAGTATTTGGAGTAATGTGCCTCCAAAGTATTTAAGAAAATAAAAAGCATTGTGTCTTTA
The DNA here is from genome assembly GCF_001604975.1 of Cebus imitator. NCBI lineage: Eukaryota > Metazoa > Chordata > Mammalia > Primates > Cebidae > Cebus > Cebus imitator. The sequence continues at coordinate 1,563,154 of NW_016107635.1, read as the reverse complement.
CCTTATTCCCAGTTCAGAAAAAGAAAAAAGTGTGTGTGTGTGTGTGTGTGTGTGTGTAAAAACATATACACACGTATGTACATGCATTCCTAGAGAAAAAGAGATTGAGACAAAGTAGCAGGGAAAAAAGGAAGAAAAATTGGGATGTATGAGTCTTCCAGCTTTCAAGATTATTTGACTATCTGGGTTCCTTGTATTTTTATATGAATTTTGGAATGAGCTTCTCAATTTTTGAAAAAAAAAATTCACTGGGAATCTGATAGGGACTGCAATGAAGCAGCAGATCAGTGTGGGGGCTGTTGCCATCTTAACAATGTTAAATCTTTCAACCCATGAACATAGAATGTCTTTCCATCTATTTTTTTTTTGAGACAGAGTTTTGCTCTTGTTACCCAAGCTGGAGTGCAATGGCGCGATCTCGGCTCACCGCAACCTCCGCCTCCTGGGTTCAGGCAATTCTCCTGCCTCAGCCTCCTGAGTAGCTGGGATTACAGTCACGCGCCACCATGCCCAGCTCATTTTTTGTAGTTTTAGTAGAGACGGGGTTTCACCATGTTGACCAGGATGCTCTCGATCTGTTGACCTCGTGATCCACCCGCCTCGGCCTCCCAAAGTGCTGAGATTACAGGCATGAGCCACCGTGCCCGGCTTTCCATCTATTTAGATCTTAATTTCTATTAGCGTTGTTTTGTAGCTCTTAGTGGAGAAGTCTTACACTTACTTTGTTAACTGTATTTCTGAATCTAAGTATTTTATTCTTTTTGGTGCTACAGTAAATGAAATTGTTTTTCCAATTTTATTTTTGGTTTGTTCATTGCTAGTGTGGAGAAATACAATTGACTTTTATGCACTGACCTCATATCCTGCAATCTTGCCAAGGTCATTTATTAATTCTAATTGTGTGTGTATGTATGTGTGTGTGTGTTCCTTGGGGTTTTGTATATGCAAAATCATGCAATGAATAGCGATAGTTTTATTGCTTTTCCAATCTGGATGTCTTCTGTTTCTTTTTCTTGCCTAATTTCCGTGACTAAAACCTCCAGTACGATGCTGAGAGAAGTGGCAATATTTTATATTAAATTTTACAACTGTTCTGTAAGTTTAATATTATGTTTAAATAAAAAGTTAAATATTTATTTATATCAATATATATATGCGCCAAAGGGCCTGCCCCAAGAGTTCTGATTCGTTGGTCTATGGTGGTACTAAAGGCAGCGGCATTTTTTAAAGCTCTCAGTTGGCTCTACTGAACAGCCCATGTGGGCAAATTCTAGACAAACCTCTCTAGAAAGAGGCTTCTGCCCTTCTCCATCATAGTATGTTGACTGTAGTTTCTTGTTTAGTTTTTCAATTAAGCTGAAACTTCTTCATGAGAGTTTGGCTTCACAGAGATGGCTTATTTCTCTTGCTCACTATATCCACAAAAATGGTGCCTGGTACACAGTACACTGAAAAACAAATAAATGACATTTGTAGCTCTCACAACAACCCCCTGAGGTTTTTAACACTGGCCCCATTTTATAGAAGAAAAAATAAAGCCCTGAAATGTGAAACACCTTGCTACAACCACACCGTCAGATGCTAGAGCAGCAGGCAGTTCAAATCCTTGCAGGAGGAAGATCCAAAGCTGTTATTTTTTTCCACTTCTAGCAGGGTCTCAACCACACGGTGCTTCTTCTGGGCCAGAGCCCTGCTCAGAAGACACAAATCAAGGTTTGCTATGATACTGACAATCATTCACTCGTTAGAGTGGTAAATGGGATCTGCTAGCTCCTTACTTAGTCCCTTTAAACAGCTAAGCCAATGGCTATGCAATATTTTTAGTCACAGCGTATTTGATCTCATTTACCATTTCTACTCGCAAATTCACAAGCCCCTGGTTGCTTCCAGCTGACAGTTCGTACCAGTCCATCTGGGACTCTTTAGAGGCTTTCTCTTCATCATACTGAGAACAATTGTTTCCATTTCATGAGCACTTATTATGAACCAAGGACTGGGCCAAATGCTTTGTGGGCATCAACTCATTTCATTGACTCCTCAGTCTTCATTAACACTTTATATTCTTATGTTGTTGCAAAGGAAGAAGCTGTGGTTTGTTCCCAGAACCCAAGCCACTTGGCCAAGGTCACAAAGCTAATCAGAGAAAAAGCCAATATTTCAGTACAGCTTTACCTGACACCAGACTTTGAGTCCATATCCCTGTCATCTTATGCCTTCCCATTCTGCCAAAAGTGGGAGGCATGAGGTCTTGTCTCCATTTCAGAAATGTCAGTTCTTTCTCAGTTCTTCTTTGGCACACATAACCATTACTTGGAGGGCTTGTTAAACTGCAGATTGCTGGGCTCACCTCCAGGTTTTCTGGTTTAGTAGGTCTGGGTTGGGGCCTACAAATTTGAATGTCTAACAAGTTCCTAGGGAATGCCCATGCTGCTGATCAGTGGACCACACTTTGAGAGCCACTGCATTAGACTATTCACAGTGGTGGGTATGAAAAGACAATGAAAGAGGCTGATGGAAGCTAACCGATCTGGAAACTTCCTCAGATGTTTGCCAACTGTATCCCATGAGCCAATTTGGCCCATCACCTGCTTTTTTAATGAATAAAGTTTTATTGGAACATAGTTACATTCATTTGTTTACATATTATCAATGACTGATGTCTTGCTCTAATGGCAAAGCTGAGTAGTTACAACAAAGTAATAGTAGTTACTTATGCCCCAGTAAGCCTAAAATATTTACCATCTGGCCCTTTGCAAAAAAAGTTTGCCAAGCTTGATCTAGATTCCAGGGCATTGCTACTCAAAGTGTAGTCCTTGGACCAGCAGCATTGACATCCCTTGCTTATTTGAAATGTAGATTATCAGGCCCCAGTCTAGACAAACTAAATTAGAACCTGCATTTTAACAAGATCCGCAGGTGATTCATCTGCATATTCAATATTAAGAAGCATTTCTCCTTAATAACTCAGTAGCTGAGAACTTTGGGGTCAGAGAATTCTAGCTCTGCCATTCATTAACATTCTGGCCTGTAGTAAGTTATATTCTCTTTCTAGTCTCACTTTTTGGACACATATAATAGGGATAATGATGCTATATCATGGGATTGTTTTAAGAAATAAAATAAAATGAAACACCCGAATACCAGCTCATGATGAGTTGAATAAAAGGTAGCTGCTATTATTAGAATCTCTGCTATTTTAAAAATAAGAACACCAAGTCCTTAAAAAAAAATTTAAAACCAAGCAATATGTACCTCACTCAAGCTTACATAGTGGAGAGGTCAAGGGTATGAACTAGCATAAGTTTTTCTGCCTCTGAGACCATTGTATGACCCCTTCTACTCCGCTGGACTTGATGGACACATGACTGATAGAAACAGATTGACCTACATCTCTGCCACTAATGAGCTAAATGACCTTGGACAAGTCTCTTTTCTACTCTGAGTTTCAGTTTTTCTATCCAAGAATGTGAACAACTAACCTGATCACATTGTTGAGGCTTTAAACCATCAAGGATCAAGTGTTGAGTATCTAACACAGGGCCTGGCACTGAAGAGATGCTCAATACAAGGAACCTATTTTTTGTTGTTGTTGTTAAAAAAAAGAAAGAAATATTCCCTAGGCAGCAGCTACCCCAGAGGACAATGAAAACCTGTCAGTATTCTTGTTGGACAGCTGCCTGGTCTCTGTAACTCGGGTCCTAACCAGGAGCTAGAAAATTAACTTGGAAACTGAGAATGCAAAAATGAGTGTCTCATTCTGGGTTCCTCTGGGTCTCCCTGCCCTCCACTGAGCAGATTCTGGGCTCCAGCAACACCTGGTACCTGCAGAACTGTCAGGAATCTGGCTTGGCTAGGGTGCCTTAACAGCTTGCTCTCCAGCCAAAACAATTTACAGTGGAAAGAGCAAGGATTTAGAAGTCAAGCAGATACAGATTCAATTGTGACTCTAACACAACCTCTCTTTGTGGTTTCGGGTACCCCACTTAACCTTGCTAGGCTTCAGTTTCCTCATCAGTAAAATGTGATAATCATACCTTATTTTCAATTAAGTCAATGAACTGATTCACTGCTGCCAAACAACCTCAGCAAATAAATGCTGTTATTTGCCTCAGTGGGTTGGGGAGTTAAAATCGCAAACTGTGCTTTCCGTAACAGGCATTTGCAGATCTCTTGGGTCAGAGATGGAGAACTGGGAGTCTCCTCTACCCCTTTCTTTTATAATAGAGAAGCTGAGGAGCAGAAATGGCATGGCCTGGCCCAAGGTCACACTGTGGGACAATGAGACAGGCCACCTGGATCCTTGTCAGAGGGTCTTTCATATTTTGTTAGGCTGCCTCTCAACAGCCCAGGTCAGCACAAATGTCCCTTGTTTTCAGAATCACCGGTGGCTGAGCAGTAAGTAATCGGGCCCCTCCTCAGAGGCTGTAATCAAAGGCAGCCTTGAGCTTGGAGGAGCTCCAACGGCGATTGCTCAGCTAGCTGAGGCAGAGACTTGAGGCCAATATCAGCGGCCCTGGGCTCCTGACAGCAGGTGTGGATGATGAATGGGCAGCTTAACGTGATGGAGCAAATTGATCATTGCATCACCGACCACAACTTATTCATTTCTGCAAAGAGGGCAATTCATTACCCTGCATGTCACGCTGCCCATGTCATTGCCAGAGATAAAAGCCCGAGGCCTCGCAGCCTGTGCCTGTCATCACATCTCACCTCTTCTTAACGTGAGAGAAAGAACGCTGAAATTGAGAGCCAGATGCTCAAGGCTGCTCCAGGGCCCTTATTCTTGCCAGATTCTGGAGGTCATTTCTTCTTCACCAGGAAATGAACAGGAACAAATCCCAAGAGTTTCTAAGCCAATCGACAATAGCAAATGTGTTGCATCTTTGAAGCCAGTCTTATACTCTCTGGAGCATGGGGCTGAGAAGGATTCTGAGGTTGCATGCAAGCTCAATAGGAGTGAACGCCAGAATTGATCAGTGATGTCTACAGTAGGTCTAGAGTAAGTAACAGACATATTCCATGCATAATTATTCAGAAACACATGGTAGTGGTGGTTGGGCTATTTTATACAACTCTCAAATCATGTCAAGTGCTCATTAGCATTAAGAATAAACTAAGGCCCGGCACGGTAGCTCAGGCTTGTAATCCAAGCACTTTGGGAGGTCGAGGCAAGTGGATCACCTGAAGTCAGCAGTTCAAAACTAGCCTGGTCAATGTGGTGAAACCCCATCTCTACTAAAAATACAAAAAATTAGCCAGGCATAGTGGTGCATGCCTGTAATCCCAGCTACTCAGGAGACTGAAGCAAGAGAATTGCTTGAAGCTAGGAGGTGGAGGTAGCAGTGAGCTGAAATGGTGCCATTACACTCTAGCCTGGGCAACAAGAGTGAAACTCCATCTCAAAAATAAAGAAAGAAAGAAAGAATGAATGAATTAAAAGGCAGTTACAAATACAGTAATGCAGTTATAATCAAGTAATGAAAAGCTTACATATTATTGTGACTTTAGCCAATACGGTTGCTCTCAACTACAGTGGCACAACCTACAGGCTTTGTCCAGATAAGTTAATGGGTAAGTCCCAAGAAATGTAACAACAAAAATAGTCAAATTACTCAAGTTACTCTGATTTGTAGTATTTGAAACTATGGGGTTAGATAAGCTGTGAGAAATATAGTGCTAATCATAGTTTAATTACTCAAGTTTTAAAATATTTTGTCTTTTGGAGAGATTTTTTAAAATGCAACGGATATGCCATTATAAGTAAAATAGCATCTCCCACTTGTGTTGGGGAATGTTTTCTTGAGTGGACGAAAAGTAAGATCGTAGATAACTTGCTGGTGATTGCATGCTTATAGATCCCCTACTGATCCTATCCATGGTGCCTCCCATAGCTTCTGCCACCAGATACCAACACCACCCTCTCCCACTCATCTAGAGTGTGGCACGCCTCCTATCAAAGGCAAATCCCTCTGCCCGACCCTGATCTCATGCACTTCAGCTTATTGAAGGGCCTTATTCTACTGATCACACCTTCCCTCTCCTTTATCTTTGTAGACTCTCTTCACAGTCTGTGACAAAACCAAACCCAACTGACTTAACTATAAATGGGAACTAACTGTTTCACATGACCGGAGATGCTGTGTGGGACGTGGGTTCACACATCGCAGTATCTACAACCACAGATATCTCTCCCTTTATTTCTCCCTCTCTTATCTCAGTTCCCATCTCTGTCTTGACCTTATTGTATCTGTGTCTTCCATAGGTATAGGGCATGGGCACCAGGAGCTGAAGAGACACAGTCTTACATTTTTAACATAAAGGAAACAGAACACATCTATCTTCCTCTGTATGTTGTATAAAATTCCAAGGAAGGATTCGTTTTGGCCCAGCGAGGGACATGTACTGCAAAGGGGAATCAGGTGCTATGATTGGCCAGGTCTGGCATATACTATGCCCAGGAGAGAGGATACTTACATATTTGCAACCTAATTTCCAATGAGAAAGAGATAATTCTAGAAAAGAAGGCAAGAGAAGGGGGGTCAGGGGAAGTCTCATGATGTTACCAGAATAAGGTGGAAGGGATGCTTGCCAAATGAAAACTGTAACTTCCCATGATAAGCTTTAACTTCCCCTTCACTCTTGGCTATGTTTTTTTTTTTTTTTTCAGTATTTAAACCTATCCAACCATATCTCTTATTTAAATAATAATAATTTACAATAACAATAAACCTCTTAGTCATCTTCTCTAGTTATCCATTAATCTCTCTCTCTCTCAGCAGCAAATTTATTGACCGACTACTTTTTTTGGTCATTTCTGTTCCTTCATTTTCTACCCACTTTTCAGCTCACTGGAAAACTACTTCCTTTATCACAGTGGTTCTTAATTTGGAACAATTTTGCCCACCCCCACCCCCAGGGACATTTAGCAATGTCTGGAAACAATGTTGGTTGCCCTGCCTGGCAGGGTGGGTGGAGGCTACGGATGCTGCTAAACATCCTGCAAGGAACAGAACAAACAATACAACAAAGAATTATTTTGTCCAAAATCGCAGTACTGGCAAGATTGAGAAAGCCTGGCTTCTTCTAGAGCTATCTCTTTCATTCCTGGGTTCCTCGCATACTTGCTTATAGACCTCTGTAAGAGATCTTCAAACTCATAACTGACACTGAAATAACAATCACCACCAAAATAAGAAAATAAATAGAAAAACTTGGGCCAGGCGCGGTGGCTCATGCCTGTAATCCCAGCACTTTGGGAGGCTGAGGTGGGCAGATCACGGGGTCAAGAGATCAAGACCATTCTGGCCAACATGGTGAAACCCTGTCTCTACTAAAAATACAAAAATTAGCTGGGCATGGTGGCGCACGCCTGTAGTCCCAGCTACTCGGGAGGCTGAGGCAGGAGAATTGCTTGAA